>NC_073305.1:199972355-200302355 GCF_027595985.1 Sorex araneus | reverse complement strand
CTGTCACCCACCCCACCCTGTGAGCTCAGATTAGATTACCCTAATTTATGTGTTTTTGTGTAATGTGTAAAATGTAACAAGTGACAAACCATGATTAGTTAGGGTAGTAGTACAATACATTTTTCTTTATATTTCTTTATATTACATCATACCCAGAAACTGCCCCTGGTGCCGTGTAATCCCACCCATGGCCAACATCCAGAGATTATAAAACTAAGGTCCCAGAAGAGAGCCACGCAGAGTCTCTTGCTCCCGATATCAAGAGTATCCCGCCCTCTCAGAAGAGCCTGGCAAGCTCCCTGTGGCGTATTCGATATGCCAAAAACAGTAGCAACAAGTCTCACAATGGAGATGTTACTGGTGCCTGCTCAAGCAAATCAATGAGCAATGGGATGACAGTGATACAGTGATACATTACATCATCGACTTAATATATGAACTTTTTTAAAAGCTGAGTGTGTTTACCTTTAAATAATCAAAATGTTCCAGTAAATGGGGTTGGAGAGCACCACCAGGGGTAATTCCTGAGTGCAGAGCCAGGAGTGACCCCTGTGCATAGCCAGGTGTGACCCCAAAAGCAAAAATGTTCTGGTAAAAAAAAAAACATTTCTTTGTTCATGTTTTGTCACTTCTGTTGATGGAACTAACACTGCCTGTTTGTGGAACAATGAAAGTAACATGTTGGTGGAAATGGGAGGTGTTTTGTCAATTGGCGTAGTCTTTCTGGAAATTTCTCAGAGTCTGTTGGCTGCAGCTGACTGAGTGCTAATTCTGGCAGGAAAAGGCCCAAATTCTGCTTGCGAGCCCCGTTCTCCTCACCTGCATCTCTCTCCCTTCAAAGGAGAATGGAGAAGGCGTCAGGAAACAGGAGCCACAGCTTGTTGGGAAAGATGAATCACTGAGTGATGAATCAAACAGGGCCCCGGATGGCGCCCTAAATCATAAGAGCAACTTGTCAAGGGAAACCCCACAGGAGATTTAGCAGTTGGCATCATCCATCCATCTCACCCAGGGTGCATTCGTGCGCCCATGTGCTCATGTGACAAGTGATATTTGGGGAGAAGGAATTCCTGGGGTTCTTATCAAAAGCTTCTCTGACTAATTAGAAAGGAGTCAGTCTGCAGCCGCCCCTGGAGCTATGTAACTATTGTGAGGTGTGCACAATGGATGTCTACGCTGATGTCACTGCCGCTCCTTCCCTGCTGTTTGGAATAGGCTGCCAGTGCTCAGTCGTGCTGCTGCTTTCTCCTGGAAGTAACAAAAGGTCATCAAGAGCGCTCTTCCCACGAACTGGGTGATGAAAATAGAAATGACATTCCACGTGGTAGAGATGCTGATATGCCACTGAATGCTAAACCCCCTTGCCAGCTTTCCCCATGGAGAGACCACGCCCCTCGCTGCTTCCTCTTTTTTGTTTTCTAGGCTTGCTTCTGAGGGTCTGCACCAGAGGAAACTGCTCCTGGGCAGTTTGAGGAGGGAATGACCTCTGATCACCTGGGTGTTTATGGCAGTCTCTCTGGCTGTCTTGTCTTCTCAGTTTAACCTGTACTATAGCACTGTAGCACTGTCATCCTGTTGTTTATTGATTTGCTCAAGCGGGCACCAGTAACGTCTCCATTGTGAGACTTGTTACTGTTTTTGGCATATTGAATATGCCGCAGGCAGCTTGCTAGGCTCTGCTAAGCGGGCGGGATACTATTGGTAGCTTGCTGGGCTCTCCGAAAGGGGCGGAGGAATTGAACCCGAGTGGGTCGCGTGCAAGGCAAACACCCTACCCGCTGGGCTATTGCTCCTGATCTCTCTAAAATTGAAGTTAACTGCTGGCTGTCACCTTGGTTTGATCTCCCAGGCTCGGCTGTCTGCTAATGCCCCTTCAACCAATGTCCTGAGTTCAGTTTGAACTTGAAGCTGTCACCCACCCCACCCTGTGAGCTCAGGAAGCATGTGAAGGCAGCACCCAGCAAACTGGTTCAACAGTGACAGTGCTAGGCAAAGAATGGGTTATTTTCAATCCAGACAGTCAGAACTCAGACAAGAAACCAAGCAGTGAGTGTGAGTTGGTTGTGATCCAGCATCAGGAGGCTGATGTCTTTGAGAGCCATCTGTGTGTGCAGACACGTCTGGGTTTCTAACCACCACCAGCCCGGGCCTTTGCCCGTCCTCATCACCCAGGCCTGCTTTGTTTCCTGTAGTTTTATGTGCTCAGTACTGCATTCTCTAGGATAATAATTTATTCAGATTAATCACCTAGGCTCAATATTCCTTCATTAAATCCAATTCCACTTAGAAAAAGATGTTCCCTCAGCATGATATATATATGTATATATATATGTATATATATATATATACATGAATTTCATTTTCACCAAGTTCTGTTTCCATGACCTATGGGTATAGAATGTAGAAATATACTTTGCAGAGTAGAAATATACTGCAAGAGGTAGGGAAGTTGCCTTGCATATGGCATATGGTCATTTGGGCTCTGCCAGGAGTGATCCCTGGCAGAGAGCAAAAAGCCAGGACTAAGCCATGAGGACTGCTGTGAGCACTGCCAGGTATGACCCCAAAACCAAATATACATCCCTTTCTCTATATATAAAATTTTCTCTTCCTTTTCTTCGTTCCACCTTTTCTTCAGGCCTTTGCATGTAATATGGTTAATTTGGTTAATTTAGATTCAAACATGGTGCCAGGAGTGGGGGGGGAACATGAATCACCTCCCATGCCCTCTTTTCTGCTTTAATTAGAAGTATGAGCCTCTCAGTCCTATGAAAGTGCAGTGGTTAAAGAGAGGCAAGGGAAAGGGGAGGAGGAGGAGAACTTGGCCAGGTTCCAGCCCGTCTCCTGAAGACATCCACCAGACAGCATCTGACAGGTTGATATTTCAAGCTTGCGTTTCTCCCCACACACACATTGGGACCCCAAACATGAAATGCCTATCTGCCATGTAAGCTTTCAAAGAAAGCCCAGGCAGTCAGGGAGGAATTCTTAGGAAAGGGTCCAGTTCTGATCTTGGTCAATGCATTTCAGTGACTGTAGGAACCGACTGAAGCAATCTGTTACAAGACTTGCACGGGTGCTCAGGTTCTCAGGGACAATTTGGGGGCTGGACTTGTCTTTCTACATAATGACTATAGTAGACTAATTTTTTTTGGCAAGTCAATGACCCACCACTGGTGCTCAGGGGATAGTCCTGACTCTGTGTTCAGGAGTGACCCTTGTCATTGCTCAGGGTTCAAACCAAAGTCAACTACACGCAAGGCAATCACCGTACCCTTGACTCTAATGCTCTGGTCCCCAAAGTAGACCCTTGTTCCTTGGTGTTATTTCTCGGCTAGAGATTTACAGGTACAGCCCCTGGCTGATCTTGCGATCCTTATGCAGAATTGAGTTCTGGTCATGCTCAGAGGCTCGTATTTTAGGCTCGTTTAGCAAAAAGATGTTCCTCCTCTAACCTCTACCACATACAACGTTTTGACCTCATGCCTCCTAAATTTCCTTCCTTTCCCTTGGCAGGTCCAAGCTTAGCATCTTCCTCATAGCCATTGCACATTTCCTGCGAGCAGCAGCAGCTGCCGTGGGTCTGTAATACCACCGACACTGAGATCACTTTTGGCTCCCTGAGGTCTCCAGCTACTCTGCTTCCACGGAGTGATCATGATCCTTTCGCTTTCTTTCCGCTTCCACTCTCTAGGAAAATGGTCCCTTGGAGCCTGTAGCACGGGGCTGATGGTGCCACCGTGCTCTAGGTCTTTGTGCCCCCAGCACTGTCTCCAGTATGAAGGGCTGGTGTGGGTGGGAACACCTCTTTGTTGGTGTTTCCAGAGGAATGCTGGCCACTGCCCAGCCAGGCAGGTTGGGAACCAGCCAACCACGATAGGGCTATGCCTTGGAGCTATTGTGGCGAGTGTGCAGCCTTCAATGGCTTACTGTGCTGTGTGCCTGGATCTGAGAAACCCAATTCTCCGAGGGTGGCTGCTGCTGCTCCCTGGGCAATGGTGTCTACTCCCGTGAACATCTGTTTTGCATTCCTCCTCCCCATAAACGGGCCTTGTTGGCAAGCTGCCTGCACCGGCTCCTCTGCCTCCCGCTACTCCCCTCCCCACCTCCAGAGAGCAAAGCTGGCTTCTCTGCGAAGGAGGAAGCAGAAGCACAGAGTGTGGCCTTGAGCAGGCGCGCTCCCTGTGACTGCACCCTGAAAACTGGGCAGAGAAGTGCTGCTGGAATTTCTTCCTATTTGGGGGAGATAACCCCAGATTCCTGCCTTTCCAAGAGTACTTCTAATTGCCGTTTTAAAAAAAATGGAGTTATTCTCCACATTGCTTTGGGTGTCCTGGTTTACTTTGCAGAAGGGTGTTCATAGCAGTGTTCAGGGACCATTTGGAATGGGGGATTGAACCCACATTGCATGTGCTCAGCCCTCTGAGCTCTCAGACCTTCAGACTTTGTTTTTTGTTTTTTTTTTTTAAATTGAATCACCATGAGATACAGAATTCCGAAGCTGATCATGGTTGGGTTTCAGTCATAAAGTGTTTCAACACCCATCCCTCCACCAGTGTACATTTATCAGTACCAATATTCCCAGTTTTCTTCCCCCCACCCTCCCCCCAGCCTGTCTTTTTAGAAAGGCATTTCTCTCCTCTCTCTTGTCTTTCTGTCTTTCTGTTTGTGTCTGTGTCTGTCTGTCTGTCTGTCTGTCTGTCTGTCTGTCTCTCTCTCTCTCTCTCTCTCTTCCTCTCCTTCCCTCTCTCCCTTGGGACATTATACATTATGGTTTGCAATACAGGTACTGAGAGGTTATTCAGACGGCTTTTGTGACAGTTCAAATGTTAGGGCCAACTTGGACAGCTTTACATTTAACTCCTGGGGGAGTGCATTCCAGGTGCAGCCCTGCTCAGCTGCCCCACAATCCCTTTTGCTTTTGCTTCTAATTGGAAAAAAGGGGGTGGGAAGGGATGCTTAGAGCTGAGATCCTAAAATAGGTCAGGCCATCACGCAGCAGCTTCCAAAATAAACGTCATTAATGCCAAGTCACTGAACCGTACAGCCAGAGCTGACAGAACCCCGTCTGCCCGCCGCACGGACTTGGGATATTATTAAAGAAACAGTGAGCATCAGCAGAAAGAACTTCCAAAAGCGCCTCCCCCGAGGGGAGGCAACTTGAGGGGGAGGCAGCGCTGGGGAGAAGCTGCGGAGAGAGAAATGAGGAAAGACCTTTCCATATCAGGGTTGAAGTGCAAACCGGTTTCCTGTGGCTGAGCCCGTAGCTCTGTTGGATTATTGTCAGCTTGGGGCTTGGAGGAGACCGGAATGGGGAGGAGGAAATCCATCCTAGCTCCAGTGCGGGCTGAGGGATAGGATGGAAGCACACAGCTCCTCCTCGGAAAGCTTCAGCGATTGTTCTCAGTGGGGATCTTGTAGGAGAATGTGAATATGAATGACCCTGTTGTTCTGCAGGTTGAATTGCAATTACCACGATGTGATAGGAAACGTGGTCTTAACACTGCCCAGTAAAACAGCATTCCTCCACTTATGTATGGCACCTATGGTCCATTTAGCTTCATATACACAAAGTAATCTCTTTGGCAGTCAAACTCCCATGAGCCACCCAGAAAACAGAGGAGAAAGAACTCTGTTGCCTAGCAACCAATGGAACATTACAACACTAGATAAATTGAATCAATATCGCTCTAAATATTGAACCCTCAGATGATGCAAAAACCCTCAAAGCCCTGTCCATAACTCCTCAGCTCTTTCCTGCCCTCCTCTCGGTAGCTGAGTGGGATAGCCAGTGTGTGTCCTCATAACCCCCAGGGTTCCCTGGGGAGGGAGAGCACCACGTGATGCTGAGTTCCCCAGCAGAGCCAGCAGAAATTTGGGGAAGGAGAGAGCTGAATCTTAAGGAGTTTATAGCTCCCGCCTTTGGCAGCGGCTCTAGATGACCAGGAGTGAGACCTCCAGCCTGAGCCATGAGCCCCCCTACTGTTGGCCAAGGCTCAGGAAAGTGGTCACTGCCCACAGTTTCCCTAACAGATTTTCAAGGTAAGTGCACACACTGTCCCCTGGGCCCCTGTCCCCCGGTCCACGGTCCTTCTTAGCACCAATCCCCAGGGCTACCCGGGCTTGTCTGCCTGCTTCTACCCCTCGCACTACAACTTTCCCCTTCAAGTCTCTCTCAGTCTGTTTTCACTCAGTTGTTGAGCAGGTGAAAACTCACCTACATAGACACAAATCGAATTTGCGGGCACATGAAGCAGTGGTCAAGTGCCTCAGTTTCCTAGCTGTGACTTTTCCTTACTGGAAATCATACTGTGCTTATTCCTCGAAGTGTTTCCTGGCCGAGTGCTCTTTCTGAAGTGCTCCAGAGGGGCACTTATAGCATTTCTGCCATACACCGTGCTGGGGCTAGAAGCACCCTTTCCCACATGGAAACTTCTAGAGGTGGTCTGAGTAAGAGTCACTGAGATGAGGAAGAGGCAAGCATCCTGGGTACTTAAAGAAATTGGAGTTGCTCCTTTAGGCCCTAAGATAGGAGCTTCTGTGTCCATTTTACAGGTAGGGAAACTAGGACTTCAACGAGCTTCTAGTCATTGACCTGGAAGAGAGCTGGAAAACTGACATGTGCCGGCAGGGCTCATCTGGTCCTTGGTCAATGAATGGTGCCTGGTCTTTCTTATTCGGAATGGCCATTCGGTGACATTGGAAAGAGGCCAGGAAAGCCCAGACCTAATAAAGTTCAGCACAATGATGTGGAGAAGAGTTAGTTGCTCTGTGCATAAGGAGAACTTGTTACATCAAGAGACAGGATGAAACAAGAAAACATACTTGTTTTCTTTCTGATTTCAGCTGTTCTGCTCATTTACATTAGTCCTTGGGAGAGGTGTGTGTGTGTGTGTGTGTGTGTGTGTGTGTGTGCGCGCGCATGTGCAGTTGAATTATATTGTTCTCCTGGATGGGATAACACAGGGAGTTTGGGGCACTGGAGAAAGGTATTTAAAACTTTTCACTATAATTTCACCATAGCTTAGACTCTCCTTGGGTGCCCCCTCCCTCAGGCCCCTTTTATCAAATATCTCATTCTTCCAACAGCCCAAGGATGAGGTTGACTCAATTTCCTTTTGGGAAATCCATTTCCCATCTTCAGAGAAATCTCTAAATCTCAAGACCCATTACTACTCGCCTCCACCCCACTCCTAATAATTTGTTATTCATTCCTGAATCATTAAATCCATGGCAATACCCTGACAGGGTAACAGGGTGAGTAAGAGGAAGTCCCCAAAGAGGGGATCTGTGAGGGTGAGGACTATTGCTCCCTCCCTCCCCCCCCCACCTTTCTCAGCAAAAATGAATTTTGCCAGCCCAAAGACAACAAAACAAAACAAAACAACAGAATCCATCTGGATTTCAGGCAAGGTCTCTGGTCACCCTCACACAATATTCCGCATCTTCCCTGGACAGGTCTCTATCCCACTTGTCACCATGTAACAGCTATTTGCTGCAATTCTCATGTGCCTGGCAGACCTACCTGCTCCTACAGTAGCACAGCAAGAGATATGGTTTGGCTCATTTTACCAAAAAGGAAATGAAAACACAGGAAGATCATGGACCTTTCCCAGGAACACCCAGCAAAGAAGTAGGAATTGGAATTTGATACAAATTTTGTCTGAATTGACCCTTCAGTAGGCACATAAAATGTGCCCCTGTTTTCGGTGTTTTGGTTGATCTAACCATTACATTGACCCAAGAGAGTAACAGGAGAAAAAAAATGATTTCACACAAACATGGGACATAAAACATAACACCCCAGGTCAAATGCGTTCGAATAAAAAGGAGAGTAAGATTCAGTTCTCCTGATTTTTCAATTGAAAGCCAGATTTTGCCATCCAGCTCCCAGTCCACCTCTGGGACTACAATATTCTCTGTTCCTTCAATATTCCTTATACACCAGCCTCTCTCGCACCAACATCCCTGGATTAGGTTGGGAATGAAGGGAAGCAGTAGCTTAAAGGGCTTCCTGGGACTAAGGAGATAGACGAGGGGCTGGGGCTAGAAAGAGGAGATGAGCAACCCCTAGGATAATAAGAAGAGCTGATGTTAGTCATTCGCTGTTTTCCCTGCCACACAGATGGATCAGATAAAACAGTCAACTACATGCCAGGTCTCACTCTGGGCCATGACCCACATCCAGATTCTTTTATGTAGTTAAGGGAGAGTAAAAGTTGTTCTGAAATCTGCTGGGTCTTGATTGCCTTCAGCTCAAAACCATCCCAGGTGCACATCTCAAAGTGGTGCCCCATCCCTTTCCACTCCAAACCTGTTCTTGGAGAAGCTGGTACAGAGACACTGGAGAAGCGCAAGAGGGCTAGGAGGTGGCTGGAAATAGCTTGTCTTCACCTCACAACGTCAGGAGAACTGGGTTTAGTTTCCATTTTATCCCAATGTGTGTGCGTGAACTCCTGACATTCTTTGATGTCTGTCAAATGAATGAAGAGCCTCACTTTCCAGCCCTCAGGATACTTTCAGAAAAACAGCCAGAGTGCCTGCATCCTGGATAGAAATAGAATTGGACCCACACCTATGTGGAGCTCACCCATACGTCCTCTTCCTCAGCAGACTCAGAAGACCTTGAACATCTCTTAACGCAGGAGACCCACATCTGTCTGGGAAACCCTGTCTGGGGGCTTCCTCCCAGGCTGCCAGGACCCCAGTTCTCACTGTTCTTTTGTGTGAGTAAAAGTCTCTATCGATTGGAAGGTAGTTACTATTGTTAAAAAATTAAGCAATGGAAAGGTAGCAAAAATTAGGGTTAGAAAAATAAGATCAATATACTGAGTGGTTAAGTGTGATTATTCACCCTTTCTGTCTATGTCTGAGATGTTCTCTCCCAGAAAGGGCATTTTTCCACCTCTAAGGCACTTTTCCTTTTGAAAACTTCCACCACTATGTCTGTTTAATTGCCTTTTTAAGATCCAAGATGGAATATTCCTTCCTGGAGTGCCATGTCAGAAAACTAAAATTTATTCAGATCCACCTACAGGTAGCCAGTTTCCAAACTCTAGTCAAAGAATAAATAACAATTCTTATTACTTATTCTTTAGCCTTAGAAGATTTCTTCCTTTTCACCCAAACTTGCAGTTTTCCAAAAGGAGATGGTCAACTTCACAAAGTACTTAATTAAGCTTATATATCTATCTTTTGTTCCTTTCTTTTATTATTTTTTTTAAATAAAGCTACCAAAAGTAATCAGATATTGCTGTGTGTTTATCCAACAACTGGGCCACACAAGTTTGGACACTTTCTTTTCATTACTCTTACTCCCCCTTTCTTCAGAGCAGCACTGTGGCTTGGCCCCTGGTAATGAGTAGGACAGTTGGGAGCATTCAATGGAGCCTTTTTGACAGAAGACCAATGTCAGTTGTAAAAGCTTCTTTGTGGAATAGGAAGTTGGGAGCTCCTAGTGAGGAAGTCAAGGTTCAGAAAAGGAGGGCTCCTGTGGAAGATGGCCTCCTGCCTCCTGGAGGGAGGGGGTATATTTCCTCTCTGATGACAGTGGATGAGACCAGTGGGAAATAAGTCCCTGAGATAACTGTGGACCCAAGGTTACGTCCTCAGGGGGCTTCCTGTGATTCTTTTGGTAGCTGCCGTTGCACTGAGCCAGGAGACACAAACAGTAGACTTGAACTCCACATTCTGGGGCATTCTAGAAACCTCGCGGTCCCGGGGGCTCAGGAGAGATACACTCAGGGCTGTGCAGTGCTATTGCAGCGGTAACTGGTTCAACATATTATTTGTATATGGGGCAGAGTGAGTCCTATGGGAGAGAATTAGGTGGTGGAGAGAAAAAAAAAAGTTTCCTAGGACAATCAGGAGGGACAGGAAGAATATTATTTGTCTATCAAAGGACCTTGAGTGAGACTGTCTCTGAACTTTCTAGCCCTATTACCATGCTGGACAGGCCATTATGCTAACTTTTTTTTTTAAAGCAGGAATTCAGTGGTGACCCACACAGAGCTAAAAGGGCAAAACTGAAAGACAGTAAGAGAATAACCTTTCCAACAGGAAAAATTGATGACCTGATTCCACAGCCTGAAGGCTTGTGGAGCTCAGCAACTTCTAGCAATCTTCATTCTTGTTCATTTAAGTGAAGTTCATTTATGCTAAGAGTGAGGGTCCTCCTCACAGGTCCGCTGCAGGTGGGAGCATAGGTCAGTTAAAGAGATACAGACATTACTGAATTTAACATGGATGATGTATAAAGTTTCAGAGTAAAGGGGATGATATTCAAATCAGACTGACGGTCCACAATTGCTTATAAATAATCACATGATGGTGTAAGTTATTGGAGGGGGGTATTTTTTCATGAGTAGAGAGAATGAGGCAGTGAAAAATAGTACACGTAAAAAAAAAAAACCACTTGATACCAGTCATGTGATTCCAGAGGACTTTGGAGAGCACTGGACTAAGCTTAGAAAATGATAATTATCTGTTACCTAGAAAAAGCAGGTAGGCTGTTGCAGAGAGAGCAATTTAATTTTAGATCATATATTTCAACACAAATTTAAGCCTGCCATGTAATTAGCTAAAATAACTGAAATTGAGGCAGGTACAAAGGCCATGCCCATGTACACTAATAAATGATTCAGATTAAGCAGAATTTATAAACCTATCAGCAGTTACTTATTTGATTGAACTGACTTCTTTCTGTAATATTAAGCCCTTATGTTGAAATGGACCACCCAAGCCAGAGTGATCCTTGCCTCTGCCAATTCCAGAGGTACTTAGCTACTGATCCATCCAACATTTGACTCCACTTGTGCTGTTACAGAAGAATTCACCACTGTTGTTAGCTCTTCTCTGTGTGTGTGCCTCGTCTTCTGAGACTCTGTAAGGGTAAATGCAAGACTGGAATCCGTCTCTGTTCGTCTCTTAGTCGTTGCTGACAAGAAATGGGAATAATATTCAAATCAGTATGATGTTGAGCAGAGTGTTGAACATCAGTGTGCCTCCAATACACTTTTATTGTTATGGCAGATCCATTTGGTTGGCAAAGCCAGACTTTACCCATGATTCCTTTCTTCTGGGCTGTCTTCAATCTTGGCATATGTAACACAATTCTGGTTGATGAATTAAAAAAGAAACTAATGGGTAAGGTTTTAGGGAAGCATTGACTTAAAAGAAGAAAACTTGCCTGGCATTTTTATTTTTACTTTCTTACTCCTTTGTCTTCTGACTGTGATGCACATGTGAAGTTAGAAGCATGACCGTTTTCTTTCAGCCATGAGAGACAAGCAATAGGTGAAACACAATCACTTAGAAAGCAACAGAGAAACAGGCAACAGGCAAGGCGACAAGTTGGAAAGCAACACGATAGAAACAGGCAAGGACTGATTCTTAAATTTTGCAACTTTACTGTTTGCAACTTTCAGGAATTTTGCAACTTTACTGTTAAGACCAGGTATTATTTAAAATAGCCTATTATAACAAAGAAAGTGCCCAGACTCACAATTACCTAATTCTTCCATTTCATTATTACTCCTCCTCTAGTAGCTAGTACTCTGGAGGTTATTTACGTCTGTCACACTGTAGCACTGTTGTAGCACTGTCATCCCATTGTTCATCATTTGCTGGAGCAGGCTCCAGTAATGTCTCCATTGTGAGACTTGTTAATGTTTTTGGCATATTGAATATGCCACAGGTAGCTTGCCAGGCTCTGCCATGCGGGCAGGATACTCTCAGTTGCTTGCCGGGCTCTCCGGGAGGGACGGAGAAATTTAACCCAGGTCGGCCGCATGCAAGGCAAACTCCCTACCCACTGTGCTATCACTCCAGCCCCTGTCACATGTATGGTGGAAATTCATTATAATAGTATGCTTTATAATATCTCCTCTCAATTCAGAGCTTCAGTTATATAAGTAACTTAAATGCAGACCTGGATGAAAATACATACACTGTGAAAATTGACAAACATGGTAAATCAACATTTTCCCTTTAGAATGGCTATTAAACAACTAATAACCCACCACTGCTGAACTCCTGATGTTGACACAGGATCAAATTTAAGCTGTTCTCTTTCAGGAGTCGTGTTGGGTGAGACCAATACATTTCACGTATTTATGGTAGCATAACCTTTCTTTGGGGGGAGGTATTTGCAGCACCCAAAACTGGTTTTCACTTCTATAACCATTAAGTCATTTAGCTCATCCTACCAAACACAAGTGGAAAATATGCAATGTGATGCCACGGGTGTGCAGAAGAAAGAATCCTACTTGGACCTCAAGTCAGGCAATTGGAATTTACAGAAGAAAATCTTGGCAGCCTGCAGTGTTTGAGACATTGCATAAACATCTGACACTTGACTCAATAACTTTCAGCACTTGGTGTCAGCATTTAAGTGTGGGGTTGGAAAAGTAGATAAATTGATTTTCCATTCCTCTTCTTCAAGTATCTTCCTTTTCATTGATGCTGGGACCATGGGGCTTTTAATAGAGCAACAGTATATAATGCAAACTTGTGATTTCTCTGTCTAAAGAACAATTATTTTCAAAGTTATTTAAGTTATATAAATTATCTCTGACATAAGACCAAAATACAATAATTTACTTTTTTTCTCCAAAGGTATTAAATAATTTTCAATCTCTATGACTTATAAAATTTCTTACCTCAAGTCATTATGATTTTCCCCCGTATTTTATGAATTAAAATAGTCCTAGTAGTTAAGAAGAGGCAGGTGCTGGTAATCCACTTTACAATCATGGATTTGAAGTCTGAGAAAATTTGTCATCTATTGCTCAAGATAAAAACATAGAAAGTGGAACTAGATACTGTTTTTGGCATATCCAATACTCACGGGTAGCTTGCCAGGCTCTGCTGCGAGGGCTCGATGCTCTGGGTAGCTTGCCGGGCTCTCTGAGAGGGGCGGAGGAATCGAACTCGGGTCGGCCGCATGAAAGGCAAATGCCCAACCACTGTGCTATCACTCCAGCCCCGATCCCTGATCATAGAGCCGTAATGAAGCTCTGAGCAGTGTGGTGTACCCAGAAAGCCAAAAGAGAAAAAAAGTACTGAATATTAAAGAAGATTAAAAAATATACTTGATAACCAAAAAAAAAAAAAGAAAGTGGAACTAGATTGCAATGAATTGTATCTTGTAACTGGCCCCCACACCCTGTAGCACTGTAGTACTGTCATCCCGTTGTTCACCGATTTGCTCTAGTGGGCACTAGTTATGTCTCCGTTGTGAGACTTGTTACTGCTTTTGGCATATCGAATATGCCATGGGTAGCTTGCCAGGCTCTGCCATGCTGGCGGAATACTCTTAGTAGCTTGCCGGGCTCTCAGAGAAGGACGGAGGAATTGAACCCGGGTCAGTCACATGCAAGGCAAACACCCTACCTGCTGTGATATCGATCCAGTCCGAATTAGGTTTCTGTATTCTAGTATAAATATTTATGTGGATTTCTTTTTAAGTGTCAGTTTAGACTATACCTGGCTGTGGGACACTCCTGGCTCTGTGCTCAGAGGTCACTTCTGGTCATGTTCTGAAGACAGTATGTAGTACCAGGGATTAAATGAGGTCACTGCATGCAAGACAAACACCTTACCCCCTGATTTATCTTTTTAGCCCCAAATGGTCCCAAACACTGAATGCATAAATGTCATGTGGGTTTTTTGGGTTTGTTTTCAGAATGAGGTGTTTTTTTTTTTTTTTTTTTTTTTTTTTTGCTGTGTTCTGTGTTTGTTTTTGTGGGGCATGACTTTGGAGGCTAGAGCCAATGGTCAAATGTTTGAGTCTCTGAAAAATAAAATATTACATGTGGAACAAATTCTTTACTGGGAGAGAAAAATATTCTAGTGAAATATGAACTGACTCATTGGTCCCTCAATCCCCTGTAGAATTTCTTCTAGCTGCCTCTCTTTACCTGGGGTGCATGGGGTGTGTGGGACAGTTACAGATTAGCTATTGAGAAGTGTCATGTGCCTGGAAGTTAGTCATTTGGGAAACACAATGATAGAAAACTCCTGGCACTGGAATGGGTGTGGTGCAAAGGTGAAGGAAAGAGGACAGTTAACCAGTTAACAAAGAAAGTAAAATATCTGAAGTGGATATTTGGTTTGGTGGTCAAATGCATGCCGTGTGTGTGTAAGCTCCTGGGTTTGATCTTATAAAGTAGTATCATATAAAAATGGAATAAGGTGATGTGTTTCAGGTGGCTGTTGTTAGAATTGGTGATTTTTATATCGTCCATAGGGGTGGTTAGAAGACATTTGAATAAGCCTTATGAATATTAAATAGATATTAATTAATAATATTAAAAAGCTTAGGGGCTGAAGAATTGCAAATGCCAAGTAAATGCAGAGAGAATAAGCTTAGGTTGTTCATACAAGAGAAAGAAAATGAGAAGTTGGGCTATTGTCAAGGGTAAGTTTGAAGTGGGAGTGAGTTGGGGTCACTAATTTAGCTGGAAAACTCTTTAGCCATAGTGAGGATCCTGTGTTTTATCCATGTTGCAGTGGAAAATCATTAAGTGTTTTTAAATAGGAGAATGACATACATGAATACACATATGATACACATACATAGTATATGATTAGGATTTTTCATTTGTTTTGGGTCACAACCAGCAGTGCTCAGGGATTATTCCTTGCTCTATGCTCAGGGGTCACTCTTGATTGTCCTCTTGGGGGACTGTATATAGTGTTGAGGATAGAACCTGGGTCAGCCATATGAAAAGCAAACACGCTACCCACTGAACTATCTCCCCAATCCCATGAACCAATGTTTATTTTTTATTATTTTTATTATTATTATTATTATTATTATTTTGATTTTGGGGCCATACCTGGTGATGCTCAGGGGTTATTCCTAGCTCTGCACTCAGGAGTCACTTCTGGTTGGTGCTCAGGAGACCATATGGGATGCCAGGGATAGAACCAATGTTGGCCACATGCAACCTACTCACTATCTCTCCGGCTCACAAATGTTTATTTTTCAAAGGACAAAGTTGCCAAGAATAAAATTAAAAGAATCATTCAGAAAGCAAGAAATATCAATGGTGTGGCTAAGAGTAATAAAGATGGAGGGATTTTACAGATCTGAGATATAGTTTTGACCTAGTCATGGGAAACGGTGTTGGGTTTGATCCAGGGATGAAGCAGGTGGAGAAAACAGAAGAGTTAAGGATGATGACTTGGATTTGGGCTTGAACAATCTGTAGTGTTATTAACGGTGCTGAAAGTCTGAGGAAAGAAAAGTTTTGTCTGGAGGAAAAAAAAATCAAGAGTTCTCTTTCAAGCATGTATATCAGAGAACTCAACTGACTCAATACTGATGGCAAATAGTCACTTGACCATAGAATTAGGGTTACTTTAAAAGATTATTTATTCATAATTTTTAAAGCAGGGGTGGGGGGAATTGGAGTATTAGCACAATAGGTAAGGCATTTGCCTTGCACACAATTGCTCAGGTTTGATCCCTGGTACTCCATGTGGTCTCCGTAGGTCCACCAGGAGTAATCCCTGGCACAGAGGCAGGAGTAAGGTCTGAGTGAGGTAGGCAGGTAGATAGAAAAAGGCCCTTGGCAATGAAAATTGAGATTTAACAGTTTCTGGGAAGGAGACTCTTAAGACTTGCAGATTCAAGAAAATAAAAGACCTGGAGGAAACCATCAGCAGACCCTGAGGATAATGAACCCCTCCCCAGGAGGTTCCCCAAAGAAGGCCATCACCACTCCCAACCTCCCTGGTAACCTTAGCAAAGAAAGGAGCCCCACGTGGGGGGCAGGTTGAAGAAACCCTATAAAAGACACCTTGAACAAAGGAAGCGTGCACATATGCATATGCTGCCTGAGCCCATGTGCTGCTTGTGCCCACGTGGCCGAGCACACGTGTCGCCCGCATCTCCCCTCTTGAGATGTGTACTTTCATGCTTTTATACTTTTGTGTGTAAAGCTCGATTATGTGTAGGGGCTTCCTCCACCCTTGGAGAAGCCCGCGTTCTCTCTTGAGCGCGTTATTCTTACTATTCTCTCTCCCGCTTATCCCTTTCTCCTTCCCTCAGAAACCTCCAAATAAAATCTATTTACTTCACTGCTTGTCTATTCCTGAAATTCTTTTCCAAAAGCGATGCAAGAACCCAGTAACTGTGGGTCCGGGGTGGTAGAGGTGGTTGGGTAGAAAGTGACCATCTTTCTCCTCCCTGCTTCACATAAGTCATCCGTGGGGCCCACCGACATCATGAGCACCCCTAGGTATGGCACAAAACTAAAACAAAAAAACTTTTCAAGCCAGTGGTGTGAAAAACATTTTGGATAAAAGGATAGATTCGGGTGTTTCATTATATCATGCTTAGCCTTCCTCTATGTCTGATCTTCAGACACCTCAGTAACTCTTGCTCTTCCAGCCCCTTCTTATGGTAATTCTAACTTTCTGCCATCAGCACTCTATCCCCTACTATAATTTCAATTATTCCTGAGCAGTCCCACTCATTCATAAAGCTTCAACTGACCTATACTGGTGATTTCCTAAGTCTCTGAGCCTATCCTTATTTTTCTCTCTCTTCCAAATTTAATTAAGTCAGATCCATTCAACTCAAATCTATTTAAGTCAAGAAGCATTTGTTGAAAAACTTCTACATGCCAGGCATTGTACTAAGCAGGTTGGTTGGTCATTGAGTGGCTTTCGCGGATGGTATTAATTTGGTGAATCTAACCCTCAGCTTTGGAGGCTTAGAAGCTTGATTCTCTCGGCATATTAAGTGGGCCAATTTCTCAGAATGAGAATTAGCCCAGTTCATAAGAATCTCATGTATATAAATCAAAATGTCAATTTACTAATTTACAATGGGAAATACAACTTATATGAGGAACAGACATTCATATTAGTCTGATCTGCACCTTTCCTCCACCTAGAAAATGACATATAAAACCAAATTGTCAGAAAGTTGCAAGGATTATCTGAGATCAGAGCAGGGGCCTTGGTGGCAGATTTGTATGTTTAATATCATCAGGTTTTGACAGTCTGATGCATCTATGTCCACAGAGAAATGAAACAAATCATACGGATTCATGAAGTTCATAAGATACCAGGAGAGCACTTTGATGGGCACTGCCAAAATGAATCTTTCTCATTTTCCATTTTCTCTATTCTGGGCTGACATTCTTCTCCTGTCTGATCATCTTTTCTCTCGATAAGGTATTAATAAGGGTAAACTCACCACCAGATGTTGTACTTAGAAACCATTCTATCTCAGCAAGGCAAATGTGCATATTTCTGATTTATTTTTTTCAGGTATGAAAGGCTTTGCTTAGCTGTTAAAGAACAGATTTATTTTCTTTCTTTCAAATTCTGTAACCTCAAGTTCCTAGAATAATCTGCAAAGACATGTCATGAAGTTTTTATTGAATGAGTGAGTGAATGAATGAGTTAGACTAGATCTACTTTGCCTCTATGTTGCTTGGGTGATTAGAGACATAGATTTTATTTGATATTTCACTGTATCACTGTCATCCCATTGCTCATCGATTTGCTCAAGTGGGCACCAGTAACGCCTCCATTTTGAGACTTGTTACTATTTTTGGCATATCGAATATGCCACGGGTAGCTTGCCAGGCTCTGCTGTGTGAGCTAGATACTCTCGGTAGCTTGCCGGATCTCCAAGAGGGGCGGAGGAATCAAACCTGGGTCGGCAGTGTGCAAGGCAAACGCCCTACCGCTGTGCTATTGCTCCAGTCCATGTTTGATATTTAATTGACTTTAAAATATGAATAATTGACAGCAGTTGTTTTAAAACCTAATTTTCAAGACCCAGTGTTAATACTATATTGTTCAGGAAGCTTCGGATCAGGATGGCAGCAGCAGGATACTTTAAGTTTTTTCATCCACAGACATACTCAAAGGAGGACAACCTTTTGATTCCACTTTCTTTTTTTTTTTTTGGTTTAACTTTAGCTCTTCTAAAGTTGAATGGCATTTCCTCTGTCAGTGACCTCACAGTGGTCACAGTGGAAACAGTGGTTTCCTCCAATCCCAACACGCTTTCTCATGCTAACAGTATCACAAAAGGAATGAGTACCCAACAAACAACAGAATTCTAAGGAGATCTCAGCAGATTAGGTGAGAGCCCAAACACCCAAACACACCTAGGTGAAAATCCTATTTCGGAAATCATTTTGGACCAAAGCAACAAGAACCTATGACTCCATAATTCTACTTCTAGCAATTTATCTTGAGTAAATAATTAAAGAGACAAGATTATGCTTCATAGCATTCTATTAGCACAGTGCAAAACATATAGTAGTAAAAATATTAATCAATGACTGGTTAATAAAGTACATTTGTTGATTAAATAGACCAGTGAAAACATATGTAAAGTTAAAAATTCCCACCAGTAGTGATTTAATAGGGTAAATTCATACAATTGACACTAGGCAACAACTGAAAATCATATTTGCCTAGCATTTGAACTCCTGACTGTAACTTAGTAAAAAGGTACAAAAGACCACCACCACAGGGTTGATCAAAAACCCAGAGAGCAAAGGAAGTTACTGAAAATCCAGGACAGTGGCTCAAAGGACTAGCAGACGGGCAGTCTTTCTGGGAGGCTGGGACATTCTTTAAGCCTGATAGGATCAAAAAGGATTTCACGTTTTGAATATTTTTCTGGTTGACTGAAACTAGATCTGGAGAAATGGAGAAGGAATTGATGAGGAGAAGGAAGAGAGAGCTGCAGGCAAAATTTCCTCCAGGAGATGCAGCCACATGGCACAAGTATCACTCTCAACTCAACTCAACCTTATTGGAGGATATCCCCAGTGTCCTCCAATAATGGAGACGATGAAGAGTCTGAGTTTTATTTTTTTTTATTTTTTTTTAAAATTTATTTATTTTTAATTAGAGAATCACCGTGAGGGTACAGTTACAGATTTATACACTTTTGTGCTTATACTTCCCTCATACAAAGTTTGGGAACCCATCCCTTCACCAGTGCCCATTCTCCACCACCCGTAAACCCAGTGTCCCTCCCACCCTCCCCAATCCCATCTCCCCCCCACCCCACCCTGCCACTGTGGCAAGGCATTCCCTTCTGTTTTCTCTCTCTAATTAGCTGTTGTGGTTTGCAATAAAGGTGTTGAGTGGCCGCTGTGCTCAGTCTCTAGCCCTCATTCAGCCCGCAACTCCCTTCCCCCACATGGCCTTCGACTACAATGTAGTTGGTGATCGCTTCTCTGAGTTGACCTTTCCCCGGAACGTGAGGCCAGCCTCGAAGCCATGGAGTCAACCTCCTGGTACTTATTTCTACAGTTCTTGGGAGAGGATGTGGGGAGAAAGGGACCCTTCTTCACTGCTGGTGGGAATGCCGACTGGTTCAGCCCTTCTGGAAAACAATTTGGACGACTCTCTCAAAAAATTAGATATTGAATTCCCATTTGACCCAGCAATACCACTGCTGGGAATATATCCCAGAGAGGCAAAAAAGTACAATCGAAACAACATCTGCACATGTATGTTCATCGCAGCACTGTTTACAATAGCCAGAATCTGGAAAAAACCCGAATGCCCCAGAACGGATGACTGGTTGAGGAAACTTTGGTACATCTATACAATGGAATACTATGCAGCTGTTAGAAAAAAGGAGGTCAAGAATTTTGTAGTCAAGTGGATGGGCATGAAAAGTTTCATGCTGAGTGAAATGAGTCAGAAAGAGAGAGACAGACATAGAAAGATTGCACTCATCTATGGTATATAGAAGAGTCTGAGTTTTAAAAAGAGATGAAACACTTTACAGCAAGGAGTGTGATAATATACATATACAGGCTTCCATCAGAAGAAAGTTAAAGAAATATCCTAATTGGGGACACAATAATCTCCTCCACTTTTGTGTGGTGGTGGGCTGGATGATGACTGGGAAGCCCCTGCCCCTCACCCACAGTTCCTGTCACACAGACTGAAGCCTTGGGGTGGAAGGTGGAAGGCTACCCTTCAGGCACTCTCCTTCTCTGGCCCTCCTTTCCTCATTGAAACTAGGTACCCTGTGGGTGCATCCCCATGTATATTTTTTTAATGTAGGAGTATTGCTATTTATTCAGCTGATTGATCTGGGTATGAACGCTACATTATTATTTTTTGACTCTACATTATTTTATAAATTTTTTTTCAAATTGAATATCCGTGTGATAGACCATTGCAAAGCTGTTCTTCATTGGGTTTCAGTCACACAATGATCCAGCAATGATCACCACAAGTGTGCATTCCCCACCACCAATGCCCCCTATCTCCCCGCCACCATCCCCCAACCTTCCATCCCCTACCCACAGCCTCAATCTACGCGATGCACCTTCCTTATTGCTCTCTCTCTCCTTTTTCTCTTTTTTTGCTTTTTGGGTCACACCAGTGATGCACAGGGGTCACTCCTGGCTCATGCACTCAGGAATCACCCCTGGCAGTGCTCAGGGGACCATATGGGATGCTGGGATTTGAACGCGGGTTGGCCGTGTGCAAAGCAAATGCCCTACCCGCTGTGCTATTGTTCCAGCCCCTCTCTCCTTTTTCTTTTATGCATTATGGTTTGCAATACAGGTGCTAAGAGGTCATGGTGTTCTTTGGGGCATTCAGTATTTTTATGGGGATGGTAAGGCTGGAGCAGCTTTTCAATTGGATGGCAGCTTTGGGGTGTCAATGTGACTGCGGAGGCTTCTGGAAGTACAGGGAGGTGGGGGGAGGTAATCCATCCCAACCCCAAGAAAGCCTAGAAATTTCAGTCACAAAACCTGCATACCCAAATTTTTAGCAGATTATACCTTGGTGAGGTCTGTCCTGAGATAGTGGAGTCAAGCCAGGAGTATGGTGGCGATTTTGGATTGTGGAAGCAAGTGGCTGCCAGGGACTCTGTTTGGGTGGGCACAGACCAACCCGCTCTCCTCTGATTTATCCCAGTCTGTTCAGCCATGCATGGGTGCGAGCTTAACTTCGGCTTTTGATCTCTTTCGAGATTTATCTATGGATCTCTGAAATAAGACCAATAAGCTTGTATAGCTGAGCGGGAGGTGGTTTGTGGGCATGGCTCCCTCATACCTAACTTTTGGCCATTTAATTTCTTGGTCAACTTGATCCCAAGTTGTTGGAGTCAGCCATGAGCAGAGTGGCAATTTTGATGTGTCAGGAAGTCTGAAGGCACCATCAGGCTGCTGATGCACTCACCCTGTGTAGTTGGAGCCAGGGCCTTTCCTTGGCACTGAGGGTGAAGGGGATGCAGGTAGCAAGGGTGACTGCTGGCCATGTGGATGGGGTTTGATCACCAAGAGTGTGGCATGCAGATCCAGCTGTACCTGGCTCTATTCTACAGGCCTCCAGCATCACTGCTCGTGCCCTTGGTACCAACAAGATACACTTAACACTTGAGAACAATTAGTCCATGTGGGGAAGGGATAGCAAGAATTTGGAAGGCAAGGCAAGTAGCCTGGGGGTGCTGGCAGCCATCCAGGCTGGAGAGGAGGAGGGCCTGAAGTCTGAGCTGAGGCCACAGTTGTGGGCATATTGCTGGGGGACAACATTTGAGACATGAATATCTCTGTGCCTCTCCTGATCACACGTTGGGCCCCATGTTCACCTGCCCAGGTAGCCTCCCCTCCAGCACCCTCGTCTGTTTGGCTGGGCACAATCTCCAAATAGGTGCAGCTTGCTAAATTAAGTAGCATGCACCAACGTCATCATTCATGCAAATGCAGAGGGCAGTTTTAGAAACCCTGGCAGTGCTTTCTGGCAAGTGTAATGAAAAAAAATTAATTGAATAATCATCCCACGTAAATAGATTTCATGTGAGTTCTCCTTTTGGTTGGGGGCAAGTGGGAGAAAATCCTGTGATTTATGGTTTTGAATGGTGTAATGAATCAGGGCCAGGCACCCTGTGGTGAGTCTGGATCTGCCTATGAGCATTTGGAGTGGTGTGGCTCAGGTGACTCAACGTAGGCATGAGAGATGGGGGTCGTTAAAATCTGCCACACTGGAGGGACTTGCTTTAGAAAGGGACTCAAAGGCTTTCCTTGCAGCTCACCATGCACATACAGAGTGTTCTATCACTCAGAGGAAATGGGTACAGATCCAAGCCAAAACGGTTATTATGGAAAAGAAGACGATGGCCTCCGAGGGAGGGGCAGGGGAAGAGGAGGGAGCAGAATGATGGCAGCTACATACGTCCCGTGGCAAAGGCTCCTGTAAGGACATGATGAATGAGTTAATATCATGTGGGAAATACTGATTTGTGTGCGTGAGACTCAAAATTAGAATTTCTGAATCTGCACAGCCACTGTGGTTTGAGGGAAAGAATAACTGGGAGTGAGAGACTGACTTATTAATCCTAGTTTAAGACACTTGAGCAGGCTCCTTAACTTCTGCTAAGCGTTAGTTTCCTTGCATGCAAAATGTGCATATTAATACCTATTCTGAGAGGTAATTTTGAGCATTAAATGTGATCATGGGTTTGGAAGCTATGTGCATGTATTTGTATGCATTCCCACCCCCACCCCCACCCTCTTTCAGGGAGCTAAACCTGAGAAATACAGGAAACATATTTCCTCCTGGAGGACAAAACCAAGTACCGTGACAAGAATGGTTGAGCCCAGCCTGGAATGCTCTTTGGAAGTCTCACACCTGGAGAACCCAGTAATTTTAATACTAGGACATAATCCAATGCACTGTGATTTAAGCTAATATCCTAATAGGGAGCTAAGGTGTTCCCATGTGTTGTTGGCTATTAGAAAAACAAGGTCCAACAATTGAAAGGATGTGTTTTTCCATCTTCAGTCAGATTGGAGGTGGGAGGCAGGGAAGTTGAGGGATGGAGCCTCCAGACATTCTCTGAGTGTTGGGGGCCTGTGTTCTGGACCCTGGGTAGAGGCGGGATGGGCCAGGGTTCTGCTGCTACATGGGAATCTGTATAGCTTTTTGGGAACTTGGGACTGAGGTTTGTGCATGTGAGAATCACAGTATCTGGGTGAGAGAATCACATTCTCAGCATTGTCATGTTCGTTGGTGGATTCCAAATCCTTTGTAAAGTCTATAAAGAAGTACAGTCTGCTCTGGCATCCACTGATTTTTCTTCTCTGGTCACACTGGCAGTAATTAAGTCAGAATAAATCTGGGAGAAAAGGGAGAGGCAGCTGGCACCTTCTTAGATATGTTTCTTGAAACACCTTCTTAGATATGTCTCTTGAAACTCCTGTGGCATATTGTACGTTCTAAACATGGTTGCTGCAATGTCACTGATATCATATCTTCTTACATGTGTGCTTCACAAGGATCCCCCCAGAGTGGTAGGGTCCTTGTACCCTGACCTTGAACTTTGGAAAGACCTTGAGTTTGTCTCAACTGACAGTATCATTGGTAGCAATGATGTCTATGGTTTCTCTGGCAGGTCATTGAAATGTTCAGCATTCTGCCTTGTTTCCTTTGGTCATTTGCTCTTAGAACTCAGGCACATGCCATGGCTAAGCCCCACTCCCCTGGAAAGGCTAAGCTGGGTGGATGTACCAATCAATATATTTAATCTGAGACCCAATTCTGTGTCAAGCACTGGATATAACATGTGAGTGAGGATACCTTTGGATGACTCTACTTCCCATTGTTGAAGTCATCTCCCATGCCATTTATTGGTTTATGAAGTGGAGGTGCCAGACATCAGGGTGCAGAGGGAAACTTTTCCTTGTAGTGTTCTTCTCAAATCTCAGGCAGATTGCCGTTGTCATCATAGCCTAATGGTCACTGAGTTGTAGGGTAGTAAGAGATTGTTGCAACACCCTGATGCTTACTTTTCATTGAGGATCCCAGCAAACTTGACCTCGGAAACACTATTTTAAGGATCTTACTAGTCAATGTAATAAACCATAGAAAGCAAAATAGGAATAACAATGAAATGAATTGGTGGTCAGAATTGGAGGGGGACACAGAAAAGTAGAGATATTCATCTAATTTAAGATTTATTGCTTCAGAGAAGGAGGAAACAACTCTACACTGAAAGACTGAAAAACACACACATAAGTTATTTTTACTTGAAACAGGACTCTGTTTTTACTAAGGACCAGAATTTCACTTCAATATAAACCAGAACTAACCACATTAATTTATTGAACCCAGGCAGAACCTGATTCAAGTATCATTTTTACTTTTAGTGAGCCACAAACCAAATCAAAGTAGTCTTAAAAACTATGAATATAAGCTTTTCATTCAAATTATAACAAAGCCATATATCTTATAAAATAATTTCTCCCATGTTTAAGATTATGATACTTAGGAACATATTACACTATTTCTAAAATAAAGCTGAAAAAACCAGCAGTATTAATAAATATGTCATTATTCAAAGTCTCCTGAGACATACACTAATTCATATTCAACATTTATCGGGAAATTTGTGAGAAAGACATTATTTATATAAACCAAGAGGGGCATGCAGCTTCACACACCACTTCCCAGTAAACCCCAAGTGCTTTGGTACTGAAAGAGCTATACAAATCCTGCATATAGACGATTACACTAACCTGATTTCACAAAGACCTCAGGAAATTTGCAAAACTATTCTTTGCCCACTTCGTGGTTACTGAAATGGAAAAACTATACATACTTCATATTGTGCGGATTATGTAAGTATTGCCCTGTGTAGGAGGAGGAGAGAAGGAGAATTGAGAGATGCAAGGAGGGAAGCAGGGATGGAGAACGCTACCTGTCCCTTCAATTATGTGCTCTATGATGTATAAGGGGCGTGTGCGTATGCATAAGCTATCTTGAAAGAACCAGTCATCAGAAGCTATGTTTATTGGCACCCTTCTAGCAGAAGGGAGAAGGCTGAACTAGTGTCTACTGGCAAATCTTCCTTGTCTTAGGAAATAGGGCTTCCTTCCTCACCTCTCCTGCCCTTGCCCCATGCCTGCTAGCTGGCTGGAGACTCCAGAGTTCAGGAGTGCCGTCCTGCACCCATGAACAAACTAGTGTCCTGAATTTCTCTCTGGCAGAGCAAGAAAGCCACCTATTGACCAGACACACCTACAGGACATGAAAACATGGCAGTCTAGGGAGATTGGAGGGAGGGCAGCTACAGCAGCTAATGTTACCCTATTACAGAGATAATGCTTGCAGTAAGAAGCTGACAGTAACCGTACTGAAGAAATGTTTTTTTGTTTGTTTGTTTGTTTCTTAGAAGGAATGAGTGAGCCTCCCTCTCTGTCCATTCAGAATCAATTACAGAGCATCAAATTTGTCTAGCCATAATCGTTCAGGTGATCTTGGTGAGTTCTGATATGCCAAATGATGTCTGTGAAAACCTGAATCATGACCAAGTCAGGTGCTTCTTGGGGATAAATAGCCACGAACGGACACACTTGCTTTATAAAGCACATGGTTCCTTTTATATCCCACTTGGGTGTTGATATGTAAGCTAAATATATAGGTATTTATATATTTAGCCTTGTTGAGGGAAGATAACAGAGAGGTTTATGGGAAGGCTGAAATACTCCGGCAGAAAAACTTACACCTAATTTTGTAGCTTTTCAAAGAACCAACCAGGCATTTCAGGATTCTCCTGCTCCTCACCATGAAGGGATAAGTGTTGACTGAGCAGGGAGTAGCTAGTAGGCAATCTGAAGTTCTTCTGTCACTAGTTAAAATACTATGTTGGATCTCAAAGACAGTAAAGCAATGAGGGTACATGTCAAGTGTATACCAACCAGGATCAGGTTTCCAGCACCACAGGGTCCCCAGGTACCACTAGAAGGCCCGTAAGACCCTCATCATCTTTGGAAGTGGCCTGGATATCCCCAGCACCACGGCCTCCTCTGGTGCATGCATGAAACTGTCCATCTGGTTGATGGAGAATTGCTCTAGCGTTCCCAATTGTGGAGCACTGCTTGGGGTGGCACAAACACATAAGACTAATAATTAAAATAATACAAGTAGGGGCCTGGGGATCACTTCACTGTTGGAGCACCTCCTCTGCAGGCATGAGGCTGAAAGTTAGGTCTCCATGATCTCCACATGCTGAGGACAATCCTGGTGCCACAAGATGGTGTGTGATCTCTGGAGCAGGCAATCAAGTGTGCAAGTGACACAGCCAGAGTGTGACTTTGGGGAGCACCACAAGCAAGATGTGACTTCCCACCATCTGCAAAATAATAAGGACAACCAAGAAAGGGAAGGAGGAACATAATGTAAATGAGTATTTAACCACAAATGTTTCATTTTTAACAGCAATAGCAAAACCAAATCATGACAGTAATAACATTTGCTCATTTTTGAAATCTAGTGACTCAGGGACATGAAATGTAACATAATACCTAGTGGACCAGCAACATTCAAAATTTTCTGTGATATTTCCTTTTTATGTCACTCTTGTGTGTGATTAGAGAAATTACTTTGAAACATTCTGATTTCTACAATTAATTCTTTCCTGGTCACTGAAGTCTAAGGAAAGCACCCAAGTGTCTGAAAATAAGCTCTTACATTTGAATACTAAACGGTTTTAACTGCAGGGACAATCTGCCTCCTAGAATGACACCCTTTCCTCTTGAGTGCCCACATTTGAGTCAATGAACCCAGGCTTGAAAAGGATTCTTCAGGCTTACTTTCTGCCAAGGTTGAACATCGGGTGCTGTGGAACATTCAAGCAGAAAGCTCATTTGCAAAAGTTGAAGCAGGGTGTTGGGTGCACATAATCTGTCGTGGGTCTGTGAAGCATTTTGTGTTTGTGTGTGCATGGTGGGGTAAGGAAAATGGAGAAGGGGTGCACGTGTATCATCTGAGTGGCCAGTGCGTGTTTTAGTCCCCGGGATCCCTATGTTAGGAAGCCAGTCTTGGAGGTGGTGGTGGAGGAAAGTATACAAACATTTAGAAGGGTGGTGTTTCATTTTAGTTTCTGAATAAACAGAGTGAAGCTTAAGGGTTTGGCCTGATTTTTTTTCTCTGGGGATTAATAAAGTGGCGTGGGGGTGGAATGTGAGGCTCAAAAGCAGGAAGCAAATTTGTGGGAGTAAGTTGCCTATTGGTCTTGGCTACATCCCCAGGCCCCCAACTAATGGCCTCCAGAGAAACCCAACTGCGGAGGTGGGACAAGGAAATATGTACCATGTTCATATTGCTATGTATCATGGTTCAAGACTTGCCCTTCCTCTTCAGATGAATTATGGATTCAAGTGCTCTGTATCTTGCCCTGTGGTAGTGATGTGAAGTCCCGAGCAGTGGTGTAGAGTGTGGATGCCTGGCCCAGGTGAAAGGCATGCTCATAGATGACATCAGTGAACAGGTACCACTGTCTCCGGGCACCTGGGTGTGTGGCAGTGACAGAAATGGTGGAGACTTGGTTACAGGAGTTTGCATGAGACCTCAGACCATGACTACCAGGTGATTCTAAACACCTGGGCTAAGGTGAACCTGAATTCAAGTCCAATAACAACCCCAAAGGTGTTTAATTTGAGGGTGTTTCTTGAAGCTTCAGAAACAGTGTGCTAAGTGAGATATTAAACTTACATTTTGCTGATCTGCAGTCTAAGGTGTGAGAGGTGAGAAGCCCCTTCCCCAAAATGCAGATTACAAACTCAAGTTCCTCTTCTTTCCCAGGCCCGCTTTTCCATAGCTCCTCTCCGCTCTGGAGGAAGCAACTCTGGCTTTATGGGCCGGCTAACGGCGGAGGGTGCCGGATCACTAGTGAGCAGCTTTGCAGGTTCCTGCAAATGAACAGGGCGGATTGCAGATGCATTTAATTGCGTTCACTGGTGAAGCAAATGATGGTAATAAACTTGTGCTAACTGTGTTTGGGGTGGGTCAGGGGCAAGCCCATGGCTGCCTAGGCTTTTCTTCCTGCTTTCCATGACCACTCTCTCAATCACTAGACCTAATAAGATTGATTAACATCCAGAGGTGCCTCTGGATAATTGGAGATAGCAGTGAGGATCTTTCTTGTATGACAATAGAGTTGTGTGTGTACGTCTGTGTGTGGTGTGTATCTATGTGTGGTGTGTGTGCGGGGTCTGTGTGTTTATGTGAGCAGGGCATGTGAGTGTATGTGTGATGTGTGTGTATGTGTGTGTTGGGGGGAAGGGGTGTGTACCTCCCCGATCTCCCTCCACTGCCATCCTTGAAGGGCACAGTTGCCTACTCTGCATTCTTCCTGGTTTCCTGGGGAAGAGCAGATGGCTTAAGGAAGTGACAGTGAGGCTGGCGTTGACGATGTACTAGGAACCCAAAGAACATTCAACGGGATACAGAACCCAAGGAGGGTTGCAACCAGTGCTGGACCTCCCTTGGGACAATGGCAAGTGATGCTTAGGTCCTTCCGGGCATTATAAAGGCAAGTCAGGGAATGATCTCTCTTCATTCCTCACCAGGATGAGCTGACAGCTTTTCTTCTCCTCTTGATGCCTGTCTTGACCACGAGTTCCATTGGTCACAAGGAATGTGAAACTCAAAAACCCATGCCTGGCTCTGTTGTTTTGGAGAATTTAAAGGCCAAATTTCTGTAGTTCTACAATATGTCTGATGTCTGATTAAGTTTTCCATAAATCTAGAAGCAGTTATGTCATTTGATAACCAGAAACCAGAGACCATGATCGTAATGACCTTAGTAGAGATCATGTGGAGATACAGCCCCCTCTTCCCCTCCCCACCCCCCCCCCCCCCGCCCCAAACCCTCATGAAACTGAAAGTCTACTTATGCAGGAGCCTTTCATGCATTTGGACTTTGTTATGGATAAAGAAATGATTCAGTCCCTTCAATTGTTTTAGGTGAATTCAGGGCTTTTTTCTTAAGTAACTTTGACAACTTTCTCTGAAGACAATGTTCACTTTTTTATTTTCAAATTTGCCAGTTTTGGGGGCTTTCTGGTATCTTATTATGTGTGTTCTAGTTCTTACCATCTTTTTTATCAGTTGTCATTGATTTATGCTGTTTCAATCATATTTGGGCTTCTTTCTTTTACCTAAGTACTCACAAGGATAGACTATTTACTTTCTAAGTCTTTTCAAAGAATCTGTCTTTAGCTTTCTTGACCTTCTCTAAGACTGGAGCATTAATACAGTGGGTAGGGCATTTGCCTTGCACGCGGCCGACCAGGGTTCGATTCCTTCATCCCTCTTGGAGAGCCTGGCAAGCTACCGAGAGTATCCCGCCCGCACGGCAGAGCCTAGCAAGTTACCTGTGGTGTATTTGATATGCCCAAAGCAATAACAAGTCTCACAATGGAGACGTTACTGGTGCCTGCTCCCGTGAGCAAATGATGAACAATTTGCTGACAGTGCTACTACCTATCCTACCCTGACCTTCTCTATACTATCATTAGTTTAGCCTTCATGAATTTCAGCCTATATTTTTATTATTTTCTTCCTATTCATTCCTTTTCCAGAAGTGTATTTTTTCTAACACAAGTTAAGATGTTACTGGGCTGGAGCCACAGCACAGCGGGTAGGGCGTTCCCTTTGCATGCGGCCAACCAGGGTTCAGTTCCTCTGCCCCTCTCGGAGACACAGGCAAGTTACCTAGAGTATCTCGGCCGCACAGTAGAGCCTGGAAAGCTACCCATGGTGTATTTGATATGCCAAAACCATTAACAAGAAGTCTCACAATGGAGACATTACTGGTGCCTGCTTGAGCAAATTGATGAGCAACAGGATGACAGTGATACAGTGATATAGTGTTACAAGTTAAGATGATAAATTAACCTTTTGTGTATTTCTCTAGTGTGAGCCAACAGTTTGATGTATAAGATTTTATTATAGTGAGTAATAGTATTTAAGCACTACGTAATTTCTTCTTTGACCAATAGATTATTTTAAAGCACATGTTTGTGTATGTGTGAATGTTTGATTGTTGATAATTAAAAATCTGTGATGAAAACAAAGTTGCATATAGTTATGTCTGGAAATGCCCACAATAAACACATCTTTTAAATGAACTATGCTTCTAAATGTCCAATACATTTTAAGCATTTATTTATTAATCTTTATATATTATTTTTTACTGTAATGTTGGTTTATAAGAGTGAACATGTTTATATACAGTATTTATACAATGTTGGTTTATAAAAGTGAACACATTTTAGTGATACAGTATATGTTACGAAGCCTGTCCTAGGTGCCAACATAAAACTCCATAGTCCATAGGACCCTTCCCATCCTGAACACATTGGTTTTAAAGTTACTGCTTAATTGCAAATTTCTAACTTAGTTGAATGGTTTACATGTTGTCAGTTCTATGAAGCTTAAAGAATTTTCTTTTTCTTTCTTTTTTTTTTTTTTTGCTTCTGGGGTCACACTTGGCAATGCTCAGGGGTTATTCCTGGCTCTATACTCTACTCTATACTCCCAGTGGTGCTTGGGGGAACATATAAGATGCCGGGAATCAAACTTGTGCAAGGTAAATGTCCTCCCCACTGTATTATGGCCCCAGCTCCTAAAGAACTTTCTTGGGTGAAGAGCTCCTTCAGTTCCTAGTCAATGCTTTGGGAATGGCTTGAGAATATGATTGTCCTAAGTGTTTGGTATTGTCTCACACACACACACACACACACACACACACACACACACACTCCTATACCTACACCCACCCTTAGGTCAATCTCATTAACTGTGTAGTCAAAACCTTTTCTAGTCTACTGATTGCTTTATTTATTTCTAAAAAAGATACATCTTACTCTCCCACTTTGTAGATTCATTTATCAGTAGTCCTGTAATTTTTTATCTTAGACATAAGACCATCATAATGATTACAAACGTAAAGAATTTTATCTTCCTGGTCAGTAAGTTTTTGATCTTGATAGCAACCCTCTTTATTCATAAGACAACATTTTGCATTAAAGCCTAGTTTTTCTGGTAAACTACATTAGATTTTTTTCTGCACTTTTAATTTGCACTCCTACATATCAATATATTTTTGTCAACCCAACCTGAAATTCTTTGTCAATTAACTGTAAATGTGAGTCTGTTTGCATTTATAATTGGTATATGTAAATTTCTTTCTGGCATTATAGTCTCTTCTTTTATTTGATCTACTTGTCTGTGCTTTGTTGATTTTCTTCTATTTTCTTTCTAATTGATTGTATTTTTCAGATTTCAGCTTTGGCAGTCGTCCCTCTCTTCCATTTTTTTTAGCTATTGTTACTATATATTTGATATGTTTTAAAAGTTTTACAGGTCTACCTTAACCAAAATCTTTTCTCTGCAAACTGTAATAGAAATAAAACACCTTTATTAACCCCTGTCTTACATTTTACGTGTTTAATTTTATTCTGATCTTTTTCCGTTAACACATAAATTTGCAATTGCTTTCTTGTTTTATTTTGCAAATGCTTTAGATTTGAGATCATAGAGCTTTTCCTGCAGGATCCAATTTGCCACCCAATGGTTCTTTGTTACAATGACTAACTGCTATTGTGCTGCAGAAGTAGTGATATAGGAGCACAGATGAGCAGTTGTGTTCTAACAAAATTTACAAAGACTGGAGGTGGGCAATCAATCCATAGCATGACAATATCTATTTTAGTCTTACCTGATCATTGCTTTATATTGGGTACTAGGGGTTTGGGTCATACCTGGTGATGATAAAGGCTTCTTTCTAATTCTGTGCATAGGCATCACTCTTAGCAGTATTCAAAGTATGACATTGATGTCAGTGAACCCCATGGGTGGCTCATGTGAGTGGGGAGGAGAAATACAGTCACTTTCTCCCAATCTCCCTCTGCCACCTGGGGACCAGGATTACTGGGTTCTTGTCTTGCTCTCAGAAAGGAATTTCAGGAGTAGACAAGCAGTGAAGTAAAACAGATTTTATTTGGAGAGTGTGGAGGGAGAGAGGGTGAAAGAGAGAGTAACACGCTCAAGAGAGAACACCGGCTTCTCCAAGGGCAGAGAGAGCCCCTACACACATCCCAGCATTAGACATGAAAGCATGAAAGTCCACATCTCAAGAGGGGAGATGCAGGCTTCTCCGTTCTCTTTCTCTATTAAGGTCCCCTCTTGTGACTATGCAGGCAAAATGGTAACAGTGAGGACACTAGTGTACCCATCTTACAACCTGCAATTTTGTTACCAACAAGACACTTGCTTGACCCATCACTAGGTTTCTCATTTGATTAACTCTCATGCAACTGTGGAGAACAAACTTTATGGTTACGGTTTTGCTCTGAGGTACCTATGGATATTCTTTTAGGTCTGGCTCAGATGGATTGTGATTCTGTTTTTTCCCTTTAAAATATATTTTATTGAATCACCGTGAGAACAGTTACAAAGCTTTCCAGCTTAAGTCTCGATCATACAATGATCAAACACCCATCCCTTCACCAGTGCACAATTCCCACCACAAGAACCCCAGTATACCCTCTATCCCACCCCCTCCCCCGTCTACGAGGCAGATGATTTCCACTTCACTCTCTCTCCACTTTGATCACATTCAATATTTCGACACAAGACCTACCATTATTATTTGGAATTTTCCCCAACAATCAGACCTGCTGAAAAGGCATCATTAGATCATTTGTTTTCTATTGTTGATTATGAAGAGCATATGATGTCATGCAGCAGCAAAGCGGCACACAATTTTGTATTTCTGATAATTTAGTAATAAGTCTGGAGGGATTTCTGCCAAAAGCCACGGGTTCCGAGATTGGTTTGTGTGCCTCTGGGATCATGGCTGTTCAGGAGCCAGAGGAGTCATTCATGGGCGGCAACTCGGGGTCTCGTTGGGGAAGGGAGAGGGGCCGTTCCACCCCCCATCCCGTGAGGTCACTGCAGTTTCATACCTGGCTGCCCAATAGGCTCTGAGAAGGTAGTGGCCACTGTGCCGCCGGCGAGAAAAGGCAGAAGGGACAAACACCTTTCCCCACCCAGGGTGGCACAGCACTGTAGTTTAATGTTCAGTTCAGATGCATTTCTGCCAGAAGCTGCTGGGTCCTGAGATTGGTCTGTGTGCCTCTGGGATCATGGCTATTCAGAAGCCCAGTGCCCTTTGTGGGCGGTAACTCAGGGCCTCATCAGGGCAGGGGGAGGGGCCGGTTTCACCCCCCATCCTGTGAGACCCCGTGTGTCACCACTCTCTCTCTCTAGTTTTGGGCAAAGGCAGATGCTAGATCATTTATTTTCCATTGCTCACTTTGCATATCAGGAAAGGTCACACGGCCACGCGTTTCAGAGGAATAGTCCTGATAGCCGCATACTGGAGCCATGCTTGTAGAAGCTCATGGTCGCCGGGATTCCATCTGGAGAAGGTGGGGAGACTGCACCTGCTCCATCTGGGGTGTCCCGGAAATATTGGCTTGGTACGTGGGGCTGGAGAATTCATTGGTGTTGTGCCCACAGGGTTTCTTCACTGCTGACTGGGGCAAGATGGCGCCAGGGGTGGGTTGAGGGCGTGACTTCCAGCATCAGGGGCGACTGGGAGCCTGGATGGAACTGCCCAGTTCCCGTGCCACCATGCAGTTCGGAGGGATAGTCCTGATAGCCACATGCTGGAGCCATGCTTGTGGAAGCTCATGGTTGCCAGGATTCCATCTGGAGAAGGTGGGGAGACTGCACCTGCTCCATCTGGGGCATCCTGGAGATACCGGCTCACCATGGGGGCCGGAGAATTCTCCAGTGCTGTGGTGCCCACAGGGTTTTTTCACTGCTGAGTGGATTGTGATTCTTGAATCAGACTAGCAGCTTTCACTATTTTGGAGAAATTCTCAGCCTGTACCTCTTTTAATATTTTTCTTTCTAAATTCTGTACATTGTCTTCTTCGGGAATGTGGGTTATTTAGACCAGCATTTCTCAATCAGAGATTATATAGCCCCTACTAAACAACCTGAATATCCCAAGGGATTCACAGATGGAAACTGTGCAAATAGAAGGCCACAGTGTGAAATTAGAGAAACAAATAGGATGGGAGACACAGGAAAGAAGGAAAATCCAAATGGGTTCATGGTCAGAAAATGGTTGAGAAACACTGATTTACACATGTCATATATTTCCAATGTTCTGTCTTTCGTTCTGTGTGCTACATTGGAGGCCACTCTTCCTGTCAGCTGCTAGGGCATGAATTCTCTTTCCAGATTTTGTTAGCTCTTTAAACCAAGTTGAGTTCTGTACTCAGAGAATTGTAAATTTCATGTTTAGAAGCTGCAGTTGCTTTCTTTTCAAATCCACCTTATTTTGGAAATTCCTTAAATTGTATTCATTTTTTTTTATTATACCTTTTCTTTCTTTGACTATGTCAAGTGCACTTGTAATCTCTATGGATAGCTCTATTTTGCATGTTATTTTCCTCCACTGGTGTGTCTTTCAATTAGTTATTTAGTTCTTTTAGCACAAGTGTTTAGCACAAGTGCTCCCCCTCCCCCACCTGGCAGCGCCCTCTGTTTCAACAGAACCTGAATTAAGTCTCCTTGATTCTGGTATGCTTTTGTTTTCTCCTTGCAGTGTTAAGAGAGAAGGAGGAGGTAGAAGTGAAGAGAGGAGAGAAGAGAGGAAAACAGAAGAGGGGAAAGACAACTGGAGAGTGGCTGGAATGCTTGTCCATTAAAGTGAGAGACTGATTTCTGCTTTTCCTTCTGCATATTCTTTGAGATTCTCACTTGGGTCTCACTTGGTTTTGGGGTAGTTTGAAGTCTCGGCAGTGTTCGAAATATTTGCTTTTAAACAGCTGTTCCAAGCCAGTTTTCACTGGTTTTTTCCTTTCCCCCCACTCTGCCCCACCCCTGCCTAGGCTTGCTCTGCTCTCTGCCCCTGGAAGATGCAGGAGGTGAACCCAGGAATATGGGCCCTGCCTTGATTTTTGGAAAGAAGGAGATGAAATTGGGTCCTTGTGTTTCTTTCCCTTCCCAGTCTCTCCCTCCCTCAGGATACCTTGTCTTATTTATTTTCCTTACTGCATTGCTAATCCCTGTTATTGCTGAAGGTAATTAGCTTTGAGCAATTATAATCATCCTCTATTCCATCTCCTGCTTTTCTCCCAGGCAGGGAACTGCAAAGGTGAGACACTGAGGTTGTGGGGGAAGGGTTTCTGTTGTCAAAGCTTTTTCTTGTGGTTGTGGAAGCACTTTTTCTATACCCACACACCCCTTCCCCTGCAAAATCCAGCCTGCTTATATGGAAATAATGAGGCATTTGGATAATATCTTAAGAGTTTTATCTTTATTGGGTTTTTTTGGGGGGGAAAGGGGTAGCAGGGGAGATGTTATACTTGGTTATGACATAGAGGTAAGAAAAAGCTCTAATTCCTTGGCTTTATTCTAGATTTTCAAAAAGAGTTCTGGAATAAATCTGGGACCCTTTGTATTTTGATAAGTGCCTGTCTTTGTGTTGGCTTTAAATTTTTCTTTAAAGTTTTGTTTGTTTTGAGAGTTGAAAAACTTTAAGCCTGCTTGATCTCTCTAGAGAACTTCAATGATTCATTCAAGAACCAGGCAGGTCATGTGCAGGTAGCAGGACAAGGAAACCTCATACTGAGATGTCAGAGTCTCGTGTTGAGATTCCACTTCTGCTTTTTATGGCAATATTGAACAGTTTACTTATTCTCTGTGTGTCTTCATGTTTTTCTTTAATACAATGATGGGTGAAGTTCTGGAATAAACACATAAGCAAGATCAGGCTTGTTTTTCTAGATGGGGGTCATTTCAAGGACAACCTGAGAAATCACTGGTTACTTAAAGAGGAAGAGTGTGAAATTCAATGTGGGGGCTGATGTGGGTAATCCATCCATCACCCAGATGGTTAAGGACAGAGTAAACTCACTCCAATGGTAAGGATGTGCCAGATGTCTGCTGGAGGTAGCAGGAGGAACAAATGAGTGAAAGGCTAATATTACAGGTGACAACTTGGGGGACCAGTTGAGGGTCTTAGCTGGAAAGAAAGAAGAAGCCATGTTTTAGAAGCCTCCCTTGGTTTCCACATTCTCTTTGGTCTTCACAAGAAGTCTAGAATTCAACATTTCAGGAAGAGAAAACGTTGGATGTTCGTGGGCAGAATTGTGTTTTAGAATATCTAGAAGCACCAAGGAAGGTAGTTGGAACGTGGCAGATTATATAAACAGTTGCAGTAATATCAGCCATACAACTGTAGCTCTTCCTACAGTTTGATATTAGCTCTCCTTTCATTGAAAACATCTGGGCAGATTCAAGTTGATGCGTGACTTCCATGCAAGATTCTGAAACTACATTTCCACCTATGTTTGAGAATGTCCAAGCATTTGTAGAGAGGTCCATCGCTGTCACTGTCACTGTCATCCCATTGCTCATCGATTTGTTCGAGTGGGCACCAGTAATGTCTCTCATTGAGAAACTTATTGTTACTGTTTTTGACATATCCAATACGCACGGGTAGCTTGCCAGGCTCTGCCGCTTGGGCTCGATACTCTCGGTAGCTTGCCAGGCTCTCCGAGAAGGGTGGAGGAATCGAACTCGGGTTGGCAGCATGAAAGGCAAAAGCCCAACCACTGTGCTATTGCTCCATGGAGAAAAATTCAGAATCCCAATTGAGCTCCTCAGTTGAGCTCAACTCACACAGCTGAGCTCCCAGTTGACCGGCTGCACCAAGTTACCAGTCATGTGCGTGCTCCATTTTGGAAGTCTTCCAGTATTTGTCTGACCCTGTTGAACTATCAGTTGCCATGTGGAACAGAGAGGAACTAGCCAGGCAGGACTTTGCAAAAATTCCTAGTTGGAGACAAAATATAGGATATGCAAGATTACTATTGCTTGATTCTGTGAGGGCTTGCTACAATGATAATTATTAACTGATATAGTTAAGGGAGGACTGGAGCGATAGCACAGTGGGTAGGGTGTTAGCCTTGTATTCGGCCGACCTGGGTTTGATTCCTCTGTTCACCTACAAGCTACCGAGAGTATCCCGCCCGCACGGCTGAGCCTGGCAAGCTACCCGCAGCATATTCGGTATGCCAAAAACAGTAACAAGCCTCACAATGGAGACGTTACTGGTGCCCGCTCGAGCAAATTAATGAACAATGGGATGACAGTGCTACATAGTTAAGGGAAGAGAAAAAGAGCAGAGGCATCTATTAGGGATAATAATTGCTCAAGCAAGAGATGAAGAACTTAGCTAAGACATTAATCAATTAATTAATCAGATAATTATGACATGCCAGGCACTGTGCTTTGTCATGGGGATATTAAATGAACTGGGACAAGTTCCCTTTGCTTAAGAAATTGACCAGCGGATGTGTAGTGAGGCTGGAGGAAGGGAGGCCAGAGGACTTTGTCATGTTTACCTGAAGATGTGTGCTTTCCACAGCCAATGCACTCTTTCCACAGAGAATTCTTTCCAGATTGCCTAGAAAAAAAGCCTGGTGACAGGGATGAAAGTTCGGCATCCAGAGAGCAAGAAAGTGACTTTGGCTTTATTTTCTCAGCCCCACTGACCGTGCTTGGGAGTCAGTTGCTGGCTTGTTGTTGTCATTTTTGTCTTTGTCTCGATTAAAGAAAATTTTTACAGGACATTTTCCTTGCCCCCAGAATCCTGTGATTTTAGTTCAAAGCACAAAGAAGCATTTGCTATTTGCATCAGTGATTGTGACTTTTTTTTTAGAGAGAGGTGGAGAGTGGGAGGATTACCACAGTATTCTTTTCAAGTGCTCTCAGTCCCTGATCAAAGAGAGATCTTAGAGTCCCAGTCTGTCTGAGATTTAATATGAGACTATTCTGGGTTTGGGATTTTGAGTAATTCAGTTTTGCTTAAATGGGGGGGAGGAGAGAAAGAGAGAGCTCGTGAGAGAGCGAGACAGAGAGAGAGAGAGAGAGAGAGAGAGAGAGAGAGAGAGAGAGAGCGAAGTAACCCTTGCATCATAAACCACAAAGTCCCAACACAAGTATCAATGGTTTTTATTATTTTTATTACTTTGAGGTTTTAGAACTTGGAGTTCAGAGAGTGAAGTATCATCTAGGATATTTAATTTGAAAAGAAATAATTCTCTCTCCCTCTCCCCCCCCCCTCTCCCTCCCCCTCCTGTTTTATCACCATCACAAAGAATTTCGCCTTGGCTTGACTCGTCCTCTGCTCAAATGGGCTCTGGTTGCTATCAGTCTGTGAGAATGGCCTTTGAGTCATCAGGATTTTCTTTGTTGCCAAATTCCTTGAACAGTTCTTGCTGTTCAAGTGGCATTTGGTGCTATTGACACTTTCCCACTTTTCTTGGAACTTGGTCTCCCTGGCCTCTGTGTCCACATGCTTGGTTTTTCCTTCTCCGAATGCTTTGTCTGCCTCTGTAGCTGAGTTTTCTTCTTATCTCTTTCTTTTTCTCACATGTGATTGATGGTTACCTAGGGTTTTGTTCCTTATTAAATCCTTTCCAGTCTCCTGAGACACTGTGATCTGTTTCTAAGACGCCCTTCTATCTAGTAGACACAGAAATTCTAACAACTCTAAAGAATCAGACCTGCTGTTCTTGAAGCACAAATGCCCTGCAATCATTATTTGGAGGTGCAGAAATGAATGAACCAGTATCTCCAGTAAGGAGTTTGCAGCAGAGTTTAAAGATGTATAAACGTCTCCTTTACATGTCAAGGAGATGATTATACACTACGCAAGATCTGTGCTTCATTCAGTATGGAATACCCTGTTAGACCAGACATATAGGAGTTACTCAAAACTTAAGGTAAGGGTCTGGGGACCAGCTCAGCAGCAAGGCCATAAAACTTTGAGTTTGATCCCAAGCACCTCCCATATGCCTTAGTGGGGTTCTGGTGACTGATGTTTGGAATCCCTGATGCCACAAGTGGATCATCTCTGATTTACCAGAACAGAATAAGTGTGTATGAGCACTGCAATTAAAGTGTGTGAGCACCAAGACCAAGTATATGTGACCCCCCAGTCAATGCAGAAACAATAAGGGAAACCAATTTTTAAAAAATGAGAGTGAAGAGACAGATGACTATATCATAATAAAATTAAGAAATAGACTTCAGGTCATATGACCCAAAGTAACATATCCATCCCCCACAAGTGATTTGTTTGTTTGTTTTTGAACCACACCCACAATGCTAAGGGGTTACTCCTGACTCTGCACTCAGGAGCCACTCTTGGTAGTGCTTGGGGAGCTATAAGGGATGCCAGGATCGAACCTGGGTCAGCTGCATCCAAGACAATCGTCCTCCCCACTATAGCTCTGGACCCACAAGTGACTTTTAAATGGCTAAGGTTTAAGGTGGATAAAAGGTAGAGTTTTCTATAGGCTATTGGAAGCTCCATTGAGATCTTGAAGAAGCCCAACCCCACCGGATAGCTGATCTATAAGTGGGAACATTATCAAATTTTGTACGTTAGCTGAAAACTAGTCAAATGAACTCTAGTTAGTTCAAGCCCAGTAAAGGAGTTTATTGAAAGACTGAGTAACTCTTGGAGCAGGAGAGGAAAAAGAATAAGTGGGCATCCAGAGGTAAGGTACCAACATGCTACAAACCTGAGTAATTAAAACCCACCAGCTATCTTGTGCTCAAACCTGGGTTTGCTCCAACAAATGCATGAAGTACCTGAGCAGACCTGGAGCCCTGTGCCTTCACAGTATTGGTGGCAGCTCCAGGTAAGTGCTTGGGAGAAGAGGATCAAACAAAGAACTAAAGGAGTTTGGTGCTGGAGCGTGTTAGAGGACATTGTATCTCTCCTACTGACAAGCCCTTCACAGGCCAGGAGGGATGTTCTGGACACTTTAGTGTGGCTCATATTCTGGGCAAAATATTTTTCTCTCCCAGGGTCTGGAGCGATAGCACGGCGGGTAGGGTGCTTGTCTTGCACACCATGGTTAGAATCCCAGCATCCCATATGGTTCCCAGAGCAGCACTGCCAGGAGTAATTCCTGAGTGCAGAACCAGGAGTAACCCCTGTGCATCACTGGGTGTGACCCAAAAAGCATATGTATATATATATATATATATATATATATATATATATATATATATATTTTTTTTTTTTTTTTCTATCCCGGGGGAAGGAGATGTAGTAACTGAGCAGTCTTCCTGGGACTCTGCCATCTCCCTGGACACTGCTAAACCAAATGAAAACAGACCCTGCAAAGTACCTGGCCTGCACGTGCTGCTTCTCACACGGGCGCCACAGGGATGCTGGCACTGGCAAGGGCGCGGTAATGTTCCTGGGGATGGAGAGCACTTGAGCTTTGACAGTTACACATTTTTCTTTATTTCCATGAAGGCAAGAGCCTGACAGGGCTATATTTTGCCACCCACTTTCACTTTTTTCCAGTTAATGGTAGGCTCAAGAGTGGGGAAATAGAGATACCTTATTAATCAACTCAGTTACGACTCTGCAGCCCTGGGCTTGGAAGGGCACGCAGGCCTGCTGTGTTTATCCGGGGAACACACGACTCAGCTGGCAGGAGGCTGGAGAGATGCCTGGGTAGGCATGGGTGGGCTGCCACCCAGCAGGCAGTGTGTCTGGGCACCTGGCACTTCCCACATGCCCCACTACTGCTCTCCCTGCCCCCTGGGTACTGAATTTCTTAGGCCAAGGTTGCATTTTTCAGGCATTTTTGTTGTTGTTGTTGGCTTTTGATTTGAGAGCCACACCAGGCAGTGTGCTCTGAGCTCATGAATCACACATCAACAGGACTCAAGGACTGTTTGTGGTGAACCCAGGTCCACGGGATGCAAGGCAAGTGTCCTATCCTCCATATGCTCTTTCCAGCCCCTCATTTTCAGACCTTGAACCCTTTTTAGTTTTTGTGTGTCAGGTCTCAAGGAGCCCACGGGCCACTGCTATATGGGTCACCCCTTCTCCAGATGTGCTGCTGGAGTTCTGTCTGGCCAGACCCTTCCAAAGTGGTTAAGTCTGTTCTTGTTTCTTTCTCTTAATTTCACCCTACATGTGAGCTAACCTGGCTGAAAGGTTCAACCCTTGGACTCTGGGCTCTGTTGTGCCATGGACCACCAGGGTCACCCTGGCAGGGCTCAGGGACCCCCAACATCCACAAGAGGCAGTGCTTGGGGGGCACACAGTGCCAGGGATTAATCCCGAGCCTTGTCAATGGACATCATGCACCCCAACCCCTATGCTACCTCTGTGGGCCCAATTTTCAAATCTCTGTTGCCAAAACGCTTTAAAGAAGTAAAAGGTAGCATAAGGGTAGATACCTCTGGGGAGTGAAGAGAACCTCAAACTCTTTCTTGCCTCACCTTCCACCTACATCTTCCTTTGCACGACCAACGCTTCTACATCCACCAAGCTGCTGTGCTGACAGCAAGGCTTTTCATTGCCCACCTTGGGGGCACAGCAGTGAGAAAAACGCACAATTTTATTCTCTCCTGGTTTCAGCCTCACCCTTCCTTCCTCCTTTTGCCCTGCGCACAAAGAGAGATTTGTTGGGATGGGGAGATTGGTGATTAACACTTGGTCCACAGGAACTTAAGCGTCTCCCTTGACCAAGAGTGAAATGGGACTGTGGCATTGGTGTGTCACCTGCCTCTGCATCTTACCTCCAACCTGGGCCACCGGGCGGCTCAGTTGCAGTTGTTCATGGTGCAGCAGCCCAGATCCAAGCTGCCCTCCACACCCCAACCCCACCAACAGCCCCCCCCATGACCTGGTGACCTGAAGGGGGCAGAAATTAGGCCAGGGGTCTTTTGGGGTGGGGTGGCACCTGGGACTGCTGCGTTGGGAAGCTAAAGCCCTCAAACTCCATAATGTGGTAAACCACTGATTCATCAGTGAGACTCTCCCCCATGTAAAAACATTAGTGCCCCTAGTAAGCAATAAGAAAAACTACAATCCAGTGAGTTTAACAATGTTTTGCCAGAACATTAAAAATTTTTTTTTCTTTTTTGCTCTCTGCTGTAAATGTGTTAAAAAAAAAAAGACAGCTATGTTTGGTACACAATAATTAAAAATGCTGAGAATTAAATGTCTTTGTTGTAAAAAAAAATAAAAGCATCTGAAGTAATTTATTTAATTTTTCTCCTTAATTTGTGACCTAGAGCATATGAACAGTCCTGCTCCTAACTTTGGGTCAGCTTTCCCTACTTACGGTGTGTTTTATGGGAGTGCTTCTTAACCAGTGTTCACTGGATTTGGAGGCCACTTCTGGCAATACTCAGCCAAGTAGTCCAGCTAGTTGAGTGCAAGGCCTGAGAATGTGGATCCATTTGGGCCCTGAGATGCTGGGGACCACCAGGGCCACCTCAGCAGTTCTTGGGGGACCTTCAGGGCTGTATCTGGCAATGGCCTTATAGCCATGCAGTGCCAGGGATCTAAAGCAGTCAGGTAAATGCAGAGCAGTTTCCCCCAAGCCCAAGCTATCTCCCTGGCCCTCAGCATTCAGGGGTCTTGGTGCTTTCAGTGTGAACCATCTCTGACCATTTCTTTCATGTACTGGGTCTTGCCAGAATCACCCTTGAGGGACCCTGGTTGCCCTTTTGTAAATATCTCTCTTCTGTGTGGATCTATTTTCCTTCTACCTCTGGACTGTGTTTAGAGCCTGGTACAATGGCAACATCTGCCTCCTTTTCTGTTAGAACCTAAGTTTTTAACATTCTTGTACTGTAATTTTTTATTTATATTTTTTATTGATTTCTTCTTCTCCTTCTTCTTCTTCTTCTTCTTCTTCTTCTTCTTCTTCTTCTTCTTCTTCTTCTTCTTCTTCTTCTTCTTCTTCTTCTCCTTCTCCTCCTCCTTCTCCTCCTCCTTCTCTTTCTCCTCCTTCTCTTTCTCCTCCTTCTCCTTCTCCTCCTCCTCCTCTTCCTCCTCCTCTTCCTCCTCCTCTTCCTCCTCCTCTTCCTCCTCCTCCTCCTCCTCTTCCTCCTCCTCTTCCTCCTCCTCTTCCTCCTCTTCCTCCTCCTTCTCCTCCTCTTCCTCCTCCTCTTCCTCCTCCTCCTCCTCCTCCTCCTCTTCCTCCTCTTCCTCCTCTTCCTCCTCCTCCTCCTCCTCCTCCTCCTCCTCCTCCTCCTCCTCCTCCTCCTCCTTCTTCTTCTTCTTCTTCTTCTTCTTCTTCTTCTTCTTCTTCTTCTTCTTCTTCTTCTTCTTCTTCTTCTTCTTCTTCTTCTTCTTCTTCTTCTTCTTCTTCTTCTTCTTCTTCTTCTTCTTCTTCCCCTCCTCCTCCTCTCCTTCTTCTCCTCCTCCTGCTCCTGTTGCTTCTGCTTCTCTCTCTCTCTCTCTCTCTCGCTCTCTCCTTTTGGGCCTTATGTTTCATAACACAGAGAATAAAAGAGAACATAATTTCACTCCCAAACTCATTACTGCTGCTTTCATTGTGGCCCTCTGGTCTTTGTTGGCCAACTTGCTCTTTTATATCTGGTTTTCACAAAATGCGACCAGAAGCTGTTACTCACTGCTAAGGAGGTACTGTGCCTGTTCATCCTGCAGTGTGTGCAAATTGGGGGCCAGATGCACAGACTGGCAGGTTCACTCAACCTTCTTACAACTTGTGGACTGAAGAGCCAGCATAGAACTGAGCCCTTTATTCATTTACTCATAGTTCATTTCTTGCACTCACAAGTTGCTCTCTGCTTTCTATTTCCCCATTTTTAGACTAAGCACTAAGCACCTTTAAGAACCTAAGAACTTCTGTCTTGATTTGTGAGCAAGGAATTTCCCTTTTGGTAGGTATTTAAGCTACTTTGTATTTCAGAACTTTCAGTACATCCTTGCTCCTGCCCTTCCCTAGGTCTGGAGGCAGTTCCTCAAGCTTTATCTTTCGCCAAAGTGCTTGCTCATCTGTATTTAGATAGCTAAAGCCCAGAGGAATAAGAGGAAAATTTTACCTGATCTTGTTGACCTTAATTCTGATTTGTCTTAGCTATAAGGTGCCACTATTAGGTAGAGGATCTTAAGTATATATTAATCAACTCATTCATTAATCAAAGGTGTATTGAGTATCATTAGCTCATTTATTAATCAAAGGTATATTCTTTCTGAGGAAGCAATGTCGGACATATAGAAATGAAAGTAAATGAAGACTGTTCATTATTATGCAATAGTTTGTTCACAATTGTAAATTGCATTTGATGCTCACAGTTGTAGTTGTGAATTTTCCTGACTGGCTTAAACTCACTTGCTGGTCAGTGCTGACTGAACTTCCACAGTCTTTTACAGATTTGCAAAGAGCTGCAAAAAATAAGTTGACCACAAATACCACAATCACAGATGACATCTCCCAAGGCTATACCATGCTGTTCTGTATTAGCCCTCAGGAGTAGAGAGGACCAAAGGATGAAGATAAGATGTAGGGTTAGGGCAGCCCAGTATCAGAAGACAGGGGTTTGAAACCCAGATCTGAGGCTTTTTAGTGGGATGAACATGTAGCAATCATGTAACAATCTCAATTTTGTTTTCTCTTGAGGACAATAGAGTCTACCAGAATGTGTTATTTCTAGGATACAAGGTTATAGTCCATGTGGGACATGTATCTGCAGACCATTTTAGTGCAACTAGAAGAACTGGCTACATCTAACATGTAAATTACATATTGACAATTTCATTAATGTGCAATGTTTTTCTCACCCTATCTTTGTTAGATTGTTGGGAAATAGGATTGTACAATAGGCATTCCCTGAATTCCTATTGCTATGACGAAAAAGATTTAAAACACTCTAGTATATTCACCCAAGCCCTAATTTACTCACTTGAGCAGTACTTTAAAAATGTGTTTCTAGTTTAAAGTAAATGTATTTCAAATTTCAACAACTAAATATAAAACTGTGTGCTCGAATGGTGTGGAGGGAAGGAAAATTTATTGTTCTGGGATTCCTAATGGTCAGCAGGGATCAGTCTAAGCTATTATTTTTTTGTCCACCCACGCATTTTTCCTTACATTTTAACATCTATTTGTGATTTCAACTCTCACATCTTTATTATGAAAACTTCCAGACATTCAGAATCATTGAATAAAATTGCATGGTGACTACCTGTAGCTCCATCACCACTTAGATTCAACATTGTTTGCATTTTGTCATGTTTCCTTGTGTGTGTGTGTGTGTGTGTGTGTGTGTGTGTGTGTGTGAATGCATGGAAATAGTTTTCTTGAAACATTTATAAATTGCAGAGATCATAAGATTTTACTCTAAGTTGTTTTATTACATATATCTAGGAATAAGAATAGATCTTTATAGAATTCTTAATATAGCTGTGAGTTTTATAATTCTCTGATCCAATCTAATATCCAGCCATAGTGACACTTACCCAGTTTTCTCCCTACATATCTTTTTAATCTGTCTTTGGAACCAAGAGCCAGTTCATAGTTACACTTTGCACTTTGTTAGTTTTCATTTTTTGGGGGGGAGGGAAGGCATGCCTAATGGTGCTCAGGGTTTACTCCTGAGCATGGCTGGGATTGAACCTGGCTTGGTCATCTGTGTGCAAATCAAGCACCCAAGCCCCATACTATCTTTCCAAACCCCGCAGTTTGTTATTTTGTCTCTTTAACACCTTAATTTAGCACAGACTTCAATCTTTCATCTAAGAATTAAGAACATAAGCATCAATAATCATTTATATGTGGGTATTATAATTAAATAGTTTGAACTTGAGTCTTAGATCCAGTTGATCTAATTTGAGGTAAAATAATCATTTAAGAGCCTTCGGGTATATATCTGTATTAAGGAATGAGAAAGATGGGGGCGGGGAAGACATTACTATATGAATTGGCTTTGTAAATCATAAGAGCCATATAATCTCAGTTATTTTATACTATTATTTATAGAATTATCTTGAAAACCATGATGTTATTCTATGACATGATAGTCATAATAAATTAAGTATAAATTCCAATTAAATTGGGTATGGATTCCTTTTAGTTTTTAAAAACCAAATGAACTCTATAAAAAATAAAATTCATGTTGAACCTTTTTTCTACCACCTTCTCCTGAGCCAAGTGGATGTCCTAGGAAAAAATATTTGTTTGCATTTTATGTCCCCACTGGGATTAAAATGACTGAAAAGATTACTGGTATGGGCGCTCCAAGAGCGCTCCAAGAGACAGCATTCCTGCTCAAGATTTTTGGATCAATTCCCACATTTGACTTTTTCCCCAAGATCTCCCAGCTGGGCTCAAGCCCCAGACTAAATCCTGGAGGACTTTTGTTTTCACCTAGGATGGAGTGACGGGCATGGGATTTCCCATCCTGCCAGAAAGGGAAACGACCAACACCTCAAGACAAGATATAGAGAAAAATATTTTTGAAAGAACAGTTGATTCCTGAAAAACTGGAAGTAAGTGAAGCAGCCCTAGAACAGCTTGTTCGTGCTAGATGGAGTGTCTGGCTGCAACCCAGGAACAAGATTTCAAAAGGGGCCAGCAGGCTCCTGAACTGAGAAGGCGGACTGAAATCCTGGGTGAAAACAGGAGAACTGAGTTTCCAGGGGAGAGAACTGGTGGGAAGAGAGTGGCATGAAGAGAACCCTGGAGATCTGCATTGTTCACTCTTGAGTGTTCACAAAGTACTGGTACTTATATATACACAGGAGCAGAAATGGAAAGGATGAGAGCAGTGCCTGGAGCTCATTTGGGGTCAGGAATACTTCTGGTCTGCAAAGCCAACCCAGGAAAAGGTGCAATTTATCCAGTATGTGGATGAACACACAGAAAAATCCTGCTCTAGATTTGCCTAGCAAATCATAAATGTATGACAACACCCTCTCCCTTCCCCAATTCCCAAGCCAGGATTCCTTATATGCTTGGTAATTCTTCCCCCACTCCCCCCTATGGCAAATTCTATCAATTGGATATTAGATAGTTTTTGGTTACTGTTGCTGTTTATTTGCTTTTTCTGCCACACTTGACAGTGCTTAGGAGCTACTTCCAGTTTGGTGACAAGGTGGGGAGTCACTTCTGGTGAAGTGTTGGGGATCAAACCTGAGCCCCCTTAATGCAAAGCATACACTACAGTCCACTGAACTCTTTCTCTGGCCCTGTTGGATGACTTTGTATTCCTATAGCTATTTTTGAGCTTTATTCTGGGGTTGAGTAAAGCTACTTGGAATCACTTTGATCTTTTGGGTTGAGTTTTAGGATTTGTTAATGTGTTTATAGAGCAGGGCTATTCTCTCTGTCTCTCTCTGTCTGTCTCTTTCTCTCTCTCTCTGTCTCTTTCTCTCTTTCTCTCTGTCTGTCTCTCTTTCTCTCTCTCTCTCTCCCTTCCCATCCACCTACCTATGCAAAACCTAGATAAATATGAAGATCCAAGTTTTGTAGATAAAATGTCTAAAATAAAAAATGTATGGTCAAATAAGATTGCCAAAGATTTGATCTGGCAAAAGGAGCGATTAGTAACTTGAACTTTCTAGCCACAGAAACTCTCCAAAATGAACCACAGCTAAAAGAAAATTTAAAGGAATAAAAATGAAAAAGCATTGGTAAGCTGTAGGACAACTTAAAACTTCACATATGTAGTTGGAGACTCTGGAGATGAGGAAAGGAAGGAATAAAGCTGCATGGGAAAGCCACCCACTTTTCCAATATGATTTTTTTTAAATAAAGAAATTATTAGTCTATGGTTTTTGTGAGGGGGAGGGCACACATGGTGTTGCTCAAGACTTGCTCTTGGCGCTGCACTCAGGGATCATTCCTGGTGGTGCTCAGGGGACCAGATGGGGTGCTAGGGTTCGAATCTCGGTTGCCTGCTTGCAAGGCAAACATCCTACCTGCTATACTAATGTTGCAGCCTCTTAAGCTTCTGGTTCTAAGAAACTGCAAGAACTCCAGGGTTTACAAGCTATGTTCCAAACAACAGACCACACTGTAGTCTGGTCAAATTGTTCCAACTACTGAAGAAGAGAGAATCTTAAAGGAAGCCACAGAAAAAAGGAGATGTTCTCCGTAAAGTATAGAATAGAAACGTAGACTGGGGGCAGATTGCTAGTCAGCGCCTCTGGCATTAGGTTTCTCATCAGAGGCCACAGTGGGGGAGCAGGGAGTGTGGTGGGGATGCCCTGGAAAGTGCCTTCACAAAGTTTGCTCACTCAGCACTTCTCTGAAGCAGTCACCAAGTCCAAGCCAACAGGGTGAGTCCCACAGTCCCCATGCAAGGATGTCAGTTCATGTAGCTATCCATATTTTTGAAAAAGAGAGATAGAGAAAGAGAAAAGTATATCCACCTGTGATTCTACAGCCAGCCAAGAACAAATAAATGTGCTTTCCGATCTGCAAAGATTGAAAAAATTCATCATCGACAGTCACATACAACAGTGGAAGAAAGTCTTCAGAAAAAAGAGAAATAATGCCCATAGAAAATGAACCTCCACAGGAAATTGACATCACTTGCAATGGCAATGGCAATTGCATGTATATCTGTCAGATCATTATTATTACTTAATCCTTCTTAAAAGATCATTGACATTTCTAAACAAGATAATAATGAACTTTGAGGTATAAAAAGTATGTGCAAGTAAATTGTACGACAACAATAGCACAAGGATCATTAAGGGAAGAAAAGGAAGTAGATTGCTGGAAGGGTCTTCTGCTACAAGTAAAATGCTTTAATGACCTTGAAGCTAAGTTGTGGCACATTGCAAAACAAACCACTAAAATAACAAAACAAAGAGTTATAGCTGTGAGCAGAAACAAAGGAAATGAAAAGGAAACATGAAATTGTGAGGCTAACCCACAATGGGGGCAGAGCAGGAACAACAACACGCAAGAGAAAGCACAGAAAACAAATGTTAAACAGATTAAAAAGTTAAAACAGATGAAACAGAGATGCTGGGTAAGATGTTCAATATCTGCCAGTAAGATCCTGCTGCCTGATTGTGTTCCCTAACTCTTCTCTAGCCTCGCTGATTTCTGGTGCCTCGTCAGTGGCTGAGAGAGGGTCTCTTGAAGTCTCCAACTGTAATTGTGGCTTTGTTCGTTTCTTTGTTCAGGGTTGATTTTGCTTCTTTGGAGACTCTGTTGTTTGGTGTATTTTCATCTAGAATTGTTGCTGTTGATCCTTTGATTTTATGTCCCAACACAGCACATTTATCTCTCTACGGATAACCGGGCCTGATGCCTCATTTCCAGGCTTCTGAGTGCTTTCTTAACCATCTTCACTCCTGACGCTTGATCCTGTCTTTCAGTCCTCAGACCCCGAGGGAGGCAGGTACTTGCTTGAAAGTAAGCCTGGTACTTGCTTCCTGATACTCGCTCCTACATTTTGGAAGTCCCAAGACCAGGGTGCACCCATGGAATTACACTTAATCCAGTGCCTGAGAGTGTGGGGAAATGATCCATGGATTATGTGAACCACATGTTCTTGAATGACTCCTGGATGTGTTACTTAAAAGCAAAGAGAGAAGAAGAAAAGCGCTTTAATACAATTATCTCTGGTCTGGTCTGCAAATACTCTGAAGTTTACCCTCATTTGTTTGTGTGTGAAACAAAATGTTCTTACTAAGCTTTCACTTTCTCAGTGCCAATGAGAGAGGCCAATGGAAGACTTTTAAGGTTCTTTCTCTTAAAAGAAAAGTTGAATTCTGGGGCTTATGGGTGGAGAAAAAGAAAAGTAATAAGAAAAATCTGTTCGCCAAAGAGATCCACCTTATTTCCAAACACGTTGGAGTCTGCCAAACCTAAAACAGATTTGACCGGTTCCTTCTCTTACCCCCTGCCTTGATTTAAGCTGTGAATATTCTTAGAGAAGTAGAAGACACGTGTTTTCTATTAATTGACACTTAATTTGAAAAAAAATATTGTTCCCTTGCTTCCTGTGAAACCTTTGCTGCCTTCTTCTCAAACTCATTCTGGTGTTTAGCATTGAATCAGTTGTCCTTGCCCTGATGAACTCTTGAACTCCTTCATCCAGAAGTTATGAAGGGGAAATTATTTACTAGATATGTAAACACTCAAACCTGCAAGGCTGGAGGTGGATGGATAAATAGATGATGAATTGGTGGGTGGATGGGTAATGGTGGATGGATGGGTGGATGGATGAATGGATGATGCATAGATGAGTGTGGATGGATAATGGTGGATGGAGGATGGATGGGTAGATGGGTCCATCCTCAACTCTTGCCTACCCAGTCTTTCCTTGCAGGAGTGCCCATGCATCCCCCCTCCCCTTTCAAGTGCCCAAGCTTGAAAGGGGGAAAAAAATCTCAAGGGAAGGACTCCATGGCCCAGACTCAGCCGGTCAGCCCACTGCATGCTGATGCTTCCCTGGAGTTACTCTCCTTTCTCCATGATGCTGGGTGGCAGGTCCAGTTTCTTCACATTCGGGCCTCTGGCTGCTTTTCTTTTGTAATCTCTGGCAGTGGAAACAACTCAACCCTCTCTTCTTTTCGCCTCCACATTTCGGGAACGTGATATTGTTGGCTCTATTTTCTGACTTCTACAAGCTGCATCCTTACACCTGGCATTCTTAGAATCACTATTTATACTGTCTTTTTTTTTCTTAATAGCTGTATGACATAAAATATACCAACATAACAAAACAAAACTGTATACACTTTGATGAGTCTAGACATAGGCATATAGCCCTGATCCAGTACCCACAGGAAAGTACCTCCATCCTTTACCCCGACATTCCTGGGCCTCAGGGTGGTTTTGTCTGTTGTGGGATAAGAACACGGATGGAGACTCACAGAGAGAGTAGAATGGTGATTTCAGTGATGGTGGGGAGCACTGGGGCAAGAGTCTGGGGAGGAGCTGTCAGTTCAGTGAGTGAGATTTAGTTAGGCAAATGGCCAGAGAGATAGTATCGGGGTTCAGCCACTGACTTGCATGTGGATGACCCTCGTTCTGTCCCAGACACTGCCGATGGTCCTCTGAACATTACCTGGAATGCTCCCTAAGCACAGAGCCAGGAATAGTCCAGGTCGTCCAGGAGAAGCCTCTGATATAGCTCAACCCTCCACTCTTCCCCGGCACCCTCCTCCCCTCCCCCGGGGGGGAGGGGGGGAGGCAAAGCAAAACAAAGCAGCAACAAAAGGTTTGATTAGGCAAGTTGATTCCTATAAAGTTCATACTTTAGAGACACACTCTACAGCATAGTGTTTCTAATTAAAAATAAAGGAGCTAAAAGTTGTTGGGAGGCTGAGACCCGTTTTTTTCGAGCTTCACACCTCCCTGTGTGCCTTGGAGTTGGGGGTCAGGCAGACTTCCCCCCTCTCCCGGCCCCAGCACAACAAGAGTCCTTCCCGGTAGTGGGCGGTTCTCCTGCTGGCAGATGTGGCTCTTGGCGGGGGCGGGGGGGGGGGGCGGAGGAGGGGGAAGGGGGAGAGGGAGGATGACCGCCAGGCTAATAAAGAATCGCAATTTACATGAGAATGACAAGGCGAAACGTGAAGGGACTGATAGGATTTGCCCACAGCCGAATCCTTTCTGCCTGAGTACATTTGATTTGAATTCCTCTAGAAAGCCCAGCCTGGCCGTGCTGGGGCAATATTGCAAAGGTCAGTGGAGGCAATGTCAGACACGGTCAGGGCTGTCGGCCAAGGGGCTCCCGTGGTAGTGCGTGACCATATGGCACCTTGGCCATTGCCCGCGCTCCAGGGCCTCGCTCCTTATCTGCTAGCTACAGATTTCCCTTTCTTTTCCTTTCCCTCCTTTCACCCTCTTGAATAGCGCTGACAGTCAGTCAGCCAATACATCCCGCCTCCCCCTCCACTCCCCCTCCGCCCTCGCCTGCCATCCCCACCCCAGACGGGGAGAATAAATGTTCTGAGCAGCTTCCTTGCGGCCCTCCGTGGAGTGCTTGCTGCGCACTGAACAGACATTGAAGCAACTCTCAGGGTTTCGTGCCTGCATGCTGCAAGGACCTGGGAGAGAGTTTGGCAAAACAGAAGCCCTGTGATCTGCTGCCCTGTTTTGCCTCAGGCAGAGCTGTGCAGAGGGTCTGTTCTTCAGGTTTTCAAAAAAAGCCTCTCTGTGATTCCTAAGGATGTGGATTCAGGAGCTGGTGTTTCAGGGCCGGCTCCCCACAGCAGGGGCCTGATAGGAAGAGGGTTGCAGGATGTGTCTTAGGGCTTCCTTGTGAAGGTGGAAAGGAAATGATTGGTCTGAGGGGATGCAAGCTCCCCAGAGCACTAAAGGCTGATGCCACACCACCTTGACCCAGGTGAGTTGGAAATGACTAGCTACCAACCACCCCTAGTGCCAACAGCGTCCAGAAGTAAGTGGCTTTTCTCTGCAGTTACACAAGTGCCCCAGAGTCCCAGGACCACCCCACAACCCTAACATCCCCTTGCCTTCTTCTCCCCTCCCCCCAACACATACACACGCTCGAGCATACACACACACACACACACACACACACACACACACACACACACACACCACCACCACCACCACCACCACCACCACCACCACCACCACCACCACCACCACCATGCTGGGCAGTGAGCAGGTCCTGGCAGTAAAGGCAGGACTGGGTCCATTCTGAAGGTTCAGAGAGTAGTTTCTGAGCCAGCCTTGCTGTGAAGAGGAACAAGGCACAGCTCTCTAGTCTGGCCTTTTTCTCAAAGAACAGAATTGGGCTCAATGATGTCTGAGACATAATACAGGCTATGTGTCTCTGGACCTGGTTCCTGGCACACAAGCTTCTAAAACTTATAACTTCCTGGACTGGACAGGGTTATCCAGAGAATCAGAACCAAATAGTATCTCACACCCTCCCCGTTTCTCTGTCTATCCACCAATCCATTCATGTACCCATCTACCTACCTGCTCTATCTTGTTGGTTTACACAGTTATGGAGGTTAAGGAGTCCCATTATTTGCCACCTGCAAGCTGGGAACTCAGAAGAGCACCTGGAGTGATTTAGTCCAAGGCTAAAGACCTGAGAGTTGGTTGACTTAAGGTAGAAGTTCTGAGTTGAGTCTGACAGCCTGAGAATAGGAAGTCCACAGACTCAAGGGAGGGAGATGTTGGAAGTTGAAATTCTAGCAGACAGACTGAATTTATTCTACCTCATTTTTCATCCCATGACTGCCCTCACAGGATCGGACTAAGTCCACCTGTGTTGGGGAGGGCCCCTGCTTCATGCATGGCTGCAAAGCAAGTGCTGATCTCTTTCCAAAACACCCTTCTAGACAATCCAGACAGAATGACTTGCCAGTTATCAGGGCGTTCCTGTTTCCTGGCACAGAGCTTTTGAATCCCTTGGAATTTCCTGAGAGTTGGGGGGTGAGCGAACCATCCTATTCATAATACTTCCCATTCAACCGCACTCAAGTTTATGCTAATGGGGTGATGCTGGGATGTTGGCATTGGTCCTTAAAGGAACCATGGGAGTGAGGGGAAGTCTTGAGAGGGGGAAGGGTCTGCGAATTGCATTGATTGCCAATGACCTAAATCACTGTTTCTTTACTCGGAGTCATATATGGCCTCTCTGTGGGCCCTCGGGATTTTCCAAGGGAGCCACATGTAAATATAATGCAGATAGGGGACTATGACAAGAGATTAGGGCCAACCAATAGGTCATAAGGGGGTCACAGTCAGGAAAAGATTGAGAAACACTGACCTAATTAATCATGTCTACAGATGGAACCCTCTTAAAACCCTAAGTGATGGGTTTCAAAGAGTTTTCAAAGTGCGAACAAGATCACAGCCACACTCCCTGGAGACACAAGCTTTCATACTTGATTTCCCGCCCCCCCTTGTTTTTAGGGACATAATTGTTCAGGGATCAATTCAAGACTGGCACACCTTCATATCTGTAATATCCCTCTGGTGCCAGAAGCTTCTATACATGGGATCCTCTAGACCTTTACCCAGGCATCTCTTAATTTGGGGCTCTGCATCTGTGTGCTTTGCAAAAAGTTGGTAAACTGTCCCTTCAAGTTCTATAGGCACTGCTGTAGATTATTGAACCTCAGAAGGGGTCATGGGAGGCTAGTGACTGTCACTTCTATTGCTCTAACTCCAGGTGAAGAGTGTCCTGAGGGAATGGAATTGCAGGATCCTCAGGCGATGTTTGAAGAGATGAATTTGTTGCTCATTATGTTAAGAGTCTCATGCCCCAGTGTTTGTCCATCATGTTAATAAAACAAAATTCACCTGAATGAATGTGGAAATCAAATTGGCTTTACCAACTGATTCATGAAAAACTCCAAGTAGCAAGTAGAAAGGTCCTACCAACATGAGTTGTACAAAATAGAAGGACTTTGTAGCAGGGAAGTGTGGGGCAAGAAGGATTATTTTAGGCAGGCACCTGGAGGGAGAGAGAAGGGCTTCTGCAGATGACTCACAAGTTCCTCTACATTGATTGCTCAAAATATCCACTGTCAGAAGAGGCTTGAGCTTTGATTCATTTAGGTATGAAGTCTGGGTGGGCTCAGCATGAATGACTCTTTTGGGGATCTGCTGTTGCTTTTTTTTTTTTTTGGTTTTGGGGGTTACAAGGTAGTGCTCTGGGCTAACTCCTCCTTCTGCACTCAGGCATCACTCTGGCCATGTTCAGGAGACAATTGGGGTGCCAGACTATATCCAGACCCGTGCTCTACCCACTGTACTATAGCTCCAGCTGCTGTCTTTGTCTTGATAGTGCTGCAGAAAGATGCCTTGGTGAGTGTGGATTCTCCTTTTAATTTCTAGATTTTTTTTCCTTCTTGATTTCATGATATGAGGAAGAAACTTCTTATGTCACTTGATTCGCAGTGGGTCATGAAGAGGGATGTTGAGTCTGGGGATGCCAGTAGGATCTGTTTCCCATCAGCAACCCGACCCCCACCCCCAGCTCCTACATGGAATCTGTCTTTCCTTTTACCTCCTCCTCTGGCCTCAAGTCTGGTGGCTCCACATTCTGTAGTGACTGAAACCCTAGTTTCTATTCTACCTGGTGGAAGAGGCTCATTTTCCTGGATGAACTATATTTCAGAAGACCCAAAATTTCAGCTGAGAGGGCCAGTAAGGACCTAATGAGTTGAAGCAAACATTGGATTTTAGGCATATTTTGTTTTAAATTTTCATTTTTAAAAAATGGGTCACCATGAGATACACAGTTACAAAGTTGTTCATGATCAGGTTTCAGTCATACAATGATCCAACACCCCTCCCTCCATCAGTATTCCTTTCCCATCACCAATGACCCCAGTTTTCCCTACTGACATCATCCTTCCTCCCCCAACCTACCTCTATGTCTCTATGGTGGGCACATTCATTCTCTCTCTCACTTTCTGTCTCTCTCTCACCTCAATGGTCTACAACACGATTATCGAGAGGGTATCATTTTTGTTCCTTTATCTACCTTCAGTATGCAGTTCCTATCCAGAGTTACGATTTCCAACTATCTTTGCCATAGTGGTCCCTTCTCTACCCCGATTGTATAGGCACGCTTTTGTGCAAAAATGAGAAAGACCTGTTGGGGTTCCTGGGATAGAAACAAAGCAAGTTTAGATAAAACAAGATCTTTTATGCCTGCCAGGGCTTTTTAAGTGGTGGCAGTCAGCAAACATCTAAAGCACCCGTCCTGAATCAGTTTCCTCATAGGCTTGGGAATGTGATGTGCACTGGCCCTTTCTACCCTAACTCTGGGCATGTCCTTTCCATGGGAAGAAATTAAAGTTTAGCAGGCAGAAGCAATGGCCATGAATTCAGGAAGAAAAATCGAGGTGGTGCAGAGATGCAGCCAGTGGGACCTACTTTATTAAGGATAGCAGGCAAGGTGGTGGACCCTTGAAGGGGCAAGGGAGGTTCAGATGGGCAGGAACCCAGAGCACAGGTTCCTGAGACACTGCAGCAGCCCTGGGCAGCAAGGAGTGTGTACAGCTATGGGAATGATTTCGTGGTTTCTTCTGATCATTTCCCTTCCTGTCCCTGAATACCTGACAATTCAGAAATACCAACAAGCATCAGTTGCTACAATGGAAATTGAAAGGGGATTGATTTTTTTTCCCAGTTTATCCTCGAGCCAGTGGAGAGAAAAGACAGGCAGACAAGCCACTGAAAGGGACAGAAATGGAGCTGGATGGGGGCAGATGGGACCACGCGGCTTTGGCTCTAGGACCTCCTTTCTGACTTGGCCAGGCACACCCAACTCCCTTCATGGACCATGGCTGTGTGCCCGCTGCCTGCTCTGCCAGCTCTACCCTCCTCTGCAGGAGTGCCCGCCTCTCGCCTCTCCCCCACTTCTGTGGGAGTCTGTGTGCATCTGGAGCCAGGGAGACTGGGCATGAAGTTCACATCTGCTCCTTCTTGGCTGTGTGTCCCTGAGAGCCTTCCTTTCCCTTTCTGAGTCAAAACAGAAGAACAGAATGGGTCTCAGCTTCACGTGGTGTAGACCCAGGCCTGGCACAGAGTGGGCTCATGCTCTGTCCAGACCAGGATATCTGTGATGCAAACACACAGTGTCCCTTTGCTTCCAAGAGCCTGCATGGCTCGAAGTTCACAAAGAGATCATCACAGAGCCCCTGCTTTGGAGTTTGGAGTCCACGCTCAGCAGATTTCTTCAGGGTGGGTGCAGGTACCTCTCTGGCCCCTGAGCCAGCGTGCTTGTCCCTTCCCTTCCTTGATGTCTTTCCTCAACTTTAACCATGAAGTGTCTGGTCCTACAAATGGGATGTCTTTCCCCTTTCCTGTTCCTCTTCCTGTTCCTAAGTCCCCTGTAGCTTTTGGCACTATTTAAAACACGATGTTCCTTATTTACCTCATGTTTCTCCACACCATTAGGCAGTAAGCACCACGAGGTAAAAGCTTGTGGAAACAACATTACCCACTATCTAGACTTTCCCCTGCCATATCTTGTTTGACATCCTTGCTGAATGAATGACAAATGCGCCTCTCTGCCCTTGCTCATGGGTCTGATTCTCTTTGTGTCTCTGTCCCATCTTGTCAAGTGACAGGCGTTTACACCACATCATGTCTTCCTGATATGACATACAGGATCCTCCTTAATGACAGGGTGGTTACTTGTCCACTTGGGTGTTCCTCAGCATCACACAGCTACTGGATCGTATGGCCAAGGGTCGATATAATTGATTCTTCAGAGAGAAGGGATCAAGATTCCTTGACTAAGGAACTATCTGCTATACTCAGGCCCTGGGGGGTTCCATTCAACTCAGTGAGCATCCAGAGCAATTTCTATATGTCAGATATTTACCAGGGATGCAAGGAAGAGCAAGACAGCCCCCTAGTCTCTCAGTGGCAGCAGAGAGAATGGATACCTCACATCTGACTGACCAGTATTGCCCTCCCAGTAAGAGAAAGCGAATGACAAACAAGGTGCAGTTGGCCAATTGAGTGAGGCAGTGACAGGTTTTTAGAGGCCCAGCTGAGCGGGGGCGGTGGGGGGGGGGAGCGGTGTTAAAGTTCGACTAAGTCAAGGAGAAGATGGAGAAGGAAGGAGTGGTGCAGGGACATACTTTACATCAGAGAACCCCAGACCCTAGGAGGCGCAGCGTGGCAACAATTTGGAGTTCTGTAAACATGGTGGGCAAGAGTTGAGGTGACATAGGGTTAGAGAGAGGCAGGTCCAGTCCAGTAGTTGATGAGGAACTGGAATAAATACGGAAACCTAAAGACAAGGAGTGGACTCTCAGAAACTCCCCATTTCTGCACTAACTTCTGAATAATTATTAGAGGAGGCAGGGAGGGGACGTGGTGCTGTTCAGAAAACCAAACTGGCACCAACAGGCTTGTGTAGCATGGTAACAGGCGCCAGAGCAGATAATATCTGTCTCTGCATAGCAGATAAGATGCGTCCCTACATAGCGACCCAGTAGGGAGAGTCTGGGAGCATTTGACAAGCACCAGGTATCTAGTCCCAGTATCCAGTTTTGAGTCTCACCCAACCTCGCCGCCCACTCCCCCAAGAATTGTCACTTACACTTAGCAAGTCATTCCTAACTGCAGTATCTAGCCCTAATTGGGATTGGGGCGGGCCAAAGCAGAGTTGGAAAGGTTATAGTTCAGTAATGGAAAACTTTATGTGATTATACCATCCTCTTAAGCCAAGATACTCCATAAAATACATGTGAATTGGCAATAAAGTGAACGGCCATCAGCTGTCCCCCAGAATGATATCTTTGCACGCAGGTCATCCTTCAACCCATGTCTGCCAGGACCCGGTGAACAACATATCTGGGCATATTGAGGAAAAACTGTTCCCCATCACAGGCTGATGAGCAAGAGGTTTTTTGTTTTTTATTTTTTTCCCCAAAACAACGTGAGGGTCACTTTAGGAGGGGCTTAAGAGAGCATATGCTATGCCAGGGAACACATCTGGAATAGCTGCATGCAAGGCAAGTGCCTTTTTCCATCCTGTACTATCTCTACAGACCATGCAGAAGGCTTTTAAAGATTAGATTGGTGTCATTGTTATTTACCTGCTGTGGATGCAAAAGCCCTTCCCTGGAGATTTTGAAGCAATGCAGGGCATGGAGAATTTTGAATGGGTTTTGAATTTCCCAGAGTACATTCTGTACACCCATGTTGGAATCACACAGGGGAGCAATGGTCAGTCTGAAAGGAGACTGGGTCCAACCTTAGAGTCATGGAACAAGAATATTTGCATTTAATATAGGCTCAGGATACATAGGCTCAGGAACACGCACGATAGACCTGTTCCTTATGACTTCCAAGAACCATAGCCATGGAAGTGCATAGAGAGTGGGGAGAGATGACATTGAAAGTTTCCTCCAAACCTCTGACTCTTGTTCTGGGAAGAGGACTGAGGGGCTAGAGCTGGATACCTTTGATGAGGGAGGATTAGAGTGACAGGAAAAGGGGTATCCAGACCCTTCTCTCCGTTTTATAAGCTTTGCCCGTACTGTCTTAGTCTAATTTGGCTGCTACAGCAGGACACAGCAGCCTGTGGGACTCTGTTAGAACAGTTACAGACAGACAACAGAGGCTATTCTTCACAGTCTGGGAGACTGGGAGGTGGAAGAGTTTGAGTGAGGGGTTTGGTGGCCTGCTTTCTGGCTCATGGATGTCTCTCTTTCTGTTGAATCTGCACAAGAGCAAGGGCAGGGGCTCTCTTTATAAGTGAAACCGCACTGATTCAGGTATTTATTCACCCCCTGCTCAGTCACTCCCCAAAGACCTCCCTCCACACCCCATCACAGTGGGATTAGGTTTCAACATCTGAACTGGGATATATGTCTGCAAAATATTCTGTCTCTATCCCCATGCCTTGCTCCACTTCCTTACTCAAGTCTAGATTTTTCAGGTGTGGTCCTCAAAAATAAATATATAAAGGAAAGAAGAAAAGGAAAAAAAAGGCAGGCAGGCAGAAAGAGTGAAAGATGGGCAGGAATAACAGGAAGTAGGAAGGAAGGGAAGGAAAGGAAAGGGAAGGGAAGTTAAGGAAAGGGAAAGGAAAAGAAGCCTATTTTTGTTCCATATCACTTCCATAAAAATGGAATTAGGGTAATTTGGTAATGTGTAATTCAGTGCTTGCAACAGGAGGAAGAGTTTCTTCATACTTGATAGCCACTCAGCGGAATCTGGCTGGGGGAGCTTGATTTAGTTTAACAGGAGTGGACATAGCATACCGGCCAAATAGTCACTCTTTTCAGTCCTCACTTCTGAGGAGAGTGAGAAAATTAAATCCTTTTCCCTTCACCATGCTCACATGAGGAGCTGCGTAAAGGTCTGGCCTTTGGTGTCTTGTAACTCTCCTTACATATTATTGCCTTCTTGGTCGTGGATTTGAGTGATGAGTTTCTCTTATGAAGTTAAGGCATACACCTTATTACAAGAACTTTGGCCCTAGTATTCAATTTGTCAAGTCAAATGATATAGCCCCTGATCTTGTTTAGAAAACATTTTACAAAAATTAAATTACACTCTTGCCATCTTCTTCCCAATCTCTGGGGGAAATAAAACCAACCTAGTTTAGCCGTCCTTGTGTGCTCATTTTTTTTTTTTTGGTTGCACTGCAAGATGCTGAAATGGGCTCCAGCTGGGAAGCTGCACTCATTCCATGAGAATTTATTGTTTATTTCAATTTATTTTTTGCTGTCTCCATTATTGTATGGTAAACATTCTTTTCCCAGCCTGGCTCCAAGATGGGAGAATGCACAATCTAAGTTTCCGAGTCACACCTGTTTTCTATTAGTTGTTGTCCATTATTTTAATTCTCCGCCTATTGTGTGTGTTCTGAAAATGTAAGTAAATCAATGTCTTCATTCAAAAATGAGACCCTGAGTAGCATTTCACGAGCAAAATTTGTATTATCCACATCAAATGTAATGAAGACTTCCAGTGAATAACTCTTGATTATCAGGTGCACACATCTAGGAATCTAAGAAGTGGAATAATTAGAAGTAACAAAAAGGTTTCCAAACCACAGATTTCACTGAGCAGCCATGCTAAGTGATTGGGTAAAAGAATGAGAAGGCTTCAAAAGTGCTCTCCAGAGAGAGAATGTGAATGCGGCTGTTAATGGGAAATAATCAGAAAGCATGCTTTCATGGAAAAAGAGCAGAGGAAGCGAGAGAGGGCTCCAACTGGGGCAGGGAGCCCTGGGTCTAGGACCATCTCTGCAAGGAGGCAGTGTGCTGGGGTAAGTCATGTGACCCCCCATTCCTTAGAGTTTGGAGCCCTCCTCACCACTCTTTTTTCTACAACAACCAGAGAGGCCCATCTGCCCATTTCAAATAAAAGGAAACATCTGCAAAGAAGTGTCAAACCACAATAGCATTCATGCAGTCCCAAACACATCTATATTGGTCCCCTGTTTATTTTGTTAAATTAGGTATCTGAACTAACTTGTGTCTACTTGACAAACAACTAGCATTTTCCCCCTAAACAACCAAAAATGTTCCACTGAAGTAAATAGTAAGAAGTCTCGTAACTATTCTCAGTCAAGCCCCTCCTTTAAAAAGCAGGAAAAAATTTGAGTGAAATATTTTCTCAGGTCACCCAACAGCTGATCATAACCGATCTTCCTAGATGCCCAGAACTTTGTTTGTTGTATACAGTAGATGACTTTGGAATGAATTTCTCTCTTGGAACCCAGGTTGATCAGCAAATGTTAGGATGCTTCAAGTTCCTAATCATTTGGGGTGTTTAGGTCAGTGTTTGTCAGCAGTATTCCAGTTGGGCACACACACACAAGGGGTGGCATTGCATGGGAGACAGTGGGAAACAGTACACAGCCTGGATCTCAGAGCTGCTTAAGACCCAGGCCTGTCTCTTTATGATTTTCTTCTGAACCCCTACATTTCTTTTCTTTCTTATTCTGTAAGTTCTACCTGTGTGACTCTTTTCTTCTGTTTTGTTTTGGTTTGTTTGGTTTTGGGGTCACACTGGGTATATCAGGGTTTATTCCTGGCTCTGGACTCAAGGATTACTCCTGGTGGACCTGGGGGACCATAAGGGGTGCCTGGGATTGAACTTGGGCAGACGCATGCAAGACGTCTTACCCACCTGTTTGACTCTTACATCCTGTGTGGCAAAAAACCCCAACTACATTACATCACACACACACACACACACACACACACACACACACACACTTTTGATGGCTGGGATCAAACCAAAGGCCCCACACATGCCACACAAGTGCTCAACTGCAAATTGGGGATAGAGAAGGTGGGGGATGAACTACATGTGACATTGTGAATCTTAATATCTCTTGTCCTTTCTGAATAGTTTGCTATCAATATTGAAGGGTCATTAATTTTCTACTGGGACCCAAAAATCTAATTCCCTTGCCCTACCCTTCTGCCTGCCAGTTTCACTTCCATTTTACTACGATAGTAAAGACTAATTTCATCTAATTCTCTAAGGATGCGGACATGCCCCCTGGCATCCTTCTCTGAAGAGAACAGCAGAGTGGCAAACCATCTGGGGAAGAAGAATCTCCTTCCATGCTCTTAGGTATTCTGCACATGTTTCTCCTCAGGCATCAGAAGGAGAGTGCAGTGAATGGGTGGTGAGGAAGTGCATTCAGCAGGTGTAAATTACTATTTCCAGAAGAGGGCTGCACTGTACTTATCTCTCTCAATGGACAGAGAGTTACTTGAGAGTAGAGCCCTATGCTTTTGCCTTCTTCATTGCAAGTTAAGTGAGAGAAAGTCATGGGTATATGATTTTCACTGCAAGAGCCAACTTCACTGGTTGTCTGCTGTCCCTGTGGACTTCTAAGCAGTCTGAGATCATGTACCTTCTCTTTGTGGTTCGAGCAGTCTTGTGTATGGATCACAGTTGAGAGTAACCTAGATGAGTGTTTTAGCCTTTTCTCCTTCCCTCAGGTCCCCTCCTCCCCCTACTCCTGATCTCCTGGAATTCATCTGATTTTACTTATCTTAACTGTGACAGGTTGGGTATTAACTGTGGTTTACTGAGCTGATGGCCTATTGTCAAGGTCACATTCCACATATGACATGGGTTGTCCTCTAATTATATGGCTTTTATTTGCTGGCTCATGCTATCAATTACCTTATTTCCCTTCCAGATTTAAACAAAACATTAAAGCAGATAATCTACTGGTAGTACTTTAAAAGAAAATAGTATATAGAATAACAGGACAAGGGAACACAAGGTAACAAAAGAGGGGATACTTAGATTACCCTGGACACTAGATTATAAAAATGAGAAGAACAAGGAAGGAAATAAATGAAGGGTGAAGAAGAGGCAAATATGAGGTAATGGGGTAAGGGGCAAGGGGCTTGGACACATCAGTGGTGTAGAGGTGTGATAAACCACAGAGCCAATAAGACTCTGGAGACCCAAACTACACTAAGCAAATTAAAAATGTGCCTGTCAAGGAGGCAGGCTGGGGACATTGGTGACGCTGGTGGTGGAATTGGTGCTGGAACATTGTAGGTCTGAAACTAATAGGAACAACTTTGTCAATCATGGCGCCTTAATTAAAAAAATATAAGGGAAAAGAAAACTAGGATCAAACTTGACAAAAACATAATAGTTCAACTAGGCATTCATGGCAACAGGCAATAAAAATGTATGGGTATTCATTTACAACTTATTTAGACTGACAGAGAAGAAAGCAGCCAGGCATCAAGGCAAGAGGTGGCATTCAAGCAGGCAGCGGACTAGTACCTGGAAGACAGTGGTAGGTTCCTGTGTGTCCCAGTCCTGGGCCCAGGAACCCCACACCTCCTGCCCAGCCTTATTTTCTTCTTCTGTAAATGAAGGAAGGAAGAGAAGCAGGTAATCTCCCAGGTCCTTTCTGGTTCTAAACATCCATGATGTATGGTGCTTTGAATGCAATTGATTATTTCCCAGACTCTTCTGTGTACGCCGGCTCTACCCCAGCTCTCTCTGCTCAGCTTTTCTGACAGTGATAAGTTGCAAAGTCATATAGAAGGGAGTTTTCTGTCTTCAATTCTGGAGACATATCTAGCTTTATTACTCAGGGTAACTCAATTCGATTCGCATTTGATTCAATGTTGACTGAATAGTTACTTCAGCCAAATTACAAAGGAGTCTCCTGGTTTCCCTGGTGAACCTTGGGAAGCCTGATGATTTTCCACTCGCTCTTCTTCAATCAACAAACATTTATTGATAGTCTACTGTAGCCTAGATATCGAGCATCAGAGGTAAATCAACTGGGACTTTTGTCTTTTGAGGGTGTACGAAATGCTGCTTAAAATAAAACTAGGAATTGAAGTCAGGACTACCTGAGTTAGATTCCTGGCTCTGTTATTAACTGAGTGACCTTGGGAAGCAATTCCATTTATTTAAGTTTGCTTTTCTATTCTGTAAAAGTAGAGGTGATGGTAGCTTCTATTTTGTAGAGTGCATGTGAAGAATAATTAAAGGCAGCACATAGTAAATACCCAATGTGAAGACAGTTTACTTGTTTGTGCCTTATAAAACCTACAGGAAGTCCAATAATTGATTTAGAGTTTATGTAAAAATGCTTAGCTTTTATTTAATCTATGGGAAGATGATGTGTCCAGGAATACGTTCACTCATGCGTGAGGTTCGACCCGAGCACGTGGAAAGCGGCCTGGAGTGTGGTGGCGGTGGGGTAGTGGAGGTCAGCTGCTGGGGCTGGGTGCCTTGGGGTGGGGAGGGCTCTCACCCGCCCCCCTCTGGGGCACCCCTGGTGTGGAGTCTGGTAACATGGTTATGGTTTTAAAATGTAGACGTAAATATTTCAAAAGGTAAAATAAATTAATCAAAAATAAGAATGGGGCTGGAGAGATAGTGCAGTAAGTTAGGGGCTTTTCTTGTACATAGCTGATCCTGTTCAATCCCTGACACTACATATGGTCCCCAGAGCTCTGCAAGGATTGATACCTGAGCACAGAGCCAAGAGTAAGACCTGAGCACTGCCAGGCATGGCCCCCAAAACCAATAATTAGATATGTAAGTCAATAAAATAAGGATAAATGACAGTTATGTCTAGATAGGCAGCTATATATATGCCTCTTGGAGAGTCTGGCAAGCTACTAAGAGTCTCCGCCTGCACGGAAGAGCCTGGCAAGCTCCCCGTGGCATATTCCATATGCCAAATGCAGTAACAATAACAAGTCTCATTCCCCTGACCCTTAAAAGAGCCTCCAATTGTTGGTACAAACGAGTAAGGAGAGGCTGCTAAAATCTCAGGGCTGGGACGAATGGAAACGTTACTGGTGCCTGCTCGAGTAAATCGATGAACAATGAATGGGATGACATTGATGGGAAGATGACATTGGCTTAGTTTATGAAAAGGTGGCTGGGCTTGGAAATGAGTTGGAGTTTTTCCTAGATAGGAAAGGGGTTGAAAGGATTCCAGCATGAAGGACTGGCAAGACAAGTCTTGGTGGCAGGCAGAAGACTGGAAAGGATCGGTGCTTGAGAGAATAAAGACAGATTCTAGAAACGCCTGGAAATAAGACAGGAAGTGTCACTAGAATCTCAAGAACTCTGAACATCATGACAAAAATTCTTCAGTCACAGGAGGGGGGGGCAATGAAAACAGTTTAAAATTAGAATGTGGGCATGAGAGCAAGCCTGATGCTGGGACTCTGGAGACCCTTACCCCAAGGAGAGAGAGGGAGGAACCGAAGCAATCAGGAAGGATTTTTTGGTGACAAAAGGACTTGAGTCTGTGTTGAAACTCTAATATCTGGGGACAGTGGTATAGAGAGGCAAGAACATAGCCAAGTGGAGTTCATAGCAGTAGTACAGCGGGTAGGGCATTTGCCTCGCAGGTGGCAGATCTGGGTTTGATCCTGGGTATCCCATATGGTCCCCGAGCACCACCTGGGGTGCACAGCCAGAAGTAACCCCTGAGCTCTACCAGGTGTAGCACCCCCCCACCACCAAATCAAAGCAAAACAAAACAAAACAAAACAAAAGGACTCAGCCAAGTATGGGAAACAGAGGGGAATAGTTGGAGACCGGGAAGTCAGCAACCAAGGCAGAGCACGAGGGGTGGCTGGACTCAGCAAAAGTGGACTCTCCTATCAACACTTTCACTATTAGGAGCCCCTGAGCACATATGCTGGTCTTTATGAATGACAGCTTGAGCCTACGACTCGCAACGCTAAGCAGATGGGTGTTCAAGCCTTAAGGAAGACCAGTTCGTGAAGCCTGTTTGGAGCTGGGTGAGGCTCCCTGAAGCCCCTCATAGGTTAAAGTCCTTAACAGGAGACACTTTTCTCCTCCTCACTGCTTGGGGCCAATTACTGAAGTGCTTATGCTCACCATGGGGGCTGATAGCTGCTCCTCAGCTTGTAGGCACCCAGGCCTGAGTGAGGAGCGGGGGCTTCTGGAAAAAGTTCTACAATTGGAGGCTGCTGGGAATAGACTCTGATGAAATCTTATCCTGATGATAGCATCCTCCCAGAGAGAGAAATGAGAGGTCTCCAAGGGAAACTATCTTTGACAGGCAGCACCCACTAATACTAATACCTGGCTCTCATCTGTCTGGGATTTGTATCGAGATTGTGCCAGGTTCACAGTCTGAATGTGTGACCAGCCACTACTCTGCTTCTGTCCAGAGCTTGGGGAAATCCTGGCTGTGAAGCTCCCAGACCAAGTCTGTACTACAGCTGTGGGTCTGTGTGAGGCTACTGGGGGAGTCTGACTGAGGAAAACAGGGAGGGTGCTTGTAAATCTCCCCGTTGACACAGGCAGCCAGAGTTCTTAAAGAGAGTTGGATTCTTGGTATTCTACTTTGCATATAATTTCTCCATGTCCCACTACCCCAGTTTTCTCCTGGTTGCTGACACTATAGCCGGGTTATTCAAACAGGCATAGGGATGTCAGACTACAAAATAATAGACACTCCTTATGTGTTCTAGGCAAACAATTTATGATAGTGAACCTTTCACAGTCTCTATAGGTTTCTTCATGCGTGAGGCTTGTCCGAACATGTGGAGAGGGGCCTTGAGCATGGCTGTGGCTGGGTTCTGGAGGTCTTCGGCTGCCAGGGCTCTGCTTGGAGCAGGGAAGAAAACTCAACCCGATCCCCTCCGAGGGGCCCTGGTGAAGACAGCCAGGCGTAGGGGCAAGAGATTGCGTCGCTCTCTTCCAGGAACTTGGTTTTATAGTCTCTGGATGTTGGCTATTGATGGCTGGGGGCAGTTTCTGGGTGTGACTGCCTAATTACTGGAAGATGGGGGATCTGGGTGAAAGAGGCCCAGTCCCGATCCAAGCAGGCTTGGAGATCTCAGCCCCAGGTCCTGAACACTTGGGTTCCTCTCTCCCTTTCAGAGAACCTGGCAAGCTACCGAGAGTTTTCTTGCCTGCACGGGAGAGTCTGGAAAGCTCCCCCTAGCATATTCATATGTTAAATACAGTAACAATGATGGGTCTCATTCTCCTGACCATGAAAGAGTCTCTAATTCAGCACCATTGGGAAGGACGAGTAAAGAGAGGCTGCTAAAATCTCAGGGCTACGATGAATGGGGACATTATTGGGCCGGCTTGAGCAAATCGACAATCATCGGGATGATAGTGATAGTGATAGTGATTCAGCTGCCTGTAACCTATGGCCTATAAGTCAAACCCATCAAGTTATGGAAAGAAGGCTACATGATGCGACCTATATAAATTAACATATAATTTCAAGTAAAAAAATACATGAAAGGATAAAAATATACTAAAACTGAGAGAAAAATCCAAAACAGTGTTTGAGGGGGGGTAATTAAGGCAAGAGAACTACATAACTTACTTAGAGAAGAGTTCAAAGCAGCAGTCTTTATAGTATCAAAGCAAGGAGAACAATTGATAAATAAAATGAGAACTATAATAGGGATAGAGGAAATATGAAGCCGTTTCAAACAGAAAATACAGACAAAAACACAGTATCTGAACTGAAAATATGTAACGAAGGGGATCAATAGCAGACAAGAAGAGGATGGTGGAATGAGGGAGCTGAAACAAGGAAGTGGAAAACACACAAGTGGAACAGTGAAAAGAGAACAGCATTGGAAAATATCAACACAGTGCAAAATCAACCCTTTGGGATAATATCCAGAAGAGCACAATCTGTCTCTTAGAAGTTTAGACAGAAAAGCGAACACAGAGAAGGTTGGAAACTTTATTTGTAGTTTGAAGTAATAGCCAAGATCTTCCCTGACTTGGGGAAGCAGTGATCCCTGAGAGCAAGCCCTGAGAGCTGCTCAGTATCCCCCAAATAAACAAACACTAAAGTAAAAATGGATTAAAGACTTGGATGTGATGTCTCAAACCATAAAATACACAAAAGATTACACTGATGTTATGTTTTATAACAGTATTAGGGATATTATTTGGGATTTGATCCCTCGTACCTTATAATTGTCCCCTGAGCCCTACTAGGAGTGATCCCTGAGCACAGAGCTAGGAACTGGTGCTGAGCACAGTTGGGTATGACCCAGTTAAAAAAAAATGGGGCAAAACTTAGGGTTTGTAGGGAGATAACATCATCATCATCATCATCATCATCATCATCATCATCATCATCATCATCATCCTGTTTATCGTTGAATTTCTCGAGCGGTCTCAGTAACATCTCGATTTGTCCTATCCCTGAGATTTTAGAAGCCTCTCTTTACTTGTCCTTTTGTTGGAAAGGAAGATAACAAAAGATGGAAAAGTAACTTTCTGGCCAAGTTTGGTCATCCCCACTATCTAAACCAGGTTAAACTAGAATTAGGGAAGTTAAAGGAGAAAGGAAGGGGCCGGACTCCATGCTGGGTAGGATAAGAGAAAGGAAAAGTCAAGATGGGCTGAAGGAAAGTGGAAGTTCTATGGAAACCACTTCTTTCTCTGGTCTGAGTTGAGAAGAGAAGGAAAGGGAAAGGGAGGGGAAAGGAGGGGAGGGAAGGAAATGGGAGGGGAGGGGTGGCGAAGAAAGAAAGATAAGAACTGGAATAACAGAGGGGGAGTGGATTTGCAGGGCCTGGCAAGAGCCCAGGAGGGGAGACAATGGATTCAGCTGGCAGGCACTGCTGTTTTCAGCTCTTTGCAGTGGAACAAATGGATTGGACAGTACTTTGAGAAGGAGAGAAACAAGGATGGGGGGGGGAGGTTCTTCATTTTTACTAATTTTTAAAAAAATGAACACTGTCAGTTCTGAGCTCATGTGGTCTCTGGCTCTTTGGAACTTTTGGGCTATTGAAGCTGACACAGCCACTTCCCACTTGGTTCTAAACCTTTTCTTTGGGCTCATGTGAAGAATGAACAAGGGAGGTTGGACAAGCAAGCCTTTGTACTTCAGTCCTGCACATTATCTAAGTTTCCAGCCACCGGTTTTATGCTGTCTGGTATGTCCCATCTTAACACATCTAATTTCCAACTCACACCAGAGAGTTCCTCTAAAAGAGTCTTAAGCACAGTAGGTTGGGTTTGGTTAAATGGGCGAGATATATAGTGAATGGCCAGGCTTCACCAGAGAAGCCAATACTGTCTCATCAAAAAATATAGGGAGTTGCATAAACTGTTCTATCTCTGGCATGTTGGATATGTGGGCACAGGGGTGTCCACTGAAGAGCTTCAACTTGGATTCATATGCCACTGAGGGTTCTTTTCAAGCATGATAAATTCCCTTTGCTAACACCTCAACTCTACTAATTGCTTTGAAAAACAGATAATGCTTTAAAAGCTCACTCATTCCAAGTAGCAGGTACTGGGGAGGTGGCAATTCCATGTAGTCAGGAAGCACATGCTTCCTCTGAGATTTAAGATGTCAAACTGTGTTGCTTTGCATATTGCTGTACAGTATTTCAAATCGAGTTACATTATACCACGCCACTCCGGAATAGCAAGTGAGCCCCAAACTGCTGGATTATGGGCAAACATAAGGGTTGCCTGACAGTATGGATTATAATTATAATTATTGAATGGTTTGACATAAAGTAATCACATCACTCTTATGGATGGGGTGCTGGGGAACAGAACTAGATGGAGGACCTAGACCCAGTCTCTGGGTAATCAGATTCACTGACCAGCCAGCAGCAGCATGTAGAACTGCTGCCCAGTGTCCCTGTTGCACTCCACAAGTCACCCCTAGCACAGCTGAGTTCAAAGTTAGAGAAGCTGCCCCCAACAAAGTCTTGCCCGATTAGTAGGTCTGTTGCTTAGCCAGCAAGGGAAGTTAGTGACAGGTGGAAATGACCATTTAACACATGCCACAGGGCTGAATTCCACACTGGACTCAGAGCAACCTGATTCATGAAACCTTGTCATGCTGCCTAGGAAAGAGGCCACCATGGTTCCCAGTTTGGAGAATGAGGCTTTATCTTATAAACAGCATTTCACTCTCTGTGTGTGTGTGTGTGTGTGTGTGTGTGTGTGTGTGTGCGCGCGCGCATGCTCAGGGTGTGTGTGTCTGTGCTTGCTGCTTTATTCTATAGGCAAAGACGTTCTATTTTTAAAGTGCTTTTTATAATCTGGATTTGCATCTCTATTAGAGCTGCAAATAATGAGCATTCAGCATGTGAGCTGCACTGTTGATGGTGGAGATTGGGAGAGAGTGCGCAGGAGAGGAAGTAAGTGGTGAGGGGGTGGGGGTGGGGTGTGATTCCTTACAACCCAGTGGGATTACCTCACTCCTGAGCAGAGCAGGGGAGACAGATTGTGGGGCCAGGTCAGGTCAGGAGGGGCGTTTTGAAGACAGTTTGAGGTCACCTAACCCTGGGAAGAGCATGGATTTTCATGCACAGCTGCTGAGGTTGGAGTTGGGGCAGCATGCCTGGCGGTCAGAGTGGTGCCTGGGTGCCAGAAAGCTTTCTCTGAAGTGAGCACCGCCAGGAGTGGGTGAGATTCAGAGAGGTTCTGGGTAAGGGAGCTTCCTGGAAGATGAGTAGCCAAGGTCTATCCCTTGCATGTCTCTGTCAATTTCCAACCACTTCCTCACTTGGGTTCTGTGACCTAGGAGTTGGGTCCCCTTGGGCCCTACTGTTCCCCAGTGTGCGGCCATTTCTGTTCTTCAGCTGTGTGATTTATCACGGGTCCCACCCCATCCTTGAGGCTTTCTTCCAAGGAAGCCTTGCCTGACTTTCCAGTACACCCCGGCTCCTCCATTAGTTCAAAACCCCCTGGTTGGTCCTTCACTGAAAGTATGAGTTGACGCCTGTGTGTCCTGAATGACCCTTCTGATGTTCTGGAGCTTCCTATCTTTTTTTTAAATTTTATTTTTAACATTTATTTTTTAAAATTAAATCAGTAATATACAGATTTATAGAATTGTTCATGATTGAATTTCAGTCATATAATGTTCCAACATCCATCCCTTCATCCCTTCACCAGTGTACTTTTTTTTTTTTTTTGCTTTTTGGGTCACACCTGGCGATGTATAGGAGTTACTCCTGGATCTACACTCACGAATTACCCCTGGCGGTGCTCAGAGGACCATATGGGATGCTGGTAATTGAACCCGGGTCGGTCACATGCAAGGCAAACGCCCTACCCACTGTGCTATCACTCAAGCCCTCACCAGTGTACTTTTCCCACCACTAGTGGTACCAGTTCCCCTCTTGACTCCCATTCTGACATTATGGCAGGCACTTTTCTTCTCTCTCTCTCTCTCTCTCTCTCTCTCTCTCTCTCTTTCCTTATGGGCCTTATGTTTTGCAATACAGATAATGAAAGACTATCAAGGTATATCAATGTTCCTGTGCCCTTCATCCCACACACACTTTGTGGCAAGCTTCCAACCATTGACCAGTCCTCCTGGCCCCTGTTTACCCTTGCCTTGGATATGAGTCTCATATGATATACATATTTTTATATCCTGCAACTGAATGCAGTAATTCTATACCTGCCCCTCTCCTTCCAACTTATTTCATGCAACACGATACTCTCCATGTCCATTCATTCATATTTCATGACTTCCATTCAAGCATATTTCATGACTTCATTCTTCCTAACAGCTGCATAGTATTCCATTGTGTAAAATGTACCATCGCTTCTTTATCCAAACATCTGTTCTCAGGCACTCAGGTTATTTCCAGATAATGGCTATTGTGAATTATGCTGCAATGAACATTGAAGTAGAAGCTTCCTGTTTGGGTCTCTGCTTGACAAAGTCAAGTTCCAGTAAGCAAGTGTGTGCAAATGATACAGGCAGGGTCTGCAACACAGGAGGAGTCACCATTGTTTCATCTGTAGCCTGGGAGGTTTCCTTTCTTCTTCCACCACCCAAACGTCCTCATCCACTCCATTCTCATGTCCCTGTGGCTCACTTGGTCCATTGAACAATGAAGATCCTAGAAGATATGCCTATAATTGCCTCCCAGAGTTTTGCAGCACTACACTGCGTCCTCTAAGAATCTGCACCAGGACTTTCTCACTCTTTTTAGAAGAGTCAATTTAAGCCGATCCAGAAATGATTCCCCGGTGATTGAATGCTTCTCCTTCCCCTCACCAGGAGTCCTGACCCTGCATGACCTGCCCCAGGACCCTGCCTCATAGTGTGGTTGCTGCTGCTGGACATGAATTAGGATGGTCTGACCTGATCTGGTCCCATGATCTGTCTCTCCTGCTCTTCCCGGGAGTGAGACAATCCCACTGAGATGTAAGTAATTGCCCCCTCCCCCCATTGTCACCTATTTCCTTCCTTGCATGCTCTCATCACCCTCCATCATCCAGCCCAGCTATCCTAGAGATTTGTGATTTAAAGGGAGTATTATAGATATAGATATATTATCTATCTATCTATCTATCTATCTATCTATCTATCTATCTATCTATCTCTTTATCTATCTAACTGCCATTTGCCTTTCTCTCTCCAGGCATCAATATGCCTGTCTGTGTCTATCTATTCATTCCTCATCTATCATAATGAGGTCATGTGATTACAGGGGCTATCAAGTTCAAACTCTTTGATGGACTTGGGTGAGAACTGATGCTGGAGACTTGAGTTCTGTAGAGCAGAGGCTGGATCCCTGGACACTCCTGATACAGAATCCCTATTATTTTGAGGAACCTCAGTTTTTGCTCTTAAAATCTTCACTTGCAGAGGGGATAGGGTGGAAGGGAGCATTGGAATACTGGTGAAGGGAAGTACTAGTGGAGTGGTGAGATTGGTGTTGGAATATTGTATGGCTAAGACTCAACTGTCAATAACTTCATAAATCACAGCTCTTTATATATATTTCTTTAGAAATATAAAAAAGTAGAATTATAGGTAAGTTCAGGGGAGAGGACTTAGTGGCTGGAGAATAGGAATTGGAAATATTCTTACTGCTAGACAATTTTATTCCTTTTGAAGGTTGGTCCACATAATATGTACTATCTTGAAATTTAAAATTAATCGGTCATAACATTGAAAAAACTACTCTCACTTGACCAATGCAATCCACACCTATGATAAAGGACAACTGGCTATACTCAGATGTTAGTGATATCTGGAACACCATCCAGACTGGTGTTAGACCTCACAATCAGCCCTTTGAAACCTAGCCCAATGAAACAGAAATGGAGTTCTCAGAGATGGGAAAGGCTGTATCGGTGAAGACTTTAAAACAATGAAGCAGAGACAGAATGTCTACTTTTCCTTCTTGGCTCAGTTTTGACGTCTTGTCCCTGGAAAGGTACCTCTACTCCTTCTGCACAACATCTTCCCGAGGACAGGTAGGATCTCCTCTGGGCCCTGCTGAATAGTTACCCTCTTTCCTATGCTTTGTTGTAATGATCTATTTATACATCTAGCACCTCAACTTTTTTTAGATTTATTTATTTTTTAATTAGTGAGTTACAGATTTATACATTTTCATGATCATGATTCCCTCATACAAAGTTCGAGAACCCATCCCTTCACCAGTGCCCATTCTCCACCACAAATAAACCCAGCATCCCTCCCCCACCCACCATCCCATCTACCCCCATCCCACCCTGCCACTGTGGCAGGGTATTCCCTTTTGTTCTCTCTCTCTAATTAGGTGTTGTGGTTTGCAATAAAGGTGTTGAGTGGCCATTGTGTTCAGTCTCTAGCCAGCATTCAGCCCGCATCACCCTTCCCCCACGTGGCCTCCAACCACATTTTACTTGGTATTCCCTTTTTTATCTGAGCTGCCCTCTCCCCAGAATGTGAGGCCACTTCCAATCCATGGAATCAACCTCCTGGTACTTATTTCTACTATTCTTGGGTAGCACCTCAACTTTTAAAATTAATGATTCATTGCCATAACATCAGCTTTCAGGAGTGTAAATATTTTTGTCTTAGAGCTATTGTAATACATACCATCTGCCACCTCAGTGCCAAAAGCTTTTCACCCTAGTCCTTAAACATCTTTCCCTACTCCCTCACTCCAAGCTCCTGCTTATGTAACCTCCATTCATGTCAGAGAGAGAGGGTTTATATTTTAGCCCTTTTCTTGTCTCTTTATATACTATCTATGACTCTTTATATACTATCTATGAGTAAGATCACGCGATATTTTAACCTTCTGTATTATTGCACTTAGTATGCCCCCTCCAGTTCCATCTAAGTGCAGCAAAAATAAAAACTTCATCTTTTCTAATGACTGAGTGGTATTCTGTTATGTATATATATATATCAACCTCTCTGTTATCTGGATATTTCAAAATATTCACAATCACGATCATGAAATTCCATTGATCATCAATTTCTTGAGCGGGCTCAGTAACCTCTCCATTCGTCCTTTCCTGAGATCTTAGAAGTCTCTCTTGACTCGGCCCTCCCAACGATGTCACACTGGAGGCTCTTTCAGGGTCAGGGGAATGAGATCCAGCTTGTTACTGGCTTTAGCATATGAATACACCATGGGAAGCTTGCAAGGCTGTCCCATGTGGGCAGAAAACTCTCAGAACCTTGCCAGTTTCTCCCAGAGGGAGAAGTAGGCTACAAGATATCTCGCAGCCGCAAAGCAGCCACGTGCTTCTGGGAGCTTGCTCTGGATGTTGGCCGTTGATGGGATTACACACACCTGGGTTCCTCTGCCGATACTTTCATGCATGAGGCCTGTCCGAATGTATGGAGAGGGGCCTCGAGCATGGCTGTAGCTAGGTTCCAGTGGTCTTCAACCGCCGGGAGCTCTGCTCAGGATGGGGAGGGAAGCTGGAGCCCATCCCCTCCGAGTTGCCCCGGGGAAGACAGCCAGGCGTGCGGGCAAGAGACTCTCTGCCATTTCCAATTATTGGCTGTTATAAATCATGCTATAAAGAATATAAGTGTGGATGCAATGGACATAACCTGTGCAGGGTTTTGAAGAAGAGAACTGATTCAAAGTTGAATATATAAGTGAGTCTTCCTTACTAGTCTAAAATATAATACTCTTATTTGCTTTTATTTTTGTGCCCCTGTCACCCACTTCCTGCGGCAAGATGATTAGATCTCTTCATTGATTTTTTAAAGGATATTTTATCTATCTTATTTTTCTTTCTTTTCGATTTTGGATCACACTCAGCAGTGCTCAGCTTATTCCTAGCTCTGTTCTTAGGGATCACTACTGTAAGTGCTTAGGAGAATGTATGTAGTGGTAGGTATTCAACCTGGATTAGTTACATGCAAGGCAAGCACCTTACCTACAGTACTGTCTCTCTATCCCGCCACTGATTTTTTCTCTTTAACTCTTTTTGTATATAACCATTTGTGGGTAAATTGGAGGATTCTTTAGAGGAAGGGGAAAAGTGCCCTGCTTCCTTTTTTTGAATGGTTTCTGGGCTGATCTGTTCTGTGAGCTAAGCTAACCAGGAGAAAGCTCATGTCCTTAGACCATAAAGACATGAAAAGAAAAAAATGAGATCTGCAAAGAGTTTAGATGTGTGGGAATCAACACAGAATTTTGGAAAAACTCTAGATGAGGAGGTCTATGTCTAAATGTCACTGTTCATATTCCTACAAGCAGTCCATAAATGCAGAGAGTGAAGTGGGAGCTGAATGTAAAATAAAAGGCTCAGGTATAGGAGCTGAACAAAGTGGGTACCAATACAAACAGAGCACATAGGATGTAATGCAATTGGAAAGGACAACGAGCTGATCTGTGAGACATACCTAATGGAATGGAAGTTGGAAATGATTTAAAAACTACTGGATTAAGTAGGTGAGTATGGGATAGTTTCTCTTTTAGTATTTCCCCCAAAGATAAAGGATTTATGGAAACAATCAGCTTTGGAATTTAGTGCAATACTAGCTTTTACTCACCGAAATGGTTTAGGCCAACATTTGGGGGCCTTCACATTTATTGCTTTCCTTATAATCTTGACACAAATTAGAAACATTCTTTTCTATGTTTTCAAGATTTTATAAAAGCGGTGTTAGAAAAGAAATTGTAAACTCTTAGAAGTGTGGGAGATGAAATGATTTCAGGCTTTCCTGTTTGGCTCATGGTCTTCCTGTAGGTGACTCAGAAATGTGTAGTAATATAGTATCTTCACTCCAAATATATCTCTGTGGAAGGGAATATGTAGACAACTCTTGGGGTGGTGTTGAAAGAGGAGAGGGACAGTTAGAAGCATGGATATATGAGAAGAAAGGAGGAAATGAGAGGGAGGGAAGGGTGAGAATGGATTTGGACATCCAGCACTTATGAGTTGACCTGGACCCAAATGTCCTAGAAAGCTATACTCAGCAGGACCCCTTGCTGGCTTTGTTACCTCAAATTCCATCACATTGACTTTCCAAACCTTTGAAGCCACTAAGACACGGTCTGTTGCCCTCACCAGGAGTTTTGATAGCAGCTGGAGACTCTGATTCATCTTCTCTCCTTTATTGAATTATCAGAAAGCTATGTGCTTCTCCTCTCCCCTTGCTGCCATAGGAATCCTGGGCCCGCAGTGCAGGAGTGGGAGAATTATGGATTTGAAGTCATTTATCCAATATCTCGCTGCTGGGTAATGCCACATCTGAAAATTGGACTGAGGATAGTTTAAATGTGTGTATGAGTGGCAGCCAGCGTAGGTCAGAATTTGCAAGTGCAGCCCACTTGTAGGATGGTTGCTAATCAATTAACTCATCCAATGACTCTTGATCAAATGCCTACACTGTACCAGCATGATAGCTACAGGAGCTGGGAAGCATTCCAGGTCAGCGGTCAGAACGAGGGAAGGGTAAGATGAGAGTCAGTTGGTGGTAAGCCAGGAAAGCAATCTGTATGGGTGCACCCAACACAACATGCCAGAGCTGCCTTCGTCAGGAAGACAAGCTGAGCATCTCCAGGAGCACAAGATAGACAGAAATTCAAGCAGAGTGAGCTTCAGAGAAATTTCAAGAATTTATTAGCCTCTTGTTTTTTTTTTTCTGGGTTGAATCAATTCCTGCCTCCTCAAATCAAAGTGCTAACCCTGGGTGTCTCAGAATGTGGTCTTATTAAGCAACATACTGTTGAAACATATTGAAGTTGAGGGAATTCTAGACTAGCATCCCCTCTCCTACAGAGAAGCGCAGAACAGATTTGTCCTCAGAGCTCTTCCAGAATCAGTCCTGCTGACTCCTGCATCTTGGACTTTGAAGACCCAGACCTGGGACACTGTAACTTTCTGCGTTTTAACATGATTCATGGTAATTTTTTAATAGCCAATCAATTCCTGTCCCTAAAACAGGACAGCTGGGAGTGATGGTCAAGGCCAGGGGGGACTGGATCTAGAGAGAGTAGTATTATGTCATAGAGAAGGCTAGAACCCGCACAACCACAGCTGAACAGGTAGGATATGAGAGTCCTAGTCAAAGATCCAGGGAGGCTGAGTATCAGGGAAGACATCAGTTGGGGCCAATGCTCTGTCCAGATTCTTATTTTTATGTTTGAGTGGTTTTCTTTAGCCTTTGCATAGTTTCCTCCTCATTAGTTGTACTTGTAGCATTCTTCAGTCCTTTATCCATGGCCATGTGAATTTCTACTGATAGGAAAATCTATGAGGGTTTCCATTTCCCTGAGGCTTCCCCCAGACTAGAATGGGCTCAATCATACTCTGAGGGTATTAGCTGCCTGTTGCTATGGTAAGAGATGGCCATGAATGTGTGGTGACTTCACACAGCACATCTCAGATGTATTATCCTTTTCCTGTGCCATGTTCCTGGCTGTACCACAATAGACTTGGAAGCAATGGAGAGGCTGAGGGCGGGTATACTCTCAGGAGCAGCTGGTTGGGGAGGGGCAGAAAAATCAAATGGGGAAAGGGAGGAAACTACATGAGGGACGTTTCAAACCAGCAAAATTGCAATGGGACTGTGGAGAGGCAGAGTAATGACTCTTGAAGGTATCAGGTCCTAATCTTAGTCCCTGGAACCTGAGAATGCTGTCAAAATTGGCAGGGGGTGGGTTTTTGCAGATGTGATTAAGGATTTTGAGATTGTTCAGGCTTATTCAGGAGAATCCTGAGTCTTATCACAAGTATCCTGAGAACTGGGGGATAGAAGCAGAGAAAAAGGTGACACACACACAAGGAAAGATGGAAACAGAGAGAGAAGTGATGTACCTAGAAGCCAAGGAATGCTGATGGCCACAAAAAGCTGGGAGAAGAAACCGATTCACCCGTTGTGCTTCCAGGGGTAAAAAGCATCTTGACTCTGGCTCAGTGATACTGAGTTTTGACTTCTGGCCTGAGGAACTGAGTGACAGAATACATTTCTGTTGTTTAAAACTACCAGTTTGTTTAATTTGGTTAAGGCAATCTCAAGAAACCTGCCCAGTGCCCAGCCTTGGCTCAGCTTCTCTTGCCTTTGCACAGGCTGACTTGCTTGAGTCAGCCCCGTGTGATAGATGACACACCATTCTCCAAAGCAAAGGAGAAGCTGAATTGCAGTTCTTCTTTGGAGAGCACAGAAATGGAAACAGAGGTGTGTGTGTGTGTGTGTGTGTGTGTGTGTGTGTGATTTCTATTCAGAACTACTTCTGCTTTCAATGTATTTCTATTCTCATAAGTAGAATTACAGCAGAACTTCTGGCAATATTTCCCATGTGATGGCCTACATACAGTAGATATGGTCCTTGCTGTTTTCTGTTGTCTTATCTAAAGAGAAGTAGGCAATGCAAGTGTAAAAACTTGGGGTTAATTATCAGACACCATGAATAAAAAAACACAACCAGTGCTTTGTTTAAGTGATCTTTTAGAGGATCACACTAAAGAGAATGCCATGAATTGACTGAATTTTTTTATTCACAAAGAAAAGAACCAATTTTTAAAAAATTAACTAAGGAAGTGTTCCTGTATCTGGTGTTCTATGTTAACAATTCCTGTGTATCGGGAATAGGAAATATCAGAGAAAAATACTATAAAGTTGGCAGCTTAGATCACAGGCTAAAATCTAGTATTACTTGGCATTTTGTTATGAGCCCAGTCCACAATGTAGACCATTTAGTGATGCATTTTCTCTTTAAGCAAATAGCCTTATACTCTAGTGCCTATGTAGTCATATATATTCCCCCTGCAGTTGCCCTGTTTTTGGAAAAATTGTCTGACACTTTGATGAAATAATAACAGAAGTACAAGCTCTGTGGGGGAGGGAGGAAGACCCCAAAATGACATAAATGGTCCTCCAGATTACTCTCAGGAGTCTGTAGTGATGAGTGGAAGGAAAATGTTGGTTCATCCCACTCCACGCTTTCCTCTTCCAACAAGGGAACTGGGTCTGAGTCACCTCCTTTGTCCTCAGGGCACTCAGCCTGGCATTCAGAGGGTTTTTAACAAATACATGTCTTTAAATGTGGGTTCAGTTCAGTTCAACAAGCACAAAGATTCAGGTGTTCTCACAGTAGAATGTGGGTGATAAAATCTGCCTCTGGTCACCTGTGGTATTGCATGAATTAGAGTTGCAAATGGAAGAAAGTTTGTTTTGTGAGCTGAACCTTTGTTTTTTAAGGATGCGTTGGGAAAAAAAAAAAAGCCCTAACCTTTTCAGGCTTGACAAACTTCTCAACGTATCCAATTTTCTGGTCCAGTACTGGTTTGGATTACTCGAGAAGCTAAGACTGCCTCAAAGTGAGGGTGGAGAGCAAAATCCTTCTTATAAGGACTCCTTGTTCTCCCCACTTCTCTGAGTCCAGAGTTTTTATTGCCAAGTACATTCCTTCGGTTTTGGTGGATTGTGACTGGGAGTGTGTGTGTGTGTGGGGAGGGGGGGTCAGGAGGAGGCCAAAGGGGGATGGGAGAAATTGTCCATCCTGTATGGCTCCATTGAGTGACCTCAGTCACTTTGTGGACATTGACCTTGCTGGCCAGATTTTATCTAGAGCACCTCCAGTAGAACTTTTTTTTTTTTGATGTTTCTTGGCTCTTGGCTCTCCTGCATCTTTAACCTAACGTCCCTCAGTTCACATCTTATTTTGCTTCTCCCTTTTCTCCAATCACCTTGCTGGATGATTCTGCATGGGCTAAGCTATTGTTCTACTCTGTCCTTGACACCTCTAACCTGAGGGAGCTTTGCATAGCTGTAGTCTGGCTACAGTTCGGTTCCTACAGTGACCCTTTAAGTTCTGGAGGGTCCTCTCCTACTCACTTTCTTCCTTGAGGGGAGAAAATTGGGCCATTCTAGTCATAAACTGGCAAAAAAAAAAAAAAAACAGGCCAGTGGGTCAAATATTTGACTTGCTTTTTCTTCTCTCTTTATTTTAACTCACATGCTTGACCTCTGCACCTCCTCAAGTTTGGGTTACCTGATGCTCCCCAAAAGATAATGTGTACCCATCCTGTCATTGTTCTTGAGGATAACCTGATTGAAACTAGCTTAACTCACTCATATAACCTTTGCATCCAAAGACTTACTTCCAAGTTATTCTTTGAGCAGCCTTGACCCTTAGAAGGATGGTTTTAGCAGAACCTTAGGGTCCCATCACCTCCCTCTTGCTAATGGAGTCCTTGTGTTTTATTCCCTTCTCTCTTTTCCTAGAACTTAAACCCAGCTTCTCATCTCTAATCCTTTGAGTAATTCCAGTACCTTAGGGAGAATTCACTTGCAAGGTCCCTTTCCACCATTTTTTTAGACCTTTTCCAAATGAAAACCATGAACCTTTCTTGGATTGTTCTATCCCTGTTCTGTTTCTGTAACTTGAAATTAGGGTTATTAACCACCTGAGAACTTTTAGTAGCATCAAAACTAATAGAATTTATTGATAATCTACTGACCTCACTAATCCCCTTGCCAAGTACTCGAAGGATGGATAATTCTTATCCCATTAGGGCATTTTTTCTTCAAAAAGCTATGATGCCTTAACAATACATTAGAAGGTAGGACTTGGTTTTATTTGTTGTTTTTGTTTGTTTCTGGAGCATGGGATTTTTAGTTTTCCAGACATCCAAATTTCAAGTAAGATCACATGTTGAAAAACAGAACAATTTCATACCATATGGGTGATGATTCTGAAACTCATTGAGAAATATATTTAATGCCTCAGATGCTCTTGAGTGTTTTTTTAAACAACACTTGCACTTGACTAGAATGACTTTATGCCCTTGTATTTCTGTGTTCTTGGCTGTTGACTACAGATACATGAGTGGTGATAGATAATGTAACACAAACAGTGTTTTAAAACTAATACACCACATTGACTATTACTAATTTATATTATGCTTTAAGCTGTTAAAAGCTCTTCCTTAGGCCCTTCTGTATTTCTTTCCACTGCAAATGGTGCTTTGAAACAGTCAGCAGCGGGGGATCCCTGATTTGTTTTACTGTTGTAGCTTGCACAAACAATTGGGATGTTTCCTTTAGGGTTAAAGATATGCAAAGCAAGGGACATCATTAGTCAACTAGACAGGTATTACTTAAGTGCTAGCAAGCATTAAAGTCTTGTTGAAAACAGAATACTTGAATGAGAGAGATTAGTCAAGGGGCTGAATGAATGCTGGGTCCTATCCCCAGCAATGTGTAGTTCCCCAAGGACTCCTGGGAGTTACCCCCAAGCACAGAGAAAGGAGGATTCCCATAGCATCTCTGAGTGTGCACCCCCCAAAACAAGACAAACTCCAAGGAATAAAAAAAAAATTGTTAAAACACAGACTATTTACCTCAATGCTCCAGTTTCTGATTCACTGACTGAGGTTGGCGTGGTGATGATAAGTTTGCATTCTGAAAAGTTTCTAGCAAGTTCTTCATCCCATATGTGTGATAAATATGTAAAGACACTTGTGGGAAGCAGAAAGACCAGGTGAGAGCAGGCTTCCCCTGCAGAGGACAGAGGGTGGCTTCCAATCAATCAGAAAAATTGTTGCCTAAACTGGTTGTTGGGTCACAAATTTATGGGACAGTGTTCTTCAAGCATTTCACAACATGGGAAACTGTTCATGTCCCTATACCCCAATTCCTATTTGGGAGTGCTTCTTTTTTTTTTTTTTAAGAAAAATGCCCTTGTAATTTTCAGGCCCAGATTCTTTCTGTGCCCCCCTCTCCCAAAATACACCTCATCATTTTAACCAGAGGCAACACTCTGCATCTCTATTTTATACTAACTGGACTTGATGTGGACATCTTTGAAAACAGATTAGAATTTTGGAAATGACCTAACAACAGAGCTTTGCCACAATAAAAGGTCAAAAGAAGGAAGTATGGGTGTTGAAAATGGCTTTTCAAAAGGAATTCAGTTTGGTACAAATAAAGATAAAGGTCAATAGAGACACAGATACCTTAGCACTTAGGGTACAAGTTGGCTGCATTGGCTTTTAATCAGTGTGGGTGATTAGACACACTGTCACTGTCACTGTCATCCCATTGCTCATCGATTTGCTCGAGTGGGCACCAGTAACGTCTCAATTGTGAGACTTGTTACTGTTTTTAACATATTGAATACGCCATGGGTAGCTTTCCAGGCTCTCTGAGAGGGATGGAGGAATCAGACCCTGGTCAGCCACGTGCAGGGCAAATGCCCTACCCGCTGTGTTATCGCTCCAGCCTGATTAGACACACAGAATTGTCAAACCATAGATGTGGAGAAAGAATACAGTTTCACAGCCTCCAAGAATTAATAAAGATGACACCACCAACCCGTCAACTTAGTCTTCCAAGTGGTGGGATCATCTCTAGAGTATCATCCTTTGATATCATTTGGGGCATTCTGAATGCTGCTGCAAGAGTCAAGGAGGAACTTCTACACAAGCATTTCCCCTAGGGGTCCTGCCCTGCAGAGGGTGCTGCCCTTAGAAAAACCCGTAAATGGGGGCTGTGGTCTGGGTGTGTGACTGGTGGTTTTGGAGGGCACACACAACAGAGACCACAGAGGGGCAGGGTGTTATACTCTAATGGATGGAAACAGAAGCATGGCCCATCAAACTTGGAAGGCAAACCAAGTGCCTGGAAGGCTGTGGTACTGGAGGAAACCTTCGGGACAGATGTCACTGGTGCGTTCTAGCTTCCTTTCTGCAGGCAGAGAACAGGAAACATTTCTCCATCATGTGTGACTCTGGGGTTTTGTGTAGCTTGAGTATGAAGGGCAGTTAGCTTTGCTTTAACTGCACAGCTTGCCGTTCCAGGAGGAACTTCATAAACTTCGGACCAAAAGTTCTAATGTAAGTGGAAATCCCGAGCAGGGAGGGAGATGCACGCTGAAAGTAGACTAGAGACTGAACATGATGGCCACTCAATACCCCAATTGCAAACCACAACACCCAAAAGGAGAGAGAGAGAACAAATTGGAATGTTCTGCCACAGAGGCGGAGCACGGTGGGGGGTATGGGATGGGGGGTGGGAGGGATACTGGGTTCATAAGTGGTGGAGAATGGACACTGGTGGAGGGATGGGCTCTCGAACATTGCATGAGGGAAAAACAAGCACGAAAATGTGTGCATCTGTAACTGTACCCTCATTGTGACTCACCAATTAAAAAATAAATAAATTATATATATATAATTTATATATATATATAAAAGTTCCAATGTCTGTCCCAGGCTATGGTGCAAGGGAGCCAGAGGGTTTGTGTGGGTGCAAAAATGGGTTCCCACTATGCTATATGACTCCCTGCATGTTTGCTGCATCAGAGATGAGAGTTTCTGTGAAGTGATTGCCCAACCCACTGACCTTATGCTTGTTGTGTGCCATGATTTTTTTTTGGTTTGTTTTTTGAAGGGTCCACACCCAGCAGTGCTCAACTATTTCTCCCAGTTATGCGATCAGGGATCACTCCTGGTGGGTCATCGACCTGCAAAGCAAGTGCTTTACCTGCTGTACCATGACTCCAGCACTAGGAATGCCATGAATTGTGCCTAGAGTACCATGATCAGGCTAAAGAGGTGGCTTATTACCACCCACAAGCTGCCTGGAGGGGAATATGAGCCTGAGAATATGGGGCACCCCCCAAGATAGAAGGAACCTGGATCCCCAAATCAACTTGTGGCAGGCTGCTGACCCTCCAGGTGCTCCTGTAGGAGACTGGTTGGAATAACAAATGGTCCTCTCTTTGTTTCACTCCCGATGGTCTAGGGGTTGATTTGTGATGGCTGCTAGAGTTGCAGTAAGTAGCAGGCACAGGTAGGATTCAGCACAACTGTTTAGTCGAAGACGGTGAAGGGTGCATACAACTGAGTTAAATTAAAGACAGGAAGAGCAAAATTATCCTCGAAGGCATCTTCTCTGGACACCCCACTGGAGTCCTTGCTTCCAGCCATGGCTGATTGTCTCCTCAGCATTGACTCAGCTGCAGGGCTGCCATCCAGGCTTTCCTCTGAGTGCTGCAGTGAACCAGGACCGCTGTGTGTCTTGCATTAAGGAGCACACTCTTTTTGCAAGGAAGAAGCCAGAAAATGCATTCCATTTGCTCTGGTCACGCTGTGATGACAGATAATTAGAAACCTTAATCAATCTTGTTTTGTCAGCATGACTTTCATATCAAAGAGAGTGCTTTTGAAAAAAAAGCCACAAATAAATATGAAACTTAGGAGTGAGAAGCATCAGTGATGAGTGTCAGGATGGTAAGGGATGGTGTTTCACGTTCCTTTCCCCAAACAGTCAAGGGAAGCAGATTCTGGTCCTCCACACCCTACTCTTACAGTAGAACAAGTTTATTCATTTACCCTCCTGTCCCCTAGCCTACTGCTCCGTCTGAAGACCTCCCCTCAAGGCTCCTGTTGATGGTTCGAGGAGGGGAGGCAGATTCTCACTGCTCACTGCTGTGATGGGTTCCTTGGCACTGTCTCTGCAGCTCGTACCTTCCCAACAGGCTTTGGAATCAGACGAGCTCACCTTCAAATCCCTCCTTCATTTCCAGATTGATGAGCTCATCTCCCTGTTCCATTACCTGAGAATTCGGGATGTGTTTGCCAATATCCTGTAGCCATGAGAGAAATCACAGGAGTGTGCTCAGCCCAATACACACAACCACATTAAAATATACCATGCACCACACATACCATATCTGCACCCAGCAACACACCACTTACACGTACACACCATACTCCCCACACAAACCACACAACAACACCCCCCACACACCACATATGCACATACTACACACACCACTTATACGTACACCACACACAAACTACACAACTTAGCATACACATACCACATATGCACATACCACAACACCACACATGCACACACAACATATATGTATACACATGTACAAACCACACATACCACATATGCTGTACATACCACAAGCCACACACTACTCACACCACATGCTTATTGCATCACACCTTATCCACCATATGACCAAACATACAACATATTGTATCTTACCACACACATCATATACCACAACACACCCACCATACATCTCCGCCCCTCCGTATATAGCACAAACACCTCCTCCACACACACACACACACACACACAAATACACATATAGACCACAACACTTATTATTCTTGGGGTAAAATGTCCTGTGTGTAGGTGCATTTGAAAATGTCAAATCTTGTCTGCTTTGCTTTCCAATACAGATGTTATTCTCTTTCCTAGCAAGTAGATTTTGTAGCTCAATGATCAGGATTTATCAGAATTTTTGTGGACAATTCCTTCTGTCCTCACAAGCAGTGGGCAGGGTCGTACTGGGACAGTGGGGCTACCATGTGCATGCAGGGGAACTTGCTGGGGGCAGTAGCAGAGCTGTGCCCCCAGCCAATTCTTGAGAAGAAGCCTCCATGCCTTTGGGGAGGTGGTCATCGGGGAGGGGAGGGAAAGAGTTACGGAAGAGACTCTGCCTTGGTTGCCAGCGGACTGCATCTGGAAGTATGTTCCTTGACCAGAAGTTCTGGGGAGCTCTGACAAAGAGGTTGGGAAATGTGTCCTTTCTGGGGTGCTGAGAATCTGAGTTAAGATATAGCTGAGGGGGCTGGAGAGATAGCACAGCGGGTAGGGTGTTTGCCTTGCACACGGCCAACCCGGGTTCAAATCCCAGCATCCCATATGGTCCCCTGAGCACGGCCAGGGTAATTCCTGAGTGCAGAGCCAGGAGTAACCCCTGTGCATCGCCAGGTGTGACCCAAAAAGCAAAAAAAAAAAAAGATATAGCTGAGGCCTGACCCTGGATCCATCCGACCTGGCTGCCCTGTGTGGATGACCCAAGGCTGCAGACATGTCGGCTGTGGGGTCCCTTCCTTTCCTGGGTGTCTGAGACTGCACCCCCTACCCTCTGCAGCCCCAGACCATGCCCACTTTCAGACCCAAATGCCACATTCCTTACTACTTACTGTGTTATTTGGTCAGATGCATTGGACAGTTATTCATGGCTCAGTTAGGCTTGTCACGAAGCTTGCAATTCCTACTGCCTCCAGCCGTGATGCCAGGGGAAGTTCTATTGTTTGATTTGTGTTGTGTCCAGTTTTCCCACTAGAGAGGAGCATTTCCATGCCAGCCTTCATCCTCTCAATGGTTCTCTCAGTGTACATGGACCCAGCAGCCTCTCTGAGCTGTTGCTTTCCAAGTTGTTGACGTATAATTCTTATAAAACACCCCAAGGACTGATCCCCTCTGGTCCATAGGATGATCCTTCTTTGAGCATGCATCTCGGAATAATCGCTCGCCCCTCTCAAGGCTGAGGGTTGCAGAGCTCAGCCCAGGCTGAGCATCTTGATCCCAGAGCACTGAGCCAGGCTGAAGTCACTGGCTGCTTACTTGGTATTTATTCTCCAGCACATCCATTTTATCACTTCACACGGAATTAAAACTTAATACATCTTGATCAAGTCTTTGAAAGGGACACTGCAGGGATGCTTTCTAAGAATGCTTCTTCCCTTTTCAACTTAATTTCTTCTCAGCTTTTAAATAGGCAGGATGGAATTTAAGACAAGCTCCTTAAGGTGATGCTTTGGAATTTTGTTGACAATGTATGACATCTCTTGTGATACATATGAGTTTGGACTTGCAGAGCTAGTTGTGGTTTTGCTCATATAAGTTCATTTTAGGGTTTGGCCCAAGCTGGTGGGGACTGTAGGGAGTGAGCTCCAAGCCCTGATCTGGGCCTTGTTCCTATTCTTACAGGCTTGTCAGCCAGAAATCCATATTTTTAGGCATTAGGATCTGAAAGCCTGCTTAGTAGATGAAATAAAGTGCTAGAAGACCCCAATGTTTTCAGATGGACATTTTCTAGCTGCATAGAATTGATTATTTTTCATTGGGTCACACCCAGTGATGCTTGGGCGTCCAGGAGTTCCACTCCTGATGATGCTGATATTCAGTGATGGTCAGGGGATGCTCTGGCATGGCTGTGCTTGGGACCACCAGTATCACACCCAGCACTTCACATGGAACTAAAACTTAATACATCTTGATCAAGTCTTTGAAAAGGACACTCTAGGGAAGCTTTCTTTTCTTTTTTTTTTTTTTTACAATGATACAGTGATGCATTTATTCTAACAGCTACATAGTATTCCAGTGTAGAGATGTGACATATTTTCATTATGCATTCATTTGCTCTCAGCCACCAGATCTTTTCTAGATTTCGGCTATTGTGAATAATCCTGCAATGAACATAGAAGTGCAACTGGTTTTACTATTGTGTGTTTTGGGGCCCCCAGGTTATATTACCAGAAGTGGTATTATTAGGTCAAATGGAAGCTCAATTTCTTATTTTTAGAGAAATATCCATATTGCTTTCCCAAAAGACTGAAACGATAAGCATTCCCATCAACAATGAAGGATAGGGAAGCTTTCTAAGAATGCTTCTTCCCTTGTGCCCACAATCAGGTACAGAAGGGCTACACCTGGTGAAATTCAGTGTTGGTGTAATCCCAGAGGTCAGACTCTGGGTTTGGTATATGACAGGAACGTACTCCCCCATTTAGCACAATGCCTGGTCCTGCATAGGCCTGATTTATACTTAACTTAGGGCTCCTTTACCAGAGATGTTTCTATCTGCAGAGTGGCACAGGGGCTGAGCCCTCTTGGAACATCTGTGGGTTCTCCCTGGTGGCTTCTTGGTCCCCAACTGCTCCAAAGTCCTGTGCATGCCTAGAAGAACACTCAGAGCTTAACACTAATCCCCAATCTCTTTCCTGCCACAGCACCTGCTCTTTGACAAGTGATCCAAGAGCAAACAGGAGCCCAGAGTGAAGGGCCAGGCAAGTCTGTGCTCAGCCTTTCACGCTTCCACTTCCCTTTGCTACTGGTGCTGCTGTACCGACCAGGGACTGAACACATTTTTGCTATGGTGCTTGCGTGCATGATTGCCCTGGTGCGCCTGAAGATTAATGGCTCAGGTTGGGTCAGGCGCTAGTGTCAGTATCAGTACACCTGAGGGGCTTGGTGCTTGCAAATGGTTTGTAGCATCTGGGGTATGTGGGGATCAAACTCATGGCCACCGTTATTGCAAAGCAGGTGCTTTTAGGCCCCAAGTTCTCCCCGTTCCCCCATCCCTCCTCAAACCACACTTACTGAGTCTAAAAAGATTTTGCTCCAAACCTCAACCCTGAGGTTTCCTGCTGAGCTCGGCCAGGTCAGACAGGGCCTTTTCCCTGGAGCAGACTCACGACTTGGAGCCAAGGCAAGTTGCCAAGCCAACCTCTTCCACTTTTTCCTTCTAGGCTTGCTTGCCACTCAAATACGGGTCTAACTTTTTACCACTGAAAACATGCCAATGGAGGGAAAGCCGTCAGCCACGCGAGGCCAGGATGGCGTGTCGGTCTTGCGGAGAGCAGAGCACATCACTGGTTTTTCCCGACACAAACTTGGCTGGCATTTCTTCCTGAGAGAAAACAAAAGAGTAAGGGAGAGTATGCCCAAATTCCAGAGGAGATACCCCAGAGACCTCGAGTGGAGTGAGTCCTTCACAGGGTTACTGTCTGTTGGTCCTTTGTCTTAGGGAAGTGAGGGGGGAAATGCACATGCAAAGGAAGAAGTGTCAGGAAGTCCAACCTGCTACTTATTACATAGTACCCCAGTGCGGAACATGAAGAGGCGAGGCCAGCAATACCCCTACTCAGCTCCCCATTCCACTTCTGTGGCCAGGAGACTCCAGAAGCTTCTAAGCAGGAAAATGTGGAGGGCAAAAAGAGGGTCTCAGAACTTCCCTTGGAGAGAAAAACTACCAGGCTGAACGCTTTAAAAAAATTATGCATTTTTTTTTAACTCAAGCATCCATGTCTCTATGAAATAGATATTGGATTTTTACGCTATTTTTTGAAATGAGGTAACATTGCATTAGAATGTAGATATTTCGGCTTTCTGCCCAGACGAGACCCTGAGCGACCCCACACGAACGGCTCCTCTGTTCCTGAATGACCATGATCCCGGAGGCCCACTAACTACTTTCAGAACCCAGCAGCTTCTTGCAGAAATGCCTCTAGACTGTGAACTATGCTATGGCCCCATGCCGCCCTGGGGAGGGGAAAGGTTTTTCTCTCTCCACCTTTCCTTTCAGTGACAACACGGTGACCACCATCTTGTAGAGCCCACTAAACAGAGGTATGAGCTTGCAGTGACACAAATTCTGGCAGAAATTTATCTGGACTTAATTACTAAAATACCAAAAATCCAAAACTGCGCAGCTGCAACTTCATATGCTCTTCACTCTCAGCAATGGAAAACAAATTATCAAATGATGCCTTTTCGTCAGGTCTGATTGCTGGGTAAAAACTCCAAATAATAATAGTGAGTTTTCTGTTGAAATATTCAAGGTAAAGAGAGTAAAGTGAAAATCATCAGCCACACAGGCTGGGGTGGGGTGGGGTGGGAGGTATACTGGGGTTCTTGGTGGTGGAACATGTGCACTGGTGAAGGGATGGGTGTTTGATCATTGTATGACTGAGACTTAAACCTGAAAGCTTTGTAACATTTTTCATGGTGATTCAATAAAAAAAGAAAGAAAAAAGAATGTGGATATTTCCTGAGCACTTTCCTTAGTCCACATGTGCCACTATTTGCATTAAGTTCACCTCTGAGGTTCTATTCTACCCTGCAACATGAAACAGGTATTGTACTTGCCCCCATACCTTCCCTCACATCTAGTAACCACTAAATTGGTTTTTACAGCTTGAAAGTTTGTTTCTGATTTGTTTAGGTCAGCTGTTTGTTTCCTCTGGAATGCATATGGGTAAAATCTTATGATATTTGTCTTTCTCTTACTTACTTCACTAAGAAGTCTCTAGGTTCATCCATATTATTGTAAATGGCAAGATTTCATTATTTTTTATAGATAATTCCTAACATTGTACACATAACAACATAGCCTTCTCTATCCATTTGCCTTTCAACTAATGAACATTTAGGTCAGAGCCTGGTTTTTGGCTTTGTAAAGAATGCACAATATCTCCTTGAAAGAGTATATTGTATTTTGAGATAAATACCCTCAGACAGGATCGCTGGGTTGTGATGCAATTTCAATTTTTAGCGTTTTGAAGACCCTCCTTGGCTTTTTATAGCAACCACACCATTTTACTTCCAACCAAGAGCATAAAAATTATCCCTCATCTTCATATCCTTGGCAACACCTGTTTGTTCTCATTTTCTGTGTATGCAGGCTGCATTCTGAGAGGCCCAACATAGGTGCATGAGGGTGTCTATTACAGAAAAAGAAATGTGGTTATTCATAAAAATATATGACTATTAATGTGAAGTAGTAGTGTGAAGATTCTTGGAAGAAAAACATTCTATGAAATATATCTGTAGATCACACAGTAATTGTGCGTGGAGAGGAAACATCACAGGCTTAGGAAATCTGATAAGGAAGATAAGAGGAGAATGAGGCCACACTATAAGCAACCCTGCACCCACATTTACTACAAAGTAGATGAATGTGTCAGTGAATTCCTCATAAAACTACCTAAGGTCAACCAAAAAATAGGTTGTAATTCAAAATTTTAATACAATTAATTAAATAGCAGCATAAGGCAGCATCTGAATGGTCAATGTTTATGAAAGCATGAGATGCAACCTAATTTTATCTCCGCATTGTTTCACAACACTCTTTTTTTTAACCAGTCAGGGGTCTCTCAACCAGTTCCTGCCAGACCAGGATATAAAGGATCTGGTCTGGGTGTCCTCACGGTCCTGGAAAGAAACTTATACCTTTTTAGCTTTTTAGAATGGTCCCCAGATCAAAAGTACCATCAGCGGGTCAGCCAATGTTAAAGGCTGGATATTCTGCGGAACGAAAGTTTTAAGTTTACACTTTTTGACCTCCAAGGACAGATTACGAGTTCTGCTTTTATTTTTTTTTTTTTTCGACACACACATGGGCTTTATTCGCACGTAGCTGCGGGCGGCGTCCCCCACGAGTTCTGCTTTTAAAATCTGTGAAATGATCTGTAAAAAAGGGACAGGTGAATTGTCTGTCCCTGGCCCATGTTCCTGCCAAGGAAGTGAGTGATTAATGGTCTGAAAACAGAGCAAAGACACAGACTCAAGACATCCGAAGTCACACAAATATGCCATGAAGAAGACAGACAAATACCACTGCTAGTCCTCAGTACACGGTACCTAACCCCACTCCTCGGCTGGTCCCTCTGTGACCAAGCATACTGAATGGCATCCACCGTTCTAGGGTTCCTGGGGGAAGGACAGTGGGGACGTCTCCCACACTTCCCGGCTGATGTCTTCTTCAGCCGTCCACCGAGGTCCTATGCCGGCCCTTCCTCCGACCCCTACTGTCAGGCACTCGGTCAGTCAGTCTAACCCACCACCCTACCTTAGCTGCCTCTTCCTGAGATGACCCTCACTCAGCCATCCCTTCTGAGGCAACCTACCCCATGGAGACTCCAAGAGTCCCCATGGTGCTGAGCAGCAAGAAGAGTGAGGGCCACGTCGTGATCTGGGGGTGATGGCATGAACAAAAATCCCGGAGGACGAGCCCCCTTCCCAGGAAGGGAGTTTCACTTGTACATTGATCAGACCAGATGCCAGGATGCAAATGCAAAGCCCCTTTATTGCTAGCTCGAGCTAGGGTCCGAGTCTCATTCAACGCAGTGGAGCCTTGACAAGGACCCTGACTCGGAATTCTGAGCAGTTTATATAGGGTTTGGTTACGTAGCAGCATTTTTCTAGGAATTGGCAACGTTTCCAGTTCTGGTCCCAGTCCAGTCCCTTGACTCCAGGGACCAACACTATGTTTCCAATTCTTGGTCCCAGTCCTGTCCAGTGATTCTACTCTCTCGGCCCTCTCTACTTGGCTGGGCGCCACTGCCCAGGCCCCCTACTCGGACAGGCTGTTCCCAAAGGTTGGTGTATCTGCCCTGGGTGATACTGATTTTGGAGAAGTCAGGACTTTCTGATAGGGGAAACTGGAACTTAGGCTTGCTGAGTTTTGGTCTTAAAGTGGAGCCTGTCATGGCTCCATTTCAGCCTCACCCTACAAAGTCAATGAATGTGTCAACTAATTCCTCAAAAAACTTCCTGAAGTCAACCAAAAAACAGGTAGCAATTCAAAATTTTAATAAAATTAAATTGTATTTATAGTTAAAATAGCCAAACTATTTAAAAAATGCATCTTAAATGATCTTTTCCAAACACTTGCTGATATATTTTATGAGGCCAGGTTTATCCTTATATTAAACTAGGAAAAGATAATACAAAGCAACATTTAAACCTTATTAAATATTTATAAATTTGGATAAAAATCTTGGGGCCAGAAAGACAATAAAGGGATTAAGGTATTTGCTTTGTATGGAACTGACCTCTGGTTTGATTCCTGGCATGATCTATGGTCCCCTGAGCACTGCCAGGTTTTATCTCTGAATACAGAGCTAGGAGTAAGCCCTGTGCACTGCTGGGTGTGACCCCCAAACCAAAGGAAAAAACCCAAAAGATTCTAAATAATTCAAAAATCTGTGCCGCCAGCACACCTTCTCCAGATGGAACCCTGGCGACACTGAGCAGCAACTAACATGGCTCCAGGATTCGGGACTGGGACACATCCGAGCCGCGGGGGGGCACTGGAGTGGGGCGGAGCCAGCCCAAAACTCCAAGTGGTCCTGGCCGCCGGAAGTCACGCCCTCGATCCACCCTCGGCGCCATCTTGATGCCATAATCCACAGAGAAGCGGCAGGCATTCTGATGAGCAACGCGGCCCGGAAAATGCTCCGGACCCGAATTGGGGCCAGCAACACCGGGGGGCTGGAAGGAGGAGGTGCCACCAGCACACCTTCTCCAGATGGAACCCTGGCGACACTGAGCAGCAACTAACATGGCTCCAGGATTCGGGACTGGGACACATTCGAGCCTTTTCTAAAATCTGAAAACATACAATCTTTTAATGGAAAACTAATTATCAAATGCCTCCTTATTAGGGTTATCTTGTTTGGGGATATAACTCCCACAACAATAGTGAGTTTTGTGTTGAAATATGGAACGTAATCAAGGTGAAGAGAAAATAAAGTGAAATTCATCAGTTATACAGTTGGGGTGGGGGGCGGGGGGTATACTGGGGATTTTGGTGGTGGAATATGGGCACGGGTGAAGGGATGGTGTTTGAATACGGTATAACTGAGACATAAACCTGAGAACTCTGTAACTTTCCACATGGTGATAAAATTTTTTAAAAAATAAAAATTTAAAAAAATCTAATTCAGCAATATATGAAAATAAAAGATCATAATCAAGAAAAATTTTCACTAGGAATGCAAAGCTGGTTCAATATTCAAGTCTGTCTATGGAATCCATCACATCATTAACTAGAGAATAAAAATCCCTGATTGTGTCAATGAATGCATAAAAGTGTTTGCCAAAATAAAATATCTACTCAGTAAAAATTCTCAGAAAACTTAAAGTAGATGGGAGTTTTTTTTTTCAATCTGATAAAGCATACATGTGAAATCATAGACCATCATACTTAAAATACTCCCCCCAAGACTGTGAACAAGGCAAGAATGTCGACTCTCATCAAACTTATTCTCTATCATAATGAAAGTTTTAATCACTGTATAGGAAGAATCACTGTCAAGGAGGAAAAATGGAAGAGTTGCAAATTGAAAATAAAAATGGTCTCTATTTCAAATGACATGATTTTCTTCCCAGAAGTCCTAAAGGCACGTACAAAAACCTTTTGGAACTAGTAAATGAGTTTAGTTTAGTCGTGCAATTGAAAAGGCAAAATTAAAAAAGAATCAGTCTTATACCAGAGAGAGAGAGAGAGATACAGAGACAGAGACAGGGACAGAAAGACACACACACACACACACACACACACACACGCACACACACACACACACACACAGATATCAGGGTTAAGGTATTCCCATTGTATGAGAATGACCCTGGTTTTCAATCCCCAGCACTGAACATGCCTAGGAGTTCATCCAAGCACCAAGGAGTAAGTCTGAGTACCAGAAAGTGTGGCCCAAACACCTATCCCTCCCAAATTAATCCACTTTATACTTTAGCAGAGAATCACTAGAAATCAATAAACTATTATTCAAAATATTTCAGAAAATGATACTATTGGGTATACATTTAAAAACTATGAATCATTATGTTGAAAATCACAAAATTCTGCTTTAAAAATGAATGAATGCCTCAATGAAAGAAAAGATATACTATGTCAAGCACTCCACAATGATGTATGATTACAATTCCAAATAAAAATTCAGGAAAGACATTTTTGGTATATGTAGATAGGCTTCCTTTGAATTACATGGAAAGGCAGAGGATTCAAAATAACTGAAACAATTTTGAATACAAAGACTAAAGATAAATCATATTACTTAATTTAAAATCTTGGCATGAAGCTATAGTAATCAAAACAATGTGGTATTGGCAAAGGGTTGGACACATACATCAATAGAGGAGAATAGAGAGTACAGAAATAAACCTACACAAATATTGCAAATTGATTTTTGACAATGTTCCAAAAGAATTCAATAAGAAAGAATAGTCTTTTCAGTAAGTGATTTCAGGACAATGGAACATCTGTAGACAAAGGACAGAGCGTGACCCCAACTTTACACTGTAGAGATAAAAGGGATGTATATATATATTACATATATTCACATATATGTATATATGGACATATATTCTTTATACAACACACATACATGTTTGGGGGCCATACCTAGCAGTGCTTGGGGTTTACTCCTGGCTCTACACTCAGGGATTACTCCTGGCTGGCTCTGAGAGCTGGGGATCAAACACAGGTTGGTGTATAAGACAAGTGCTCTATCCACTGTACCATCACTCCAGCCACAGAGGAATAAGTAAGTTAGAATAAAATGTTAAACTTTGAATCCTCTAGAAGAAATCATAGGTGAAAACGTTTGCAACATGGATTAGGCAAGATTCTTAGCCTATGAAACCATAGCAAGATCCTTAGAGAAAAATATTGGTAGATGTGATTTCATTTGCTCTGTGAAAAAAAGAACTGTTGAGAGAATGAAAAGCAAGCTACAGACAGTAAGAAAATATTTTCAAATCACATAGCTGACAAATGATTCATATCCAGAATATATAAAGGACTCTCAAAACTCAACAGCAAAACAAACAAACTCAATCAGAAAATGGGTAAAAGACTTGAACAGATGCTTCACCAAAGACGATATATGGAAGACAAATAAGCATATGAAAAGATGTCCAAGATCATCATCCAGTAGGGAAATGCAAATTAAAACCACAATGAAATACCACTTGATGTGTGGTGAAGAATGTGAAGAATTAAGAAAAAAGAAATCAACCCTAGCAATACCTCACATGGGAAACAATTGTAATGAAACTGGTGCTCTGGGAAATATGGACAATTTCTCACAAAGTTAAATATACAAGGATTATATGATGTGACAACCCAGTCCAGATTTTCTTTGAGAAATAAAAACAGGTTCACAGGAAACTCTGATTTTTTAAGAGCTCTATTCATAATTGCCCCAAGCTGGGAACAACACAAATAGCCTTCACAAGTAAATGCACAAACACAGTATTTTGTGTGCACCATCAATACTCCCCCCACCCCCTGACCCATGCAATGAAAGGATGCACGTTGGGTGAGCTCTGAAAGGCACTGTGTGCAGGAGGGGTCTGCTCACAGTTCACACATGGTGCAACTCTATATATCAGTTTGCAGTTAGTTGGTTCTGGGAGCCTGCTGGCAGCCTGGATATTTGGTCAAGTTCAGGGATGTTGTTTTTCGGATGAGATGAACATTTGAATTGGTAGACAGTCCAGCAGATTGTTCCCCTTCATATAGATACCTTACCCAATCAGTTAAAGGCCTGAAGAGCTCAAAAGGTCGGTTTACCTCTGAATGAGGCAGAACCCCTCCACCTCACTGTTTTTTCTTTATATTTCTTTTTTATTTCCTTTTTGGGTCACATCCAGTGATGCTCGGCGGTTTTTCCTGGCTCTGCACTCAGGAATTACTCCTGGTGGTGCTTAGGGGACCATATGGAATGCTAGGGATTGAACCCAGATCCGCCTCATGCAAGGCAAATGCCCTACCCACTGTACCATAGCTCTGGCCCCTCCTCACTGTTTTCAAGCAAGGGCAATAGCTTGTTTCTGTCTCTGGGTTTGAACTGAAACATTGACTCTTGCTGAGTTTGAACTTGTTGGTCTGTGACTGGGAACTATGTATGCCATTGGCTCTCCCAGGTTCCAACTGACCCATGGTCTCCAGAATCACATATGCCAGCTTCTTATTAAAAGTTGCTCTCTGGCAAAAGGGAATGCCCTGCCACAGAGGTGGGGTGGGGTGGGGGCCGGATGGGGTGGGGGTGGTAGGTGGGATGCTGGGACCATTGGTGGTGGAAAATGGGCACTGGTGGAGGGATGGGCACTCGACCACTGTATGACTAAAATGCAAGCACGAAAGTTTGTAAGTTTGTAACTGTACCTCACAGTGATTGACTAATAACTTTTTAAAAGTTGTTCTCTGTGCCAGAGAGATAGTACAGTGGAATGGGTACTTTCCTTGGATGGGGCTGATCTGGCTTCTATCCCTGGCACTAATACGGTTTCCCCCAAATAAACTCATCTCCTTAAGGCTAGGGAGATGGGACATAAGAATGGGGCATGTGCAAGGTGCTGAGAATTGGACCCGGGTTTGATCCCTGTACCACAGGGACTCAGGAGCATCGCTAGAGGCCGGGAGGCCTGTAAGCATCTCCAGCTGTGGCCTTGGAGGCACCTGAGTGCCCTGGGGTGGCTCTGGCGTCTGCCGGGCATTGCAGAACCTCTGCACTGCATCCTCTGCCTCTAGTGTAGAACTGTCATCCTGATGGCTGGATATTGCTGTGAGAGGGATTTGAACGGGGCGCCCAAGAGTGGCTAGAAGCTCAACCATGGGTGCCACGCTCCAGAAAACTTGATGACTTAATGCACCTACCCGGCAAGCACAAGATCCTAAGTTCCAAACTCGGGTGCAGCACATGTGCCGAGGTAATCCTGATGGTCCCACGGTTGGTGATGCCAAGCAAGAAAGAGTCAGGAAAATGGCTCAGTAGCTGAAAGCCCTGTCCCAACAAGACAGCAAATTCAAACTCGGGTGCCTCCTGCAAGCGCTCAGGTGATCTGGACAGCCCTGCTATTAGAAAGCCCAGGGAGAAGGGCCTGGACTATGGCTCTGTGACTTCAAGCTGCTCAGGAGGAAAGCGAGACCATTAGCATAAGCTCCGCTGCACCAGGGGACTGCTGTGCTGTCCTCTCCGTGATCTGGGGTCACTCAGAAGGGGACAAATGGGAAATACCTGGAGTCAAGGGAGGATAGGACAGGAGGTGTTAACAGCAGCAGGGATGTGGCTGGGGGCCTGAACAGGAAGGCTCTGAGGCCAGCTGGTGAGTAGAATCTGAGTGTGGATCCCTAATTCTTTGGGGGTGGGGGCTGGGGAAATTTGAGCTATGGAATAGTCTGGAGCGGTGACTCCCCTCACTAGACGCCCAGAAGGATCAACTTCCAGGAAATTTTAAGCTTCCTGAAATCCTGCCGGGGAGGCGGAAATGATATTGAAAAAAGGGCTTCTTAGCTATTTATAAAATTCGCTCTAACGTTGACAAACGGGGCCCTCTATAAAGTATCCCATTCGCTTAGGAAAATAAGTCTGGGATTGCTCTAAATCCATTTGTCTCAAAGTATTTATGTAAACATCTGTCTCAGCCAGGGGCCTCTCAGGAGCCAGATGACACATGCAAAAGACCGAGGCGTGGCAGGACTATTTACACAGATGTGAGCCAGGGGGAGGGAAGCTTCAGGCACAGTCAGTGTCCCTGGCAGGCAATGGCAGGACTGGGACCACCTCCGCTAGAGTCTGCGTGTGTGTGTGTGTGTGTGTGTGTGTGTGTCTCGAGGTCTGTGTGTGTGTGTGTGTGTGTGTGTGTGTATGTTAGGGGGGGTGGTGGCACTGCCCAACCAGGAGCCTGGAGGGAGGATGAAGACCCTCATCTCCTCTATTCCTACCCCCCACCCCCACCTCCCCCTTGTGTTCTTCTACAGGTACTTCCTTTTGGCCCATCTCAAAAGGTCCCCTGCCCCACACAGCTGACCAGGTCAGGACATGGGTGGAGAGAACACCGGAGCTTGGGCCTCATGGAGGAAACCACAGTGTCAGGACACTGAGTTCAATTCCGAAGTGGGCTGGGAGCACAGGGCTGCACGGGAGAAGGGGCAAGCTTGGTGTGGGCAGGGTGGCCTGGTGTAGGGCGCTGACCTCCATCACTTGCCAGAGAGGCTCCTTGGCCCCAGTCGAAGGCCCCTTGGTGACTTCTCTGGCACAGCCAGGAGATCCCACTGTCTTTTCTAGACCTCTGTAAGCACGGATGAGATTTCCCCGGAGATGTGCTTTTATGTTTGGAGGCTGGAGATTCAGGCCTAGAGTGAATGGGCCCCTCGAGAAGTGAAGGGAAGCAGCGTGGGTCAGGCCCAGGGCGCCCAGCAGGCCTGCAGCATCTGCTGGGAGTTTTCTGCTCGTGGGTGTCCCTGCTGGGGCTGGAGTGGCACTTGAGGCTTTGCTCGCTCTCTTTGCCTTTCTGCATCCCCTCAGTCAGAGCTAAGGAGAGCAGCTGGTGAAGGATCAGCAGAGAAGGAGGAGGCATGAGGACTCATGAAGGGGGACCCCTGGGAACCACGACACCTGTGCGCTTCCAAATTAGCAGCAGAGGTGCAGGGGGCCCCTCAGGAAAACCCACTAAAGACCATTAACTCTGCAAAAGAACATTGCTATCACAGTCACCAGTCCCAAGGCCTCCCTTTTCATGCTCATGGGATGTGGGTCTCCTTGGCAGGTTCTGATTTGCTCGTGGGCTTGATGGGGTAACACAGAGAATGCCCCTGCCCCATGGGGCTACGAGTGATACAAATCATAGACGTTCGGAACCGGAAAATACTTAGGGGGTGACTGGTCCAATTTCATGCCTTCTGTTTGCTGGTGGGAGGTGAGGCAGAGGGAGGCTGAGGACTTGGTGTCCACTAAATGCTAGGCAGGTGCTGGGCTCTGGGTGAAGGTCCTGTTCCTGTGTCTGTATCTGTGACACCCTCAGGGGATGCCTACTCTCACTTGTAGGCACATCAGAGGGCTCCAATGAGACCCACAATATCTGGCCTAGTCTATGCTCTGCTCCAAAGGCACCTGCCCCATTGTCACTAAACCTATAGGTGTGGGTTCAGGCTCTGAGACAGACGTCATCACAAGGCACCCAGGTTTGCACAATCAGGCAGTAGGTGAAGTGCCAGCTGTGTGGGGACCTTTGGACATCTGGCCAGGTTACAGCCCGATTTCCTGACCAAAGCCCCAAACATGCACAGAATGCAATCAAGTGACTACAATCTCCTCCATCCCTTCCTCCCCATCTCCTTTCTCCCCCTCCCCCTTCTCTCCCCTTCCCCCTTCTCTCCCCCTCCCCTTCCCCCTCCCCTTTTTCATCCTCACTCCTTCCCCTCCCCTTTTCCCCTCCCCTTTCTCATCTTCACCCCTCCTCCTCCTCCTCCTCCTCCTCCTCCTATTCCTCCTCCTCCTCCTCCTCCTCCTCCTCCTCCTCCTCCTCCTCCTCCTCCTTCTCTCTCATTCTCTCAATACCTCAGCACAGAAAATGTCTCCAAATAAATGTATATTGACCTTGTGGCCTTATCTGTCATTGCACTCCTCCACAAACTTTCTACTCATGCCTCATCCCAGCACGAACATCTGCTCCTTCATTTCTACCAACCATTTATTGAGTAGTACCTAGCAGACAGAGATGAAAAAGAGGGTCTGCTTTTTGTTGTTGTTGTTGTGGCACTGTTATTTATTCAGCCATTGATTAAGCTGATTAAATTGGACATGAACTCCACATTACTTTTTAAAATTTTTAAAAAATTTTATAAGTTAGTTCACAGTGTTTGATTACATTCAATATTCAAACACCAATCTCACCACCATTGCACCTTCCCGCCACCAAATTCGGGATGTTTCCATCCCAAACCCTAATACCTGTCCCAAAACCAAAACAATATATTTTGTATCATCTGTTATAAAGAACTGCTGAACATGCTTACAAAAAGTGCTCATATAGGAAACTGTGTGAAGATTGTTCTATTTTGGCAGAAGCCATTAAGACATTCTATAGGATATCACTAACATGTTAAAGTTTGGGTGATGTGAGCTTTAGTATATATATCTGAAAATATGTATATATGCATATGCATATATTTCCCTCTAAGATTTGCTGCCTACTATCTGAACTCATCAAATGTGATGTGGTTATTATAGAGAATGGGTAGGGAGTTTATGTTTTATGTTTACTCATATGTGAGGCTCAGCCTGAGCACGTGGGGAGCGGCCTTGAGCGTGGCGGCAGTTGGGTTGTGGGGGTTTTTGGCTGCTGGAGCTGGGTCCTTGGGGCAGGGAGGGATTTAGCCCGCCTTCCTCTTGGGTATCCCATGTGAAACTGCCTTGCACGAAGTCCAGTGGTATGATCATGGGGGCCTCATGTTATGCTCCCTTTCAGGAGAAGCAGCCGTGTGATCTGGATGGTGGCCGATGGCGAGAATATCTGACACCAGCAGGAGGTGGCTTATGGGAGCGATCCCTGGGTCTCCAGAGACTGGGAAAAGTGGGCAAAGGATCTCCACTCCTGGTCCCCTTGAGCCCAGAGTCCAAGGTCACAAAGTTCCGAATTACCTGGGTTCTATAGGGCTTCACTCATGAGTAAGGCTTGGCCAGAGTGGGGAGTGGCCTTGAGCATGGCAGCAGTTTGGTTGTGGAGGTTTTTGGCTGTTAGAGCTAGGTACCTTGGGCCAAGGAGGGCTCTCACCTGCCCCCCCCCCTGGGTCGCCCTGGTGAAGATAGCCTGGCGCGGGGTCAGGACATTCTGTGGCACTCTTGGGGGTTTTAGATTGTAGTCCTTGGGTCTTGGTCATTTGATGAGATTACATGGTGCTGGGGCAGTTTGTGGGTGTTACTGCCAAGCTACTGGAAAACTAGGGATTTTGGGGGGGGAGGTCCAGTCTCAATCCAAGTGGGCCTGGAGCTCTCAGTCACAGGTTCCCATCTACCTCTGTGCTATAGACCCTAACTGCGTCTTCTGATCTCTTTGAGATTTATGGGTCTCTGAAATAAGGCCAATAAATGAGCTTATATAGCTGAGCTGGAGGTGGTTTGTGGGTGTGTCTCCCACACACCTAACTTTCGGCTGTTTAATTTCTTGGTAAATTTGGCCCCAAGTTGTTGGGGTCTGGCCAAAGACACAGCAGCAATTTTGGGGTATCTGGAAGTCTGAGGGCACCATCAGGCTGCTGATGCACTCACCCCAGAGGTACACATTGACCTGCTGGCAGCACCACACCCCAGGGTCTGCTTTGTTTTTAAATAAGTCAAACAGAGCAATTATCCTGCAAGGATACCGGGAGATCCCAATATAGCAAGGGGGGTTGAGAAAACAGCAAGACCTTGCAGCGGTCTCTCTTCCCTGCCATGGCTTTGCTTTGATGTTCACCAAATGTTGGGACTGCATTGCAGTTTTGTTCCTCGCAGAGTGCCTCGCATTCTTGGTGTCTGAAATCCACATTTCCAAGCAGAAGTGAACTGGCTCCAACACTACTGTGATGAGTGGGTAGGTCTCATTGAAGACAGCGACTCTCAGGGGTGGGGGTGGGGCGGCAGGACATGAGAGGGGAAGCAAGCTCCTGGGAGCAGGCACTGAGCAGATGGCCTATTGGTTCTTCCTTTATGGTTGTCACTTCCCAAGCTCCACCTGAAAGCAGAGGAAGGTGACGGTGACGAGGGAGCCTCTTTGGGGGGAACTCAGAAGAATTCTGGAAAGGAGGCAAGGATGCTTTTTCTGGCTCAGGCTGAGGACCTGAGCTGATTTGAGGAGTGCCAGGGGCCCATGGAAAAAACACCACTGGAGCTAAGCGGAGATGAAGACATACATTCATGAGTGTGCATATGCGTATCTGCACACTCATGTATAATGTGTATGAGTTCACGTGTGCATGCTCACATGTATAGGTACTACAGTACACATGTAAACTCATGTAAATAGATGTATGCACATGTATGTGTATAGTGCATGTGCAGGAAAGTACACCAGCGCCTCTGTGCATATGTGGGTCCCAGCGGAGGTTTATATCGGGTAGCTTTTCAGAAAGATGGAAAAACATGTGCTGACAATAAAGCTGCCTAGGGGAGCAGAGACCTTTTGGGAACGATAATATTTTGAAGCCGCTGAAGCATAAAATGCAAAGCATCAAAGGCTGAGGAGGGCTGGAAAAGTTAGTAGGCTCATGCATGGAGGGTTTCACAGCTCATACGGAACTCTCAGGGGGTTCAACTTTTTCCTGTGAGTGATAGCCAGCAAAGAACTCGGAGTGAGACCGAAACATAATCGACTTTTCAAACTGGGACAATAAGTCCATTTGGGGGGCAGGTGGTAGAGAATTGAAACTCAAACTGGGGAGTGGAGAAAGGTGTGTTGGTGCAAGTGCTCCCAGGAGCAGAAGCTGAGGCAGGGCTGAAGTTGTGAGGCTATCGTAGGGGAAGCAGCTGTGAGCTGGACGAGGCTGGGCAGCCAGCAGAGCAGGTCTTAATGCAAAGCTGTGAAGCCGATCAGAAAAGGAGAAAAGAAAGAAATATGGGGTGAGCGAGGGCTGGACTGCTGGAATTCAGAAAAACTGCCAGGGAGCACTTGAACCAGAATGGAACTTCAAAGGACCACATGACCCCAGCTCCAAGTTTGTGAGCTGACCCCTCCTTCCATAGTGAGTTTGTTGAGTTTATACTGCCAGATACACTGTGAATGCAAATAGCAGGGAGCTTGATTCAGGAGCTGGCAGGAGAGAGGAGGAGGAGGAGGAGGAGGAGGAGGAGGAGGAGGAGGGAAAGGTGAGGTGGAGAGAAAGGGAGGGAAAGACGGAGGAGGGAGAGAGGGGAAAAGAGGCAGGAGAGAAAGGAGGAAAAGGAGGAGGGAGGGAAGAAAGAAGATAAGACAGGCAAGATGGTGGGGATAGAGGGCCTGAGCTCGGAATCCCTAGGAAGAATCTGAATTTATTCAGACTGCTAGAGGAGGCTTTGGAAGTCTTTGAGCCTGAGATACCGCATGCAGAGGGTCATGGTGGTGACTGGTAAAAATTAGACTCCAGAAAGGCACATCCAGGAATAGGGAAAGAATTAAAGGTGAAATTAAAGTGTATTTTAGGCTGGAGAGACATCAGCAGACAGACAGATCAGCAAAGCACGAGCACAGGCTTTGCATGTAGGAGGCCTGGGCCCAACGCACAGTATAGTATGGTGCTCCTGAGCATCCCCCAGGAATGAATGACCTCTGAGCACTGAGCAGCCTGTGAGTATCACTGGGTGAGGCCCAATGTCCTCCCCACCCCCTGGTAAAAATCTGTTTCAGAGAGCCCCACGCTGAGCTGCTAGATTCTAAAGTGCAACTTTGAAACTCCAATGCAGGACTGAATGAGATGAAGTCTGGTTTGAGTGGTTAAGTGCATTTGAAGAAGAGGCAAATTATGTGAAAATTGATCATTAGCTGTCCACTCTGGAAAAGGCAGGTGTCCACTCTGGAAAAGCAAAACCTATCAGGAGAGGAAGCGCCAGTTCCCTGGGTGGAATCTGAGAGCTGCCGTCAGCACTTCCTGTTATTTTTTAAAATTATTTTTATTTTTATTTATTTATTGAATCACTGTGAGAGCAGTTACAAAGCTTTCAGGTTTGTCTCGGTTATACAATGATGAAACATTTGTCCCTTCACCAGTGCACATTTTCCACCACCAAAACCCCCAGCATACCCCCCATCTCACACCCTCCCCGTACCTGTGTGGTAGATGATGTCCACATTACTCTCTCTCTACTTTGATTCCATTCAATATTTCGACACCGGACCCACCATTGTTATTTGAGATTTTCCTCTAACACTTAGATCTGCTGAAAAGGCAATGTTAGACACTTTGTTTTCTATTGCTGATTATGAATAGCATATGGCGTTGCACAGCTGCGGGGTTTTGGAATTCTGGAATTTTAATAATTAAATCTGGAGGGATTTCTTCCCAATGCTGCTGGGTTCCGAGATTTGTTTCTGAGTCTCTGGGATCACGGCCATTCAACAACTTGATCAGAAGTCAGAGAGGCCATTTGTGGACGGCGACTCAGGATCCCGTTAGGGTAGGGGAGGAAAGGGCTGGCTCCATCCCCATCCTGTGAGGCCCCGAGTGCCTCATCACTGCGGGTCCAAACTTGTCTGTCCATTGGCCTCTGGAAGATGGTGGTCCCCAAGCTGCCAGGAGGAAAAGGCAGTGGATGGGCACCTTTTCCCACCTGGGGTGGCCCGGGGCTGAAAACCTAATGCAGAGTCGAGACATATTTCTGCCAATAGCCACTGGGTTCTGAGATTTGTTTCTGAGTCTCTGGGATCATGGCTATTCAGCAACTCGATCAGGACCCAGACTCATGTTATATTTTACACCCCACTCCGAGCTCTGCTTTCCCCCACTCAGTTTAACATGTGCCCTCCCCCCCCCCCCACAGGGCCACAATCTGTCCTGGTTTGGTTTCCCAACACTTGGCTCTTATAGTGAGACCTGCACTTTTTTTTAAAAAAAAAAGAACTTTTTTTATTGAATCACTGTAACAGAACATTACAAAGCTGTTCATGGTTGGATTTCAGTCATACAGTGTTTCTTTTTTTTAATTAATTTATTTATTTTTAATTAGTGAGTCACAGTGAGGATACAGTTACAGATTCACACATTTTTGTGCTTGTTTTTCCCTCATGCAATGTTTGAGAGCCCATCCCTTCACCAGTGCCCATTCTCCACCACCAATGAACCCAGTATCCCTCCCACCCCCCCAATCCCATCCCCCCCACCCCACCCCACCTCTGTGGCAGGGCATTCCAATTTGATATCTCTCTTAGTGAAACCTGCACTTTCCAGGGCACTTACATCTGAGGCCCGCCCTCAGCCTCACCCGAGGTTCCGAATTTAACTGTGGCCCTAGAAACCCTGCCGCTCTCCTGCTTGAGAGCCATTCCCATTCTGGCCTTCTGAGGAACCGACCGTTAGGTCTCCTCTGTCGCATTTACAAGGTTATCTGACTTGAATCTCTCCTCTCACCCCAAAAAAGAGGGGCTGGCAGCAAAGAGCAAGATTCTAACTCAGCAGAGTGGTTGGAAAGTGAACCGTAAGTTAATCTGTAGTGTCCTCAAAAACACCTTCCAGTGGCTCAAGAGATGAGCTGATTTCCCACAAAGAAGCTGTGAGGTAATGCCACTTTGGGTCATATGGGATGATAGTTTTGGCGGAAACAGAGGCATCTGGGTGAGAGGCTCTGGGGAGAGAATTGGTTGCAAGGAACCACTTTGTTGGGAACACTTGGGGAGAGAGTCTTTGCATCAGCTTTCTGACCAGCAAGGCAGCACTGACTCACGGCATCTGTCCACCAGCAGTTCAGCGGGGGCCTGCGGCCAGGGCCAGGAGCCAGAGGAGTCAGGCTTGGTTTTATCCCTCTTGGTCACTTCTTTCAACCTGTGGCTCCAGCACACCTGCCTCCCCCATGACTGATGGCTCCACCACGCCCTGTCCTTGATGCCTGGTGACCCTTGTCCCTAACGCCATAGGTCACTTTCTGGAACAGTTCGTCCTCACATAGAGGTGGTCTGTCTTCTTTAACTTGGCGTGCACTCGGGGCTGTGCTGTGGTCCCCACGGCTGCTCCATGATCCTTGTGAGAACACGTGTACCAGGCAGGTAGCTATAGCCCTAGCTCTGCGAGGCTGCTGAGCAGAACAGGGATGCCCCGAGGTTGTCCAGTCCCTTGGGCAGGCACTCAGACTCTCAGGACTCCCAACACTTTCTGACTCGCAGGTGCAGAATCACGCACGGTAGTGACACAACCAAAGCCTTGCTTTAGTTCATGATTTTTTCTTTGCCTGTGTGTTTGTTGCATGAGAGCTGGCTAAGGTGGACCCCTCCCCCCCCCTGCTGATTGGCTCAGTTTCTACCAGTCCAGGCTCTGGTCTTTCTCTGTGCTCCCTGTCCTGAGATGCAGAGCACCTGCTTATGCTCACCTACCTTACTTCACTTGGTGGGCTCCCCAGTCTTGGCCTAAGTCTTAAAAGACTTCCCCACTTATTCAGAGATCTCTTTTTCACCCTTCCTGCCCAATCTCATCTCTTCTTACCTACTGTCTTTCCTACTTCACACCTTCTTTTTTGTGTTATTCAACCTCACTTTCCTCATCTGCAAAATGGGCACACAGTCGAACCTGCTACATAGGGAAGTAAGGAGGTTGAAGTTCATGCAGAGTTTTTTTTGTGTGTGTGTGTCGGGGTGGGGTGTGAGTGGGGCTCCCAAGTAGACACACTTGGATGAAGATGTGGTGTTGCTTGGGTCTTGCACTGTGAGGGCTACCAGGGCCACCTCGGGAATGCTTGGGGTTCTATAGTCACACCTGGTGGTACTCTGTGGCCTCCAGGTCAACACCCGACAACGCTGGGAGACCATACTCTATGGTACTCAGGACACCACATGGTGAAGAGGTGGGCTCTCTCCCAGCCCCCACAGGCAGGGTTCTGGAGAGGAAGTACTTCGCTAATGCACACAGAGCCGCAGCTCAGCACCTGGCACACAGAAATGTCGAGTGGGACTATTGTCTTTCTTGTTGGCTGGATAATTCTTCTAAACAAGGCGAGGTGAGCCCCTGAGTGATTCTCCTGGGGTTCTCACCTTTCCCCCGGAGCCCCGGGCTCTTCCCCACTAGTGATCTCATTTGCATCCCGCTTTAAGGGACTGGTGGAGCAATCGCTTGCTAAGAGCCAGAGGAGAGGAATCAAACCGAGATGGGAAGTCTCTCCTCACTGGATTTATAACCCAAACCAAGTACGGCCTTTCTAAAATAAGCACTGTGGGCTGGAGCGAGAGTACAGCTGGTAGGGTGCTTGTCTTGCTCGCAGCTGACCTGGGTTCCATCCCCGGCATCCCATATAGTGCCAGGAGTAATTCCTAAGTGCCGAGCCAGGAGTAACTCCTCAGCATCGCCGAATGTGACCCAAAAAGCCAATGAATGAGTAAGTAAGTAAATAAATAAATAAATAAAAGGAGCACTTTGGGGAGGAGCTTTGTGTCACACAGCAAGTGAGTGAGAACTCAGTTGTTCTGATCTAGAAATGATCACGGTCACCTACTTCTGCACCTGTGTCTGCTCTGAACAAATGCAGGATGGGGCCCAAGTACAGGACTGTGGAGTCTGCATCCAGGGAGGGACTCAGTGCCACGTTGGCCCACGTGCCTGTGCAAGGAGGCCACTGACCCCACTCACTGGAGGAATCGTGATGTCGGATTGTGGAGGAAGTGAGCACACTCGGTAGGTGTGTTCCGTGTGACCACTTGCCTACATTCCTCCTGCTGTAGTAACTGCCAGCATAGACCCACAATTGTGCGGAAGTTTGATCACAAACCTGGCGCATTCCGGCCTCATGATTTTCAGCATATTGAGGATCTTTGTTCACTAACTCAAGACAGAACTTTGAGTCTTTATTCTGAGAAGAATATTTCAAAGTAAGAGGGAAAAACAGCTTTTGCAATCAAAACAACCTCTTCCCACTCTCCTCCCCGCCGGCCCTCCACAAAAATAACCCAGTACTCCACGGTCCCTAAAACATGGGTAGCATGAAGGCGTAAGGTCCTATGAAAGTTCTGGTGTGGGCCAACTGGACCTTGAATATTTGCCTTTGTTTGAAAGTGATAACTTTATACAGTCCCACCTAGGGGCTGCGTTTCTCGCTTCCTTTTATGATAACCAAACTTCAGCGCCTCTCCCAGGGATCGCTCGCCTCAGAGTTACTCATGTGCAATTTTCTGTTGACATCGCTGGGAATTGCCTGCCAGATGGCTGAAAGCACACTTTTGCCCTTTGCTGGTTAGCTGCTTCTCACAGGAATGATTCTGTTTTCCTGAGTGGATTTAATTGCAAAACAGTAGGTAATTGCCGAGTTGGTGGTATAGAAAGGTTTTGATGACTCGCTAGGGAATTTCTCCCCCGTGAGGGGCTCCCGTCTTTGTGATTATGAGGTTATGGCCCCTCTCTTTTGTGGAATGGTCAGCACCTTGTTGCAAAGTGGTTTCTTATAGTGGGGACACCTCACTGGGAGTGTTTGGGGGACCAGGTGATGGGGGCTGGCAGCTGGGGTCTGAGTGCTCCTGATAATGTTCCATCAGCAGGAGCGGAGGGGATAGAGATGTGTCCTCTCCAGGAAGGAACATGAAGGACCCCTCAAGGCTCTTGGGACCTAACACCCCTATAGTGACTGGAGTCCAGAACTATATCTGTCTTACTAGACTTTCTTATGATCCAGGTTTCTTTTTTTTTTTTCTTAATATCCATGGCCTCTATTTGTTAGATCACTACATGTATTAAGACACTTAGGTTATACACTTAGGGTATTAATTTGTATTATTTTTGGAGCAGGTGTTCTAAGTAGTGCTCAGGGTGCCCTGAGTTCTTTTCTGGCAGTGCACAGTCAATGGTAGGGTGATATTTGGGGCTAGTGGTGCTGTAGGCTCTCAGGGTCACCCTGGGGAGTTACTGAGGGTGAGGGAAGCACATGGTATTGGGGATGGAACGCAATCAGGCATGCAGGGTATGTACCCTGAGCTATGTTATTATTTGTGACATAGTTCCAGTCACAGTAATACCTTCACCAATTTTGTGACAAGAGAAGCCAGGACAAACCACTCAGATTTTCTAGTGTTCCTTGGTCAGGGTGCAGCAAACGTTCACTTTTTGCTCCCCAGGACTTCCTGTCAAGAGTGAGAGAAACACACCTTCCTGCTGTCTTGCGGGGAGGGGGGGTGGCAAAGCACCCCAGCAGGCTCTGTGAGAGAGTGTAAGTGGCTAATTGAAGAAACCTGACTCCAGACAGCAAGCAGATAAGGAATGAACCCTGAAGAGACTTCGGTTCTGCACCGGGAGGGGGAAATGTCCCAACCACCAAGAAGATCCAAGCTGGAAGGGAGTGAGGAAGTGGGTGGAGGAGCACCCCAAAAAGCTTCAGTGTGTACCTATGCATGTCTGGGTGGGTGTGACGGAGAGGGTGGACTGTCCTGTTGATCCTTACCTTGGTGGTGGGAGGAGCCTCGGGGGAAACTGTCCAGCCTTGTCTTGACCTATGTCCCGACTGGGCTTTGCACCACTAACCCACTGCTGGGGCTGGGACACTCAGCTGCTGACCCTGAAATAATCAGCTACTCCTTGAACTCTGGGGGCGGGTGGGGTCTCAGATCTCAGGGGCTACTTGGTTCTCCAGGGAACAACCAGCTTCTCTCTTTCTTTTTTCCTCCTGGAAAGGACGTAGTGGGGGCTTAGAGGAGAGGAAGAGGGATTTACTGGGATTTGATGAGGGATTTCCTGGCTGTGAAAACACAAAGGGAAATACAATCTTTGGGATGGGAAGCCCTCAAGGGATCTGAAATCACCTTCCTTCCTTCCTGTAAAGCTAGTGAGAAGCCAGCACCATCCCCCCCCTTGCCTTCATCACCTTAGTGAGGACAGACAATCCCTGATACTCATCTCACAGTCATTCCAAGCCCCTTTTATTTGATTCTGTTTCTTTCCCAGGGGTGGGATTGGGGGCTGGGGCTACATCCAACTGTGCTTAGGGCTTATCCCTGGTTCTGTACTCAGGAAAACCTACGATGTGATGGCAATTGATCCTTAGAGAGCTGTGTGCAAGACCAGTTACTTCCACTGCTCCTTCTCCAGCCCAGACCTCCATTTTTGATTTTGTTTTGTTTTATTTTATTTTTTAATTTTATTACTGAATCAGAGTGAGGGGAACAGTTATTAAGTTGCTCACAATCAGATCTTGGTCATACAATGCTGCAGTACCCATCCCTTCCCCAGTGTACATTTTCCATCACCAACGTCCCCAGTGTCTCTCCTGTCACCGCCCTCCCAGCCCCGCCCCAGCCTGCGTCTATGCCCCAGCCTGCACGCACTTTTCTTCTCTCTCTCTCTCTCTTCCTCTCTCTCTCTTTCTCTCTCTCTATCTCTGAGCATTATTGTTTGCAATAGAATACAGATACTGAGTTGCCATCATGTTTGCTTCTTCACCCACTTTCAGCATATATCTATCTCCCACCCACAGTGCTCCCTCCCGACCATCTTGTCATAGTCTGACTCCTATATGAATAAAGAGTGTTGAGACCACGGGAAACCAGGGTCCCCTCTTCACACACAACTTTACAACTAAGTGAACAGTCTGCCATTGAGCTATGTCTCATGCCCCTAAACTGTGAATTTCTTAAGAGAAGGATCCTCGATCTTATTTAGTTCAGTGATCCCAGCAATGGGCACAGTCTTGGGCATGTGGCAGGCACTTAAAGATCAAGACTTCAAGTCCCAGTTTTCTCTGACATTTCCCTTATTAGATTCTGGGAAATGGTGAAGTACAAAGATATGCCAGTGGAGCCCAGTGAATCTTGCAGAACTCCTGGAATCAATACCTTGTGGATTGTCCTGCCACTTGGACTGTTGGCCATCGACTTCCTTGGGCAGTGGGCCTCCTCTGATCACACAGGAAACGTGAGCTGGAGAAGCTACATGGGAATAAACTGAATCCTCTAGCCAATAGCTGTTAGGAAGCACCAGACACATCCATGAGGTCATCTTGGGTTAGGTGACTTTAGCTGAGCACCTGCCTGACTGCAGCTGCATAAATGGGCCACCCCACTCCCCGCACCTCCCTGGTGAGACTGGCAGCGAACCTTTCCAGCTGAGTTCAGCCAAAATTGCAAAGCTGTGAGCAGAAAATGATTGCAGTTTTCAGTCACCACATTTGGATGGTTTGTTAAACAGCAATAGGAAGTGAATAAAGGTGGGACGGTGAGGGTGAGTGAAGAGCCTGTTATGACAAGGCAGAGAGGCTGAGAAGAAAGGGGTTCTGGGTCTTTGGAACCTGATGATGAAAGTCAGAGACACCTGGGGGCCTAGGAGGATCAGTATAACTCCCATAACACCCCCCTTTATCTCTCTCCTCTTTCACCCCAGGTCCAAACTCAGCTGCAGCCATGATCTATCCCAGCCCAGTGTGAGTTTAATCCTAGCTGGCAGAGCCGCCAGGGCACCTGATCACTGCTCTGGCTGCTGCCCTGTTCTCAGACTGGAACTGTCTCTGCCATGTGTGGGCCACCAGCCCTGAGTAAAAGCCTGCTAACAACTTGCTGGAGCCGCTGTGGACTCTGTAATTTGTGGAGGGTGGCGGTGAGGGGCACGGGGGACTGGAGTGGGACAACCTGCAGTATCCATCAGGGCTTTACTCCTGGCTCTAGGCTCAAGGGTCATTCAGGCAGTGCTCAGAGGACCATGTTCAGTGCCTGAGATGGAACTGTTGTTGGCTGTGTGCAAGGGATGCGCCTTGCCCCCTCCCTATTCATCTTGTGTTTGCCTTGGTGCGGAGGGCCCAGCAGGTGCAGGGGTAACCCCGTCTCTGCACTCAGCGACCATTCCTGCCAGGCCCACCGATCACTCCTGGGGCCAGGATCCAACCAAGGTCAGCCACGAACAAGGCAAATGCCCAAGCTGCTAAACTCTCTCTCTATTCCCACCACCTCCCTACTATTATTATTCCCCATTATCCCTGTCCTGCATTCTCCCTCAGTCTTGGACTCTTGTTCTACTTGATGTAGTCTTTTTTTTAGCAGTGAATAAATAGATTTTATTTAGAGGATTTTTAAGGTGTGGAGGGGAGGGAGAGCGAGAGAGCGAGCGAGAGAGAGAGAGAGAGAGAGAGAGAGAGAGAGAGAGAGAGAGAGAGATGCACTCAAGAGAGAACATGGGCTTCTCCAAGGGCGGAGAAAGTCCCTACACACATCCTAGCATTAGACACAAAAGCATGAAAATACCCATCTCAAGAGGGGAGATGCGGGCGACACATGTGCTCAGGCACCACGTGTGCTTGGCCATGTGGGCACAAGCAACACATGGGCTTGGGCAGCATATGCGCCTGGATGTACTCTTTCGGTGTGGTTTTTCTGGCCCTGTGGGCAGACTTTCACTTTGGGGGTTCATCTTGCCACCTGTGTGTTGAGTGGCATAGGACAGAAAGGGGGAAACTCCCAGATGTTGATTGAGGTTTCTCTTCAGTAATAAGCTAACAGATCACTTTTACAAGGCAGTGTCTTGCTTCTGCTTGCTTGAACGTGCTACACTTACTGCCTGCTGTTTGAAGGTGAGCTCCCTGTCTTCAACAGACATGGGAATTATCTTCTTATTGTCTCCGTGAAGTCTTCCTAATATACCCTTCTCCATGGGCTTTCCAAGGCACAAAATAACTGTGCCCCAAAGACACTGATGCAGGGCCTATATAGTGTTAATTCATGCAGAGTTGTGTAGGCTACAGCTTGTCCCGGGACAGGGACCACTGACCTGACTGACCCGACGTTTATAAGATTCATCACCATTAGTGGAATATAATTTCTCTTGCTTTGTGAGGTCAGATTTACCTAACATAAAATTATCTCTTGTCATGGATTAAATTGTGTGATTGTCCCCCAACACTTCACCATGTGCCACGCCCACCCCAACCCCTCTAATAGTTGAAACTTTGGTGCTCGTCCTCTGGCAAAAAATCAAAACAAAACAAAATACAACGAGACGAAAATCCCAGATTGGTAGTTCATGGATTTAAATTGTTTTCTTTCAGCTGTCTCGCTGCTGTAAACAGAAATGAGGAAAATAGCCCTCCATTTTATTCTTGCGCTGATGAAAAGCTTGTAAGTGGTACCAAATGTGGAAAATCATTCGGGTTTTCATTGCATTGTTGGGCAAAGAACAAAGATAAATCTGGTTTTTGTGCAAGATGAAATTTCTTTCCTCAGGTGGCCCTCACTGTAGGGGATTCGAGAGGAAGAAAGAAAAATGGAAACTTGACTAATTGTGTTCATTGTAAGAACAGGACTTGGAGTCTGCATTTCTGCACATGCGCCTTGCAGGCAGAGCCGGTGGTCGGAGCCTTGTGAGGTAATGCAGACAGACAGGACTGGGGACACACAGCCCCTTTATCAGAAGGATATGCAGAGACTCCTCCGTGGGTCAAACCTGTCTGAACCGGGAGGTTCTTTCCTGACTTTTTGTATCTAAAGGCCCATCTCATCACCCTCTGCTTCTGGATTTGACTTCAGAGCTTTGAGGAACCTGCACTCATCTCTCTCTGCAGTTTTCAGCCCCCTAAATGGAACTCAGCCTCACACACTGGAGGGCATCAAAACAAGGAGCACTCGCATAGAGTCTAGGTGGCAGGACCCTGTACTCAGAGCAGAAGAGCGGGACCTGCAACTATGTTTCCAACAGATTCCCAAGGGATGCTGAGACCCATAGTGCAAGACCGAGACCTATAGTGTTAGGGACCCTGGGGTGGGAGACGGAGGGGGCTGGGTCCTTCCTTCAAGTGCTTTCTTGACTGAGAGTCTGAGGCCTCTGCAAAATGAGAGCAATTAGTTCTCTTTTACCTCGAAGGCCTCTTGTGAGAAGGAAGTCAGACTGAGTCTCAGACCTTTGCTTCTTCAGAAGGACACATCTCCAGACCTTTGTAAGTCTCCAATTCTACGCGTGCCATTTAAACATGTCATTTTCTCCATCAAATTTAGTTAACCATAAGTGAAAATTTTCCTGACCCTCTCAGGCCCCAAGGGAGTGCCTAAATCTAGGATTAATGCAATTAAAACAATTAAAATACATTCTCGCTGGACTGCCCACAGTAATTTCAGAAACTCCTTTCTCCAAATTTGCTTCTGGAGTTTCAGTGACTCTAAACATAGACCAAATGGGAGGTTTAACTCAGTGCTTCTATTTTAGCTTCTTTAAAAAGAATATTTTTATTACCATTCTCCATGTTCACAACAGCCTAGGGAATTCCATCTCCTCGCTCCCCTTTTGAAGATAAGAAATATTTCAGACTCCCTGGTGCTTTGGCACATCTGGCATGGAAGAGAAAAGGCAACAAAATCAAGTCAAGACAGAGGTGCCGCTTGGAAGTGAGCCCCCTTTATGGTCTCAGAGTGACGCTGCTGTCAACCTCGGTCACACCCCAGGAGGCATCTTAGAGTTATCAATAGCATCTCTGGAGAGTGAATGTGGTGGTTGGCGTTGCCTGTTGCTTGGCAGGAAGAGCTAGTTCTTGACCATGCGAACTACCTTTCAAGCTACCCGTCACATTTCAAAATGAAGACTTGGAAACTCTGAAGGCACTGCTTGATGAAAGAGTATCTAAAACATCACAGATTTCCCAAAAGGCTCATTCGTGGTGTCCACTTAGATGTTAGTAATGCTGGTGTTTGGCTTGATAAGTAGTAGCACTGTAGCACTGTCGTCCTGGTGTTCATCGATTTGCTCGAGCAGGCACCAGTAATGTCTCCATTGTGAGACTTGTTGTTACTGTTTTTGGCATATCGAATACACCATGGGTAGCTTGCCAGGCTCTGTTATGTGGGCGAGATACTCTCGGTAGCTTTCTGGCTCTCCAAGAGGGACAGAGGAATTGAACCTGGGTTGGCCACGTGCAAGGCAAATACCCTATCCACTGTGCTATCGCTCCAAAACACCAACCACAATTGGGGGCTAGAGAGACCATTTCCTCCCATGTGGTTGACCTTAGTTCAATTCCCAGTACCACATAGTCTCCTGAGCCTCAGTAGGACAGCTCTGAAGGTCTCCAGCACTATCGGGGGCGTCTGGGTAACTCCTGGCACTGCAGGGCCTGGGAAGAGATACCTGCTCATGTCTGAGATCACTTTGAACTGGCCATAATTACCAGGACCTCTTAGCCTCCTGAGAACTACTTGGCTGACCTCTCCCCTTACCCCCAATCCCTGCAAAAAAAAAAAAAAAAAGAATAGAATAAAAACTGGAACCATCATAAATCTGGGTAGGAACAAGAGTAGGGAAAGCTTTGAGGATCTGCTGGTGTGCCCAGGTGCTGAACATGTTAGGCCACTCGCAGACCCTTCTAGTGCTGAGAAGCAGTAGATATCAGCTCTGAACCTCTCACCCTCCACAGACTACCCAGACATTGACATTTTGGCAGTTGTTTTTGATAAACTTTCCATCAATCAGAAACACACTGAATACAAATCTCATTTCCATAGATCAGCCTGCATGTGAACTTTGCTTGCTGTTTTCCACAAAGCTCAGGCACTTCTTGGGTCCATATTTTCCTAGATTAGAATCAACATCTTTCCTTGCTGGAACTTGATTTTCCTCTGATTTTTTCACTTATTGGATTTTTCCACTTAAATATTCCACAATGACCATGATCTTCCTCAGAATTCCCTTTTATATTCCCTTGGGAAAGCCTGTTACTAGAGTCATTTCTCTTAGAGCACAGGATCCATCTCAACACTTCCCCCCAACACTTTGCTTTGTCAGTGCCCATCCTAAAGTGAGGTGTCCAGAAATAATTGCAATAGTCTAGGTGTTGTGGACTAAGAAAGAAGCATTTTTTGAGTATGACCTCCTTAATATTAAATAAAATGCTCTTGTACTGCTTGGAGCAATTACTAGCTGGAATTACATCCCTATGTTCCATAAAAAGTGGTAGATTATTTTGCTTGTTTGTTTGTTTGAACAGGATGATGACTTTGGCATCTGTCCTGAGGCATTTCTACCGCATATCATTCTGTGTTGCTCTCTTCTGAGAGCTTTATTTGTGAGTCTCTGGATCATGGCCATTAGTGAGCTTAGATAGCACCAGAGGCAGTTACTGGGTGTGTGAGCCTGGATATTTCAGTCATGAGTCCCGAATACTGGGTTTTTCAGCAGATTCACTTACGCATGAAGCTGTCTGAGTCTGTGGAGAACGGCCTTGAGCATGGTGGCACTTGAGTTCTGCAGGTTTTCAGCTGCCAGGTCTCAGTCAAGGCGGGGAGGGGACCTCACCCACTCTTCTCCCCCCAGATTAAATTAACCTCAGCTGTATAACTGTGGGCTGGAGTGATAGCACAGCAGTTAGGGCGTTTGGCTTGCATGCGGCCGATCTGGGTTCAATTCCTCCGTCCCTCTTGGAGAGCTCGACAAGCTACCCAGAGTATCCCACCTGCACGGCAGAGCCTGGCAAGCTACCTGTGGCGTATTCAATATGCCAAAAACAGTAACAACAAGTCTCACAATGGAGATGTTACTAAGTGCCCATTCGAGCAAATCGATAAACAATGGGATGACAGTGCTACAGTGCTACAGTATAACTATATTTAAAATTTTAGAATTCCTGGAGAGCGTGGCCACATTCATGGTCGCAAGACATTTTATATGTTGGTAATCTCTTATGTAAGGCCTTTTCATCACAGTGATGATCATAATAGCTGGCTCCAGGGTAAAATACAACAATCTTAACAAACTTCTCTCTAAGGAAACATTTTTACTTTTTGGGTTATATTCGGCAATGCACAGGGGTTACTCCTGGCTCTGCACACAGGAATTACTCCTGTCGTGCTCAGGGGACCATATGGGATGCTGGGAATCGAACCTGGGTTGGCTGTGTGCAAGGAAAACACACTACCTGCTGTGCTATCGCTCCAGTCCACTAAGAAAACTTTCTGGGATAATTTTTAATGGATTATTCATAACAAGCAATACAAAATAAGTTAAGTTGTGTTTTGGGGACAGGGTTTAGGGGTTGGGGTGGAAACATTCAAAATATGGTGGTGGAATTGGTGGTGGAATATTAAATGTAACAAATTATTGTGAAAATATTTTAAAGATAAAATAAAATAAAGTGGTAGACTAGACCAGATCTATTACAACACTCCAGTATTGGGAGACCTTCTCATCACAGTGATGATCATAATAGCTGCCACTGATTTTGTGAAAACATTTGACATTAATTGTATGATTTAAGTTTTATTATCCCAAGGGTTCTACTAGAGGTCATTGAATCTCATATTGCAGATGAGGAAGCTGAGGCCCAATGGCATGCTGGTAATTTTCAGGGAGTCAGTGCAGGTTGAAGAGCCAGTGTTTTCTCTGATTCACTCCAGTAACTTTTGGTGCTTTGCACAGTCAGGTGAAGAGAGAAGCTGAGCATGTAACTGAGAAATGTGTTGCCTTCCTAGAGCTGAAGGATTATTTATAACAGGGGAGATTTTGCACTTTAACTGGGAGAGCACCAGTGGAGAATGTGGATACGGCATTTGCAATAGACACCCTTAACCCACTGTGATAAATGCAATTCTCTCAGCTCCCAAGCTGGCAGACTTTCCAGGCAGAAGCAAAGCCTGTGAGCTTGTCTCTCAGTGACATGAAAGCAGCAAGGGCATCGAACAGGTTTTGCAAAAGCAAACTCTGTAAATAAATATAACAAATGGAAGTTGTCACAGCCATTGTTATGCCGACAAGACAAGCATGGGATGATCTTTTCTGGCCCCAGTGAGTCCTGAACATAGAAATGTCAGAGGTTCACTGCAAGGAGCATTAAAAGACAGATACCCTGGGTTCCAAAAGCTACCTTACAGCTCTGGGTAGATTCTGTAGTTTCCCGTGCATGAAGTTTTCCAAGGGCTCTGATGGGCTATGAGGTTGGAACCAGATGGTGCATTTCCAGACTTGGACTACGGGTGACTTCAGTCTGTTAAGTAATCCCCTCCTCCCGCTGCAGAGAAACCTACCTGAGCTCATATTTAGCTGACTTGAACAGTTGGCTTGGCATTGTGTGGTTTCATGCACTTTTAACACACTTCAGATCATGGGGTTGATGAAGAAGAGCAGCCACACAAACACAAAAGCGATTGTGCCAATAGTTCGGATGAGATTTGTGAAATTGTCTTCAAGCTTAGCAATGAATCCCACAATTATCAGTATTCTTTTCATGTACTGTAGGAGTTTGTGTAATTTCCCTGTGGTAGAATGCAGAGAAATCAAAACAATAAACCAAGAGATCTACCAATTCATTGGAGCACAAAATTTAAATCTGTGTTTGCTAACAATATTTCAATTTCTGGGCAAATCTAACATGGAGAGATTGAATAATTATATTTCCATCTTTACTTTGGGAGGAGTCTGTTTATTGATTCCTTTGGCGAAGAATGCTAAAAACCTGTAAGTCTCTTCTGTGATATTTACCTTTGTCAGAGAAATTTGTTGCTTAAGATAACAGTACTGGTATTGTCTTACAAACATATTCATCAAGTGACACTCTAGGTCTTGGAGTGGAGAGGAAACCTAGCATTCTCTTGGGACTTTTTAGATGGTAAGTCCTATTTTATTAGAGTTTTCAGAAACACAATCAAGTCCTTCCCTGACCATGGAAGGAAGGATCCCGGATGCGCTGACCTTGGATAGATGTAGAGCCTGATTCCAATTTTTGTGTTCTTTTTTATCAATTTATTTTTCAAGGCTTTTGAGGATAGGGGACTCCTGAGCCCTGGTTTTAAGAGGCAGTGTTCCATGAGACTGGGAGATAATACGATTGAGTAATGACTAGCTTGCATCCTACCAGGATCTGGTCCCAGGTACCACATGGTCCCCTGGGAATCACTAAATACACCCCTAAAAACCCTCCAGCACCACTGGAGTGGCCCTGGAGGCCGCCAGTCCTGCTATGGTGACTTTAGAATAGCATCATATTCTAGGTAGGTCCTTGCATTTAACTATTGGTGTGGTTGACTAGGAATTGCCAGTGAGGCCACAGGCTCACTGAGCACTGCTGAAAGATATCCCACATACCAAAAAAATGTTTTTTAAATAGGAAGTTTTTCAAATCTTACTTACAGAGGAAGGTACATTGAAATGAAATAAATCATTATCCAAAGGACTAATATTTTTTATTGTTGATTGACTAATTAAGTTCACACTTCCCCCTAATGCTCACTGAACATCTCTTCTGTAGTAGGCACTTTCTTCTGCCCTCAGCTATAACCTGGAGACTATCTGGGTTGGTTGTGAAGAGCACAGGCATTAGTTCTGATAGACTATACTATGAGTCCTTTCTCTGTTATCCCTCTCGTGATCTTGCCCAGGAAACTTCTCATCCAGTGAAGCATCCCTAATAAGAGAACCCATATGATACTGTTTTGGGGGAACTAGAATAACAGAAAAAATATGTAGATGGAACCATTCAGCACAACACCTATCTTGCACAAGACACAGTATGAATTACAAGGTCAAACATTTGCTACAGTGAAAGCTGGTATTCAGAAAGACTCGGGCTCTTTTTTGGCACACCTCCTTGGGCTGATAGAGGGTGTATACCTCTGGTATACCACTGGTAAAGGGTGTATGTCCCATAAAGGGGGCAGAAACTCACCCTAAGTCACTTGTGCTCCTAGGTCTGTCACTGGTTCCTTGTGGAAAGTCACTTTCCCTCCTGGATCTTTGTGTTCTTAGAGCCAGCAAGGACCCTGGTTCTTTTGGATTTATGGACTTGTCTAACAGAGGAAGGAGAATTGTCAGTTGTCAAGTTGCAGAATCAATTTTAGGCAGGCCTGATCCAATAGCTCTGAGACCTGGGCCTGGTTTCTTCTGGTCCCAGGTAGTACTGTCTTTCTCCTGGTGGTAGCCCAGTTCAGTTCCAAATCTCTCCTCAAGCCAAACTAATGACAGTGACAGCTGGGACCCCCACCTCCCCACAGGGCTAGGATCAGATTGGAGGAACTGAGGTATTTTCTTGGATACAAGTTCAAGGGCACCAGAATATGAATTATTAAAATATATACTATTTTCATAGCAGCTGTGAGACATTAATGTAGAAACCCAGGGAGAATAGAATATCAAAGATTTATATGAAGGAGGTATCTAAGTCTGCCCAGGAGAGATGGTTTCTCTGGTAGTTGTAGAAAATCTCTCTTTTCTATTCTGGGCCCTCACTGACTTACATATCGCACTTACATCTGTGTCCCAAGGAATGTGGCCTAGGCATGGGTTGAAGGAAATAAAGGAGTATGTTGGGCTAAGCAAAATAACTACAAGGGGAAATCCCAACTCCAGGAAGATAGACGTCCAGCTCAGTGCTGTAGTGTTAGGAAGGTGGATAGACACAGATGCCAACAAAGTCACATTTATTATTTCTCTTAATTTAATCAACCAGATTCTCTGCCCCCGCCCATGTCTCAGTTTGCTATTTGCCTTGAACCAGGTTGAAAGGGAGAAATGTTGACAGAGGTAGGGTAGGGCTCTGGAATGTTTGGGACCATGATAATGGAAGCATGCTGTCAGGCTAAAGGAGACCCATGCAATGGCAGCCCAGAGTCTTCTGTGTTTGTGTGTGGCAGAGGGAAGTGTGTCTATGTACATGTGTGCTTGTATACATGTAAACATATAGTCACATCTCTTCACATGTGTGCAAGCCTGAGTGTAAGAGTATGTGCACGTGTGTGTCCGCTCTAGTCCACGTGTCCCAGGAAAGGTGATGTTGGGGAAGGAAGTGAGATTTCCTCAGTGTTTCTGATATAGTGTTTATGCTCACATCTGACAGGGTGGTGACTGTCATGGGTCATTCTCAATGTGTGGGGCACTTACTGAGTCTTTGGGACAATAATGGTCCTAGTCACACTGGAGCATTGGGTAGGGAATCATTAGAGCTGGTGTGCTTCTGCATGCTGTAACACAGCCAGTGGTATTTCCTCTTCCTCTTTCCACATGAAGCTCAGTGATCTCATGGGAAAATGTAAGTCTTGGAAATGTGAAAGTGACTGAGATAAATCAGACCTAAGTCATTCTGGTCCCAAGACTCAGGCTCTTTTTGGTACACCTGGTTGGGCTAGCAGAAGGGGTACACCTGTTTCACAAAAGGGGCAGACTTTTGTCACTTGTACTCTCAGGTCTGTCACTGGCTCCCTGTGGACAGTCACTTTCCCTCCTGGACATTCGTGTTCTTATCTATACCATGAAGGTTGCTTTTAAATTGCTGGCAAAACATTCTCCTTTCCGGGAGCAGCTTTATAGATTTGTAGAAAAGTCATGGTCCTCTCTGTGCGTTCAAAACCTATTACGGGCACCCTCCATAACTATTGGTATGACCAATGTTAAGGCGATTAGATTGGGAAGGAGATAATGAGAATATTAACTGGATCTAAAAGTGGGCTGATTTCAAGAGCCATAAGCAGTTGGTAAATAAAAAGGAAACCCTTTCTCTTTAGTTCTTAAAAGAAATCCATAATGGGTTTTCCTCATAAACTGCAATTATTTCTAAATAGCACTAATGAATAATTTAAAGACCCACTGGGTTAGGCAATTAGTTTTAAGTGTGGATTAATCACTTTCTTTATAATATTCCATATTCATTTTTTTGCATAAAATAGACAGATATTTTATCTTCTTTAAAAATATTTTATGACTTCTAAAATGTTGTGATAGGTGAGAAAGAAGCTGCTGGAATCATTGTAAAGTGTGAATCGTGTGGCTCGGAGCCCTGCCTGTCCCTGTGTGGGGACCAAGCAGATTCTCTTGGTATCTGCTTCTCCTTATCAGTATGCAGATCGGCAAGAAGGTACCTGGGCCAGAGCTCTCTATGCCCTCTCTATGCCCTGCACTGGGATATGATGGTCAGGTGCAAACCTGTACCAGACACAGAGACGTATTCACAGGAAAGTTATATGGGATGCTTTTGATCATAGCACTTAGTTCTTTTGGCAACGTTCTAGCATTCTTTACGCCATTCCACTTCATGTGAAACATGGTCTAGTGGGGTAACTGTTGGAGGAAGGAAGCAGGTTTTCTGGGGTGGTTGGCCAAGTTCTACTTCCAGACCTAAGGGGTGGTAGACAGATACTGGTCTGGCAATAACTCAAAGGCTGTGCAGTCCTTCTTGGGCTTCTGTGGACCTGCGTTTTCTTTTCCATGTAAAGCTCGAGAGTATGTATATGTCTGTTCTAGCACTTTGCTAAGCATAGTGCTTGGAGTATGTGTGTCTGGAGAACTCACAGAGAGCTTCATGATCATTTCCATTTTGTTTTTTAAAGCAGAAAGTTTAAATCTATGCTCAATAACCATATCACAGGGGAAGGTGGGGAGAGCCAGAGAAGCCTATTCAGGGTGTCCTTTCATATCTAGACCTATTCCTCACAGTAGTCTTCTGGCAGTCAGAAGGCCCTCCTTAGGCATGGAGTTTATGACTTCTTTGGAGATATAGACAGACAGATAGATACACAGATTATGGAGGAGTTGCCATAATGAATTTCCAACTTGGAATGTTCTGTACCCTTTAATTTAAAGGACCCCTCTCTCCTCAGTATTCTCCCCCTCAATCAACTGCTCTAATTTGCCTGTGACTGAACATAATCTTTTTCTCATTTTATTGATTCTGAAGGCTTTGATATTGGTTTCCAGAATCACCCGACCATCTTGAGAAAGCAGTATTTTAAGAAGGGTGTGCAGCACAGTGGGATGGAGCCTTGGGCTCCAGCCTTGGCCCTGACCTACAGGAGCTCTGAACTCTCCGGACAAGGAAGTCTTTTTATCAAGTAATCAGTTAGCTAATTTTTCTCTTCAAGGACACAATGGCATGGGGCTTTCAGGGGTGATGGAAGGGCGCCTACCCAGTTGTGCTGGGGGCCACCAGGGCCCCATCTGCTGGTGTGAGGGAGGACATGGAGAACCAGGGTCAGGAAAGCATTAAGAGTTGTTTTCCTGGCCCTTCATATGAAACTTTTTAAACTCCCAGTGTGAGAGTCTGGAGTCGACCACCCCTAAGAACAGAGAACAGAGCCAAAAATGCAAATCACATACTGAGTTTTATTGTTCCAGCTAGCGGGGGTCCAAGTATCCACCCAGAGCAGTGGGTTTCAACAGGGAAACCGAGCACTAAATTCAGCAAGTTCTTATACTTTCATTTTTGCAAGTAAGCATTACTCAGCAAATTTCTATTACCTATAGAGTACACATATTTTTTTGTTATTGTTTTGGCCCGCAACATCCAGTACACTCCCTGACAGTTACATTCTGAAGAACTAATCTCATTCTGGGGATGTAATCTTTGAGAAAAGCGTCTGGTCTTTCTGCTTTTCTTGTTCCTGGAAGAGGCCTAAGTCACTCAGAAGCCTGTCATGGTAGTTCTCTGACTAAGTGGGTCCTAACGCCAGAACGTTTTTAATTTTTATTAAGAAAAAAATCAGGGACTAGGTGATCGATCCTACAAAAGGTAGGGAGTTTGCCTTGCAAGTGGGTAACTGGGATCTGATCCCTGGCATCCTATATAGTTCCTCAAGCCCCATCAGGAATGATCCCTAAGTGCAGAGCCAGGAATAAGTCCTGAGAGCCACTGGGTGTGGCCCCTAAACAAGGAGAGAGAGAGAGACAGAGAAAGAGACAGAGACAGAGAGACAGAGACAGAAACAGAGTGTGTAATAACAAAATTAAAAGGGTCATGCACTTTCTCTCTCCACATGCGTTTGGTAGTTAGACTGTTTTCCCATCCCGGATGACTGACCGCGATGGATGAAAGAAGGATAAAACTGGAGCCAGGCTGGTTGGTGATCAATTGCCATTTATTCTTCCTCAGTCTCCTTCCAGTCTCACTCACTGCTCAGATCCTTCTCTCAGCCCTCTCCCCACCCTAGTTATTCCTCCTCTCCAAGGGTTGGGAGCAGCAATTACACACAGGTCAGGCAGCACAATCAACATTTGTAAAAGCCCTTCCTTCCGAGAAGCTCTTCTAAAGGTCTCCTGCAGCCAGGAGATCTGCTCAGGGGCCAAATACAGTCTAGGAGTTTGTTTCTCCTTTCCTTAGCTCAACAGCCATTTAACATTCACTTTAATTCTATTTCTTAATAATAGTCATTTAGTATGGACACAGTACGAGATAAATTACACTTGTAGGGTGGCTCTCCTGGGAGCATCTTGCTATAGATTCCAGACTACAGTGCTCAGGCGAGATTAGTCTTTCCTAACCCTAGCAGGGTTCTAATCCAGTTGTTACTCTTTGTATCATGACAGAATTTGTCCATGATCATGCCCTTAACTTATAGTTAACTATTATGGCACTTGGCCTGGCCTGTTTAGATGTCAGGGTAGCTCACAGCTTGCCCTGGGTCCATCCAGTCCCTTGTTGGGATCCTGTTGTTGGGGTTATAGGAGCTAAGAGCAACTGAGGCTTAAGCGAGAAAATGGATGCCCAGGAATGAATATTATTTGGAGTCAATTATTATCTGTCACTGTCATCCCATTGCTCATTGATTCTTTTGAGCGGGCACCAGTAAGTCTCTCATTGAGAGACTTATTGTTACTGTTTTTGGCATATCCAATATGCACAGGTAGCTTGCCAGGCTCTGCCGCACGGGCTCGATACTCTGGGTAGCTTGCCGGGCTCTCCGAGAGGGGTGGAGGAATCGAACTCGGGTCGGCCGCGTGAAAGGCGAACGCCCAACAACTGTGCTATCGCTCCAGCCCTTGGAGTCAATTAATTCCCAAATTACAAAAGCATAGCATTAACTGTCTTCCTGTGTCTATACAAAAAGGACATTGCTCTAGAGTAAACTATGCAATAGGACATAAGGGAAGGAAAAAAGCAATATTTCACTTACAAATAAAAACCCAGAGATTTCTGAGGAATTTGACTTTACAAGTCACAGGTACTGCTTAGGGGAAATGAGTGATTAACAGGTAGAGAAAGCAGAGCAAAGAGAAGTTAAAGATGAATACTGAGGAAATGGGGGTGCTTTGGAGCATTGTGATGGGTATTACTCAGTAAACCTAGCTCTTTGTGGCAGAGGAGAAAGCACAATCCAATGTTATCCTACAAGAGAGAGAAACAGAGAGAGAGGGAGAGAAAATTTTTCAAAATTCTAACCTCAGGTAAATAGTTGAATGGCGCATCCTTTCAATGTCATCCAGTTCCACTGACAGCTCACTTTCGGCTAAAGATCCAGACCATGAACATCACATGCTAACATGGAGGTTGAGGTCCAGTAAAGAAGACAGTGATTTCTGCCAATAGAGCTGTAAGTCCAAAAATTACATTACCCTATTATATTTTAAGCAGTTTGTGTCTTACCCAGAGACCATTTGTTTGGCAAATGATCTTCAAAAACATAGCTCTTCAAGTGTTCTCTGAACAAGACATACTTTTCTGCTAGTTCCTTCATTAATAAATTGATTGAATGAAAGCTCTGGTATGCATTTATTTTATATCTATATTTACATTTTATCCTTTGAAAAGCATATTTTTGTGGGTTTATCCAGAGAGATGGCCAGGTTGGCTGACCTGACAGAGGCAATGAACAGTGTTGTTGGAAAAGTGTCTCTCAAGTGCAAAAGTGGACCCCACTTAACTTGCTTCCAGATTGGATCCCAAGTGGCAATAGAAATGGGTTTCAGTCTCTCTCAGTTTCTTCCTCTCTTCTCGTCTGAAGAGTGTATATTTCTTTTTGGTTTCTGGTGTGTGAGCCCCTTACAGCTAGAACAATTGAATGTTTGGATTTATGGTCAGACCACCTGGAGGTCTCTTGTAGATAGACAATGGACTTCTATTCTTTGCCAGCTGAGACGGAGATTTGGTTTAACTGTCACTTGGCGGGGGGAGCCCAGATGGGGGAGGAGTTCTATGTCTGTCTATTTGTGAATACAGATAAATGGGAATTTCACACTGAGTGGCAAGCTTTTTGAGATTTTAACCAACATAACTCTGAGTTCTTTATGTGCCTGGAGATCTGTGTCTACAGTTCAGAAATGGTTATGATGTTTCAAATAAGTACAATTTAAAAAACAAAACAAAACAAGGGCCAGAGCATTAGGCCAGCTGGTAGAGCAGTTGCCTTCCACGCAATCAACTGGGGCCAATCAGTACCCTCTATGGTCCCCTCAGTCAAGAGTGATTTCTAAGCACAGAGCCAGGAGTAACCTCTGAGCACACCTGAGTGCAACCCAAAACTATAAATAATTTTTTATAATAAATATTTTTTTAAAAAAACAACTCTCCAGGTCAGATGACAATACCTCAAAATATAGAATTTCTTTACTGATCAATATGACATGAATATCATAGTTAGGCAGTTCAGCATTTACTTAGCAGAAGGTACAGCAACAACCTCAACATAGGTCTGCCCAAGCAAAACGAAAACTATTTTTTATATAAAAGTCTGTATATAATTATTTATAATATTTATTCATAATTGCTCAAAATGGGAATAGTCAAATAGGCCTTCACCTGATAGATGTATATATTATTATACAGTGTATCACTGTATTACTGTCACTGTCATTCCGTTGCTCTTCGATTTGCTTGAGCGGACACCAGTAACATCTCCATTGTGAGACTTGTTACTGTTTTTGGCACATCGAATATGCCACGGGTAGCTCGCCAGGCTCTGCTATTCAGGTGAGATACTCTCGGTAGCTTGCGGGGCTCTCTGAGAGGGGCAGAGGAATTGAACTTGGGTCATCTGTGTGCAAGGCAAATGCCCTATCCGCTGGGCTATAGCTCCAGCTCAATTATTATACAGTAGAGTACTAAAAATATTTCCCCTTACTTGCTCCATTGGATATCATTGAATATCATTTTAGATGATTATAGACCCTCCCAGTGAGTACCTGAAATATATATGTATATAAATACATATGTATACAGTATTTTTCTATACATCATACCTAGTATAAAGTTTATTTTATAAACCAGGCATAAAAAACCAACAGCAATTAGTAAAAAAATAGGAGCATTACATCTTCATACAATAATGAAAGTTCTATATCTGTTCGAGCTCTCTCTCTCTCAATAACTTATTGTAGGTAACATTTTTGGACCACAGTTGACTGTGGGTAATTTAAACCTTAGATAGCCTTTATCCATCATATCTGACATAGAACAAACTAGAGAATTGCAGCTACATGGATGAACTGTAATTCCACTAGGCTCAGTGAGAGAAAGCTGTGTTGGACACAAAACAAATGTTGGACCCATCTGGCTTCTCTAGAGGGTGGGTGCATAGATAATAAAACAGGTATCAGACAGATTGGTAAAGAAAAATAGAAGAAACTAATTAATAAAATGTACAAGGCAAGCTACAGAGAGTATCCCGCCCACACGGCAGAGCCTGGCAAGCTACCCATGGCGTATTCAATATGCCAAAAACAGTAACAACAAGTCTCACAATGGAGACATTACTGGTGCCCACTCTAGCAAATTGATAAGCAACAGAATGACAGCAATACAGTGCTGCAAGGGGGAAAGTCAGAAATATGGAGTAAATCATTCACATTGTTTTCAGACCCAGTTTGAGACCTTTAGCTGAGATGAACAGAAAATCAGTTAGGCTGCCAAAGAAGCAGGTACAAATGGTGGGGAAGTTTAAGAGCCGCCTTCTCCAAAGCAGAGGGCAGGGCAATTACATCTTCCCTGGTTGTGTCAGAACTACACTTGAGGGAGAAATTTCCAAGTAAATATCTCTTTCAAAGGTGAACTTCTCTTTGCTTTTCAGGGTCTCTCTCAGGAAATTAACTCCATCCTAAAGACTTGTTTTGAGTAGACATATTTTTGCTCTGGTACAACTATAAATTGTAGGATATCATTCTGGAATATACAACCACCCCACCACCATAGGGATTGGAGTTTCATGAAGTCCAGGTAGGGGGGGCAGTTAAAAAGAAAAAAGACTTGAGCTGGTGGTTTCCTGTTTTATGCCTTGATTGTGGTGGGGGATGCTTAACTGAATATGTGTAGAACTTTGGGCTGAAGGCTACAAAGTGTGAATCTGACTATGTCAGTTGTACCTTCATAAATGCCCCTATGTCCAAAGCTATAGTAGAAGCAAGAGAGAGAGAGAGAGAAATACATGATGCCAAGTAATGGGATTAGGTTTTGTTTATTCAAGAAAAATAGAGCTGATTTGTCTTAAAATGTCAGTTTATCCTAGAATAAGAGTTTAGTGAATATTTACAGCCTCTACAACATATAAAAGAAATGAATTCTACTTGTCAGGGTTTATAATACTGGAGTCTGAAAAGAAGATCAAAAAATGTGCTAAAATTTTGGCAAAGTTTGCTCAATTTTTGATGGGCTTATTCACAAGATTATGTTTAAGAAAAAAAATGAAAAGAAAAGAAAGCACATGTAAACTTTCCTGCTGCGTCTGTGTCAATTCAGTACTGGGATTTGACACTCTCTCTGTTAAAATGATAAATTGGCTCTATGGTTTTCATCCATCTAGGGAACAGAGAGTCTATGTCTCATGAGGATAACTTTCTATGCTTTATATTGACTTTATCACATGTTTCGTTATTTAAAACAACAGATGAAGACTTGGTTGCAGTGGTATAAGACATGCCTTGCATGTGGGAGGACCTGACTTCAAACCCTTATACCGTATGACCTGCCTTCCCCAACACCACCACTTGTATCACTTGTATCACTCCTCATCCCGTTGCTCATCGATTTGCTTGCGCGAGCGCTAATAACGTCTCCATTCGTCCCTGTCATGTGCTAGTGTAGCTCAATGGTGTCTGCTTGCTCCAGGAACATGAAGAGCCTCAAACCATTGATTCAGGGTCTTGACAAAGAAGTCTGACCATCTCATAGGTGGGCGGCCATGAATTCTTTTGACATCTTGTGGAATCCAGTTGGTAATAGCTCTAGTCCAGCAGTTGTCTCCAAATTGCATTACATGTCCAGCCCACCTGATTTTTGATGCCTTGGCAAATGAGACAGCATTCCTGATCCTTGATCGTCGATGGAGGATCTGAACTCCATATTTCTTCTCTCACTTGAGTGAAACGTGGTTCTCCAAGCATAGCTCTTTCGATTCCTTTTTGGGAGACCTGAATAACATTTTTATCCTGTTTTTGTAGGGCCCAGATCTCTGAGGCGTATGTTAGAACACCACCAGGTAAATAAAAGCAACAACAAAGAAAAAGGTTCTGTCCTGTAAATAAGTTCATGTTCTTTGCAATTGTGTTACCTTTAAAGCATTTTGTGTTTGTCTACTATTTGCCACTTTGATTAAGAACAGTTTGCCTCAGGCACCTATGTATATAAGATCTAGTGTTAAAATTTTGCTAATTCTTTTTTTTTTTAAACTTTTTATTAAATCACCATGTGGAAAGTTACAAAGTTCTTAGGTTTATATGTCAGTTATACAATATTCAAACACCCATCCCTTCACCAGTGCCCATATTCCACCACCAGAAACCCCAGTATACCCCCCAGCCCCACCCCCTACCCCCTACTGTATAACTAATGAATTTCATTTCATTTTTCCTTTACCTTGATTACATTCCATAATTCAACACAAAACTCACTATAGTTGTTGGAGTTTCCACCCAAGAGAGACAGACCTACTACATTTGATAATTAGTTTTTCATTGCTGGAAATGAAGAGATATGTAGCCCCACTGCTACAAGTACATAACTCTCTCTCTTTTTTTTTTCCTTTTTCCTTTTCCCTTTTTTTTCCCCCCCTTCCCCTTCATCCCCCTTCCTGTGCCTCATAGTATGGTGTACGCCACGCCGCGTCGGCCAGCGTGGGGCTTTTGCTTAGTTCACAGTCCAGAGAGGTGGCTGCTACATTAAAAACCTTCAATATTTCAACAAAAACTTACTGTTATTATTTGGAGTTCCCCCCCCCCAAGTCAGACCTGTTCAAAAGGAACCGTTTCACATTGCTGACAATTATAAATGTCTTGGATTTCTGTATAAAGTCCAGGGAAAATTCTGCCAGAAATTGCATAGCCCAGTTCACAGTCCCAGTGCATTGCTGTAAGAAGTCTCTGAATTCAAAGTCTTTAGGCTCAGAGGGTCCGATTTGCGCTCAGCGGCTCCGGATTTATCTGGGCCGAGGGCGTGCCGGTTACGCCCCCTTACCATGAGTTCCTGGGAGCCCCAAAAGTAAAAACCGAATACCTCTGGGTTTGGAGTCTAGAAGATGGCGCCTGCCACGTGGGAGCCGCCAGCCCGCCACTTTCCGTGCAGGAAGACAGGGTGGGGAGGAAAAAAATCCACCCCTGGCAAAATTTTGCTAATTCTTGATGTTGTTCAAGTGTAGATCTTAAATTCAGAAAAAACAAAATTACATTTCCAGGATGTTTTTTACATCTAAAATAGTACCTTTGATTTTTAAGAGGACCCCTAGAAATCATAAAGATCTGTTATTTTATCTTATAAAAACACTACATGCTAGAAATAAAACTAGGCTATTATTTTGCTTCGTTCTGCACCTTTATATTAATTAAACATGATCTTAGGCAATGCATGGGGAAAATCTTGAACACAGAAGAGACTTTCTGGCTTCCTTGGGTCAAACCCCTTGAGCTAACATGTCATTAAGTCAAATATTTCAGAAGTGGACTGTCCTGGAGATTGGTCAATACTCTTGAAATCCATAAGATGCTTTTATTCCCAAGGGGATAAAACCCTCATGAAAGAAATATACTCTCTACCCCAACATAGAATGTTATTCTCCATTCTGATATTGCTGATTCCTATAATCAATTGTCCATGGTAATCAGCTTTATAATCAAAGAGTCTTCTACTTTCTTTCTTCATGCTTGCTCATTGATAGTACAAGGTAGGATTTGTGTCTCCTACATGGAAGTCAGTCTCAGAGTCTCTTGCAAAAGACTTGCACCCTATATTCTCAACGATCAATATGCCTAAGATTAGACTCTTGGGACAGGTTTCTGGGCTAACAGAGCTGGAATAGCTTTCAGATGGCAGGGATAGGCAAGCAGGGGCTCAATGATCCTCAATCTATTGCACAAAACGGATTGCTTACCCAGTCTCAGCAGAATGATAATTATTTGACATCGAATAGATTGATGAGGACAATTTAATTTGAGATTTTTTTTAGGGGGAGGCACACCTGGCTGTCCTCAGAGCTTACTCCTGACTTTGCTCAAGCCTGGCAGGCTTGAGGGGAGCCATATCGTATGGGGTACCAGGATCAAACCAGAGTCAGCCATGTGTAAGGCAAGAGTCTTACTCACTGTACTATCTCTCCAGCCCTCCAGTTGTATGGAATATTATTGGTGTGGTTTGTTTAAGTGTTCTATATTTTATGGACATAAAAGAAAATACAAAAAAAAGTCCTTTTGTCTTTCATATTAGGCTGCAACTTATAGATTTTGATTTTAAATCAAGATGAAGCTTAATAGTATTGACTCTTACCTGATTGAGCAGAGTTCAGAAATAAGATTTTCCAGGAGTCTTCTTTTTCTAAATGGCAATAGCTTTTTCCATGCATTCCTCAAAATCTGCCCTCTTTCTCTATGAGGACATAATTGAGCAAATCAATTGTGCAACCAAGGCCATAACTGGGTATCCAATTTGAGGAGGATTCTCATTTAATTAGGTAGGACCATCCCGCCATTAAAGAAAATGACTGTAATGGCTATTTTATGGCTTTCCTATAGGGTGCCTACATGAAACAATTTCTGGGAGTGGTGTCTATGAGCATGCTTTGGATTAGATTAGCATCTGAACTGGTGGACTCAGTGGATGAAATTGCCCTCCCCAATATGAGTGGGAAGTGCCCAGTCTCTTAAGGCCTGATTAGAACCAAAGGGCAAAGAAAGGAGGAACAAAAGGAGTTTTTGTTTCCTGCCTGCTTCTTGAACTGGGACATAAGTCTTTTCCTGTCTTTGGACCCAGACTTACAGCATCATCATCTCCCTTGGTTCCCAGGCCTCCGTGTGCTAAGACAGGAATGTCACCGTTGTTTCTCTTGTGTATCCAAGTTGCAGATCAAGCAAGGGACTTTTCAAGTTCCATCATCTTTAAATCAGTTTCTATACTAAATTCTTTTCCGTATCTGTACATATTCTATTGTTTCTTTTCTTTAGAGTATCTTAAGCCAATGCCTATGAAACCCCTCCCAAAGAAATTAAGAGCTGACTCCCAAACTGAACACCAGCAACCTCTTTTACACGGGGGCTGTTGAGAATGTGAAGAATGTTGCTCTTCTCTTATCCTTCCCACAGAAGCCAAGAAGAATAGCAAGGAGGATAACAGACTGAACTTTTCTGTCTCATTGACCACCTGGTGCTATAATCTACTATCTTCTTTTTTAGAAAAGGGTGGGTTGTAGATTAAATTTTTTATCTAAATAAATAGAAAATATAATATATATATTTGTTCTCATTACATTTTATTGGCATCATGTTCATCTCTACAGAAGAACTCAGCCCACACCCTATTGTAGACCTCTGGAGGGGGCAGGAGCTCAGTCACGCAGGCTACGGTACGGGGCTGATCCCGGGAGGAGCAGAGCTGCCCGGGCACCACACGGAAGGGACGTTCTCTGGTCATGGTGGGGTGGGTGGGGGAGAGGGGAGAGAGGGCAGCTAACCTACAGGACCACGACCTCAACAGGAGCGCCTTCTAGAACAAAGGTAGAAGCACCAGGACAGGTCTGTGAGGGTTTTCCTCTTCTTTGTACTTGAGAAGTGATTTTCTAGGCCCAGAGACTAACTAACTTTTAAAGTTTTCTGTTAATAAAGTTCTGTTTTCCTAGCTGTTGCAATGTCTCGTAATTGACTGTCAATTGTCTGTCAAAATTGTCTCTCAATTGACTGAAGTGATAATGGAACAGACCTTCACAGTTTTCTTGCAAATTTCTTCCTAGGGACAAAATTTGGTGTGTGGTTCAGGGTTCCAGTGGCATAGTGGATAAGGAAGCTGTTATAGTCATCATTCAGATGACCAAAATATACATTTCTCTTATTTCTTTGGTCTTCCCAGATCACAGCTTCCCCAAACCTAGCATTTCTTAAGGGTTGAGAGTGCAAAGGAGTCTTTTGCTATGCTAATGAAGGCAAAAATTTGGAAACCATGTGGGATGGGGAGAAATGTTAACCTGAAAACCAAGAAGAATAGAAGGTAGAACTTCTGCTCCCATTCCACTCCTGAGGTGGGGGATGGGGCTTGGAGGTTAAATTCAATGGCCAATGGTCAGTGAATCAATCAATCATGTTTATGAAATAATGCCTTCATAAAAGCTCAAGAGGAGGGGGATTAAGAGACCTCTCAGGATGATGTGCCTGTGAGGATTTGGGGAGAATGGCATGCATGGCAGCTCCCTGCCTTTCCTCCCATCTGACTGTTGATTTGCATCCATTAGTATCCTTTGTGAAAAAATCAGTGATCTAGTGAGTAAACTGGCTTCCCGATTTGTGGGTCCCATTCTAGCAATCTGATGGTATCTGAGGAGGGTGATCTTGGGACCTCTGATGGCTCACAAGCAGCCTGGACCTCTGATAGCAACTAAAGTGGAGGTGGCAGACTGAAGCCATGGAACCTGACACTGGATACCATCACCAGTGAGTTGACGTGGACTCAATTGGTGACACCTAGCCGAGTGTCTGATAATTGTTTGTTGGTGTGTAGAAGTCTACTACCCCCGCTGCAACTGAGTCCAGGAATAAAAAATATGCAAAGGCCCACTTGCTGCTGGGCCAGAGAAGGCCTCAAGAAGAGAGAAATTCACCCCCAAATATGGTTAACACTAGTCCAATCAGGTAGAGAGAGTGTTTTCCTAATCTTAGGAGAGATGAATAAATGATAGAAGCTTCAAAGTCCAATACAAGATTCCTTGTAAGAATTTCTGCAAGGATATTTCTCAAAGCATTATACAGATTCAATGCAATCCCTGTAAGAGTACCCATGACATCCTTCAAAGAAATTGATCAAACACTCCTGAAATTCTTATGGAACAATAAGCCCCCATGAATAGATAAAGAAATTCTTGGGGAAAAATAGATGGAAAGCATCACATTCCCCAACCTCAAACTGTACTACAAAGTGGTAGCAATTAAAACAGCATGGTATTGGGGCTGGAGCGATAGCACAGCAGGTAGGGCATTTGCCTTGCACGTGGCCAACCCGGGTTCGATTCTCAGCATCCCATATGGTCCCCCGAGCACCGCCAGGAGTGATTCCTGAGTGCATGAGTCAGGACTAACCCCTGTGCAACTCCAGGTGTGACCTAAAAACCAAAAAAATAAAAAATTTAAAAAATAAAAATAAAACAGCATGGTATTGGAACAAATCACAAACCAGTGGAATAGGGTTGAACATCTTTACACACACCCTCAAATACATGATCATATAATCTTTGATAAGGGAGCAAGAATTATAAAGTGGAGCAAGGAAAGCCTCTTTAACAAATGGTGCTGGCAAAACTAAACAACTACACACCAAAAAATGGGCTCAGACCTCTACCTAACATCATACACAAAAGTCAGATCAAAAATGGATTAAAGACCTCAATATCAGACCAGAATCCATAAGGTACATTGAAGAAAAGGTCAGAAAAACTCTCAACGACATTGAAGCTAAAGGTATCTACAAGAATGAAATGCCATTGACCAAGCAAGTGGAAACAGAGATAAACAAATGGGACTATATTAAACTAAGAAACTTCTGCACCTCAAGAAAAACACTGACCAGAGTACAAAGACAGTCTACAGAATGGGAAAAGATATTCACCCAATAACCTTTTAAAAGGGGTTAATATCAAGGATATACAAGGCACTGCTTAAACTCTACAAGAAAAAAATTCCAATCTCATTAGAAAATGGGGTGATGAAATGAACAGAAACATTCTCAAAGAAGAAATCCGAATGGCCAAAAGGCACATAAAAAAATCTCTTCATCATTAATCATCAGGAAGATGCAGATCAAAACAACAATGAGATATCATCTCACACCACAGAGACTGGCACATGTCCAAAAGAACAAAAGTAACCAGTTTTGGTGTGGATGTGGGGAGAAAGGGACTCTCTTTCACTGCTGGTGGGAATGTCAACTGGGTTAGCCTTTTTGGAAAACAATGTGGACATTTCTCAAAAAACTAGAAATTGAGCTCCCATTTGACCCAGCAATACCATTTCTGGGAACATATCCCAGAAATGCATAAAAGTACAGTAGAAATTACATCTGCACTTGTATGTTTATTGCAGCACAATTTACAATAACCAGAATCTGTAAAAAACCCAAGTGCCTGAAAACAGATGATTGGTTAAAGAAACTCTGGTATATCTACACAATGGAATCCTATGCAGCAATTAGAAAAGATGAAATAATGAAATTTGCATACAAACGGATAGACATGGAGAGTATCATCCTAAGTGAAATGAGTCAGAAGAGAGGGACAGACATAGGGTGACTGCACTTATTTGTGTAATATAATGGGAGACTAACATCTAAGGATAATAGAGATAAGGGCAAGAAGGATTGTTCACAGCCTGGAAGCCAACCTCATGTGCTGGGTGAAAAGGCAGCTGGGATAGAGAAGGGAACACTAAGTAAATTATAGTTGGAGGGCTTGCTTGGGATGGTAGATGCATGCTGAAAGTAGACTATGGACCAAACATGACGGTCACTTGGTACCTGTATTGCAAACCATAACACCCAGAAGGAGAGAGAGAGTAAGAAGAAATGTGCCTACTACAGAGGAAGGTGGGGGAAGGGAGGGGGTGGTAGGAAGGATACTGAAAACATTGGTGATGGAGAATGGGTACGGGTGGAGGGATGGGTACTTGAACATTGTATGACTGAAACATAATCATGCAAGTTTGTAAGTCTGTAATTGTATTTCATGGTGATTCGTTAAAATAAAAAAAAATTTTTTAAAGGAATTTCTGCAAGGAATCTGTTTCCTACAGAAGAACTGTAAATTTTCAGAGCCAATTCAAGGAGCTATACGTGGGTAACAGTCGCCCCCTCCCCGCCTTGGGGCACTTAGGAGTAATCAAGCCAAAGAAACCAATACCCACCTTTCTAGAGAATTTTCTCATGCCAGAAGAGACGTACTGAACCTGCTCTTCCAAAACTTGAACATGAGACTAAAGGGTCAGGATGTGACACTTAATGGTCCTATAGAGCTTGAATCTGTCTGCATTTAGGGACTGTGTCATATGTAATCCCCAGGTTCTGTGAAACTACAAGTGCACTTTAAATTTTTATTTTCTAAAAAAGTTCTGACCATACTCAACCGTGCTCAGTGTTTACCCCTGGCTCTGTGCCCAGGGATCATTTCTGGTGGTGCTTGGAGGAACCATGCATAGTACTGAGGATGGAACCAGAATATTCTAAGTGCCTTATCCACTATCCTCTATACTGTCCTATACTATGGCTCCAGCCCCTTAAATGACAACCCTCATAGATTTCTCTGCCATCAGTGATTAAGTGATTTCTACCCAATGAAACAAGTAATGATGAAATATATAAATTATTGCCCTAGTGGACATTAAAGGGTTTATATCCACTCAAAAAATTGATTCTACTAGCCATTTACTTAATTGTCTATAAAGAACTAATCCCTTACCATCTTAACATCAGTTTTAACGTCTCTCTGGTTCTCTCAGTAATTAATGAGTGAAACAGAATCTTTGACAAGTATTCATTTCATATTTGCATGATCTATGATTTTAAAATTCTTAAAATTATACTTTGACATAAATAAAGATGTATTTCCATTTTTGTTAATTTTAGAAGCAGAGTAAGGAATCCTTGTGTGAGAGGTGCATGACTGAGTTGATGTCATTTCAGAAAATAAAGCAAAAAGACCAAAAGCAGTCATTGTGGAGGTTTCCCTAAGATATTTTAAAACATATATTAAAACACTTTTTTTTTGCTTTAAAAGTCAAACCCAGCTATGCTCAGGGGTCACTCCTGGCTATGTACTCAGGAATTACCCTTGGCGGTGCTCAGGGGACCATATAGAATGCTGGGAATCGAACCCGGGTCAGCCGCGTGCAAGGCAAATGCCCTATCTGCTGTGCTATCACTCCAGCCCCCATTAAAACACTTTTTTATAGAATACCTTTATAAAACATATACAGGTCTGTTCCTAAAAGTGATATACCTCTGATCTTTGCTGAACCAAACTTGGTTTTCTGATGTGATTCATTTGGTGAGATCCAAGCTGTTGATTGACAAGTTTTGAAATAGTTTTCTTTCAAAACAATCCTAAAAATGCTTGTTGCATTTGCCAACAAAGAATAGCTTCCCCCTTACAACTCAAGATATGCTTCTCCCAAATGTTGAATAATTGAATAATGCTTCGGCACTCAGGTTGACATGGTATAGAATTGAGATTGCCATAGCTTCCTTCCTGGTCATGTTATATTGCTAACATAGTCTGTCATATGGTGTCCCTGTCTCTAGAACAGTCTTGGGTTGATTTCTATCCACTCATTTTGTTCCCATGCCAGCCTTCCAGTCCCTGTCACTGTCACTGTCATCCTGTTACTCATGGATTTGCTCGAGCGGGCACCAGAATTGTCTCTCATTGTGAGACTTATTGTTACTGTTTTTGGCATATCGATTACACCATGGATAGCTTGTCAGGCTTTGGCATGCGGGCGAGATACTCTTGGTAGCTTTCAGGGCTATCCGAGAGGGGTGGAGGAATCAAACATGGGTTGGCCGCGTGCAAGGCGTGCAAGCCCTACCGCTGTGCTATCATTCCAGCCCAGCCTTCCAGTATGCTCTATTGTTATGATTACATTAATGAATGTTACCAAATTTATGAAAGCTTAGCTTGTAAAGGAGTTTGTTAGGGTTAGCTACTTAGAGGCAGAGTGAGGAGGAACAAATGAAACAGCACAAAATAGATTCACACATTTTTCCAGATCTACTTTGTTCATGAGTTATTCAGGCAGTTCACAGGAGGGTCTCAAATTTACTATAGGAAAAGAGATTCACTCTGCTTATTTTTATCTAGTGATGAACTCTTGGGCTGGAGCAATAGCACAGCGGTAGGGTGTTCACCTTTCACATGGCCGACCTGTGTTCGATTCCTCCACCCCTCTAGGAGAGCCTAGCAAGTAACCAAGAGTATTGCTCCCTCACAGCAGAGCCTGGCAAGCTACCTGTGGCATACTGGATATGCCAAAAACAGTAACAATAAGTCTCACAATGAGAGACGTTACTGGTGCCCACTCGAACAAATCTATGAGCAAGGGGATGACAGTGACAGTGACAGTGATGAACTCTTGAGCCTGTAAGCCTAAGAGAAACATAGGGTTAAAATCAAATGATTATTTTTAAAATTTATTTATTTTATTGAATTACCATGTAGAAAGTTACAAAGCTTTCAGGCTTATGTCTCAGTTATACAATGCTCGAACACCTGTCCCTTCACCAGTGCACATTTCCACCATCAAAAACCCTAGTATACCCCCACCCCCGCCTGCGTAGCTGATAAATTTCACTTCACTTTCTCTTTACCTTGATTACATTCCATATTTCAACACAAAACTCACTATTGTTGTTGGAGTTTCCCCCCCCAAAAGCAGCCCTGCTGAATAGGAAGCATTTGATAATTAGTTTTCCATTGCTGAGAATGAAGAGATATGAAGATATGGGATTTCTGTATTTTAGTAACTAAGTCCAGGTAGATTTATGTTAGAAATTTCATCATTTCCCTTCCTGGGGCAGCATGGGGCTATGGCTTAGTTCACCGTCTAGAGACATTTCTGCAAGCAGCTGCTGGTACCAAAAGTAGTCTAGCTGCCCTCCAGATTGTGGTTGATTAGCAACAGAGCAGCCTCACAAACGTGCGGCCATTAGGGTTGCATCTCGGTGGAGAGTGTGCCGGTATCGCCCTCGTCCCGAGATCACCCACGTGTCCCGCTGTTGCAAGTTCATACCTCCTTTTTTTTTTTCTTCCCGCACCTCCAACTTTGTACCTCCTTAATGGTCCTTATAAAATGGCAGATGCCACGCCGTCTCTCCCCGAAAAGGGGAAAAAAAAACCCAGAAAGAAAGACCTTTTCCCTCCTCTGCCAGTGTGGGGATATGGCTTAGTTCACAGTCTAGAGACAATTTTGCAAGCAGCTGCTGGTACCAAAAGTAGTCTAGCTGGCCTCCGGATAGTGGTTGATCAGCAGCAGAGCAGCCACACCAATGTGCGGCCGGCCACCTGGGTTGCATCTCGTCAGAGAGCACGCCGGTATTGCCCTCATCCCAAGATCACCCCTTATAGACAAATTAAATTATGACCAAAGCCTTAAAGGAAAGCTCAAGAAAAGGAGGAGGTTGTGAAAAACAACCAGGAAGGAGGTAAGAGGTTTGTACAGATTTATGTAGCACTGAGCATGGTGGAGACAGACTCTATATCATCTTAGAAGTAAGCTAAAAGGACATGCTGGTGAACTTGATATGGGTATGAGATAAGATGAGGGGCTAAGATGACACCCATGTTTGCAACTGGGACAACTGGATGAATGGCAGTGCCATTTGGGTGACATAGGTTGGGAGAGGACAACAATTTGAGTAATGAGGAAATCAGTATTTCTGCTTAATGCAAATACCTTGTGGGCACCTTTGAGATATCTTAGAGGAAACATTAGGACTGCAAGTGCTCAGAGACCAGATGCAGGTGGGGGAGAGAAATTCAAGAGTTGTAAGTGCATTTGAAGTTGTGAGTCCAAGCACTATAACCTCTGATGTGGAATAAAGATTTTGAGAATAGGACTAAGGGATTCTATTTTTTTTTTTTTGAGAGGTCTGGTAAGGAAGAGGGTCTGGCAAAGGAAACTGAGATGTGGCTGCTGAGTTTGGAGGAAAAGCAGGAAAATGTGATGTCTCAAAGTCCAGAGAAAAAAACGTTTTCAAGAGGAATGTTCAACAATGTCAAGTGCTACTGAGAGATTAATGATAGAATGTTCATTGGCTTTGGTCTGACCTGGGTCACCAGTCACATGGAGGAAAATCCTATCAAAGAAGAGGTAGGGAAGAAAGCTCAATTGATAGAAATGGGTCAATAAAGTGGACTTGGGAGTTAGCAAGGTGACAATCATACCATTTAGTATTTACCCAGTATTACCCCAATTTATTCTGCCTAGAGAGATAGCACAGCAGATAAGGCATTTGCCTTGCACAACGCCAACCCAGGTTCGATTCCTCCGCCCCCCCCTTGGAGAGCTCGGGAAGCTACCTAGAGTATCTTGCCCGCATGGCAGAGCCTGGCTAGCTACCCACAGTGTATTCGATATGTATGCCAAAACCAGTAAAAGTCTCACAATGGAGATGTTACTGATGCCCTCTCAAGCAAATCAAAGAGCAATGGAATGAGAGTGATACAGTGATATCCTGCCTAATCCTCCAAACAACTCTCTGAGGCATATCTAGAGAAAGAAATGGAAACAGAAGCATTTAAACAAGTTGACTAAGGGCATAACCCATTGGTGGTTTAAAACCAGGATCCAAACGGGAGCTATTTGACTTTGGACTTAACCATTAACCTTAGACAGTTTCATCAGCTGCCTGCTACAGCTCCCTTAGAGCTTTGTTCCTCTGCTGAGCATCAGTATGACGCTGGAGAAGTTACTCAGCTTCTAGAAGACTTGATACCTCACATTTTTCATTATGGGATCTTAGGTGAAGACCAATTTAGGGGTTCATAATTGTTCAAAGAACTATCATATGCAAAGTCTGAATGCAGAGCTCAGCACAAGTCATTACGTGACTCCATCTCCTCATTTTACAACCAGGCAAGCAATCCCAAGAGGTCAAAGAACCTGTCACAGGGGTTTTATCTGTGTGTGGGGAGGGAATGGGTGGGGGTGAGTGGCAGTGGGAGGTAGGAAAGGCTGTGCTCATCATGTATGACTGCCATTCCACGGCTCTGAACCCCAGGACCTTGGATACCAGTGTCTTCTGCGAGCCCCTTACCTAAGGACAAAAATCCCCTTTGATGCAGTGTCAGTTCACCATGAGCCACTCAAAATAGTCCCTGCTCAGGCAACAAATAACTCACAATGTCATTACCTGCCTGATGCCTTTTGAAGAAGCACCATTCCCAGGACAGCTCTGTCACTGGAGTGACAATCCCTCATGTTGTACATCTCCCCAAAGCTGACACTCTGCTTTTGTGTTTTAAAAATGCCCACGACAGATCACAGGACTTGTCAGTCCATTGCACAAAGCAGAAAGTACTCTTTGGGCTATCCGTGCCTCAGAGGGGTAAACATCCCCTACCATTTACTATGTCCCTTGCCAGTAAGGCTTGGCTGTGGATAAGTCATGAAGAAAATATGATGAGATGGAGTTTGTTTTTAGAGGATTCTAAATCTAACAGGGTTACATTGTGTCTTAGGTTCCAAATCATGGCAGCCCCTCAAGTGGTCAGATCCACAGTCTTTATACATGGGGCTCTGGGTGCAGTGAGTGCCCCCACCCACAGAGCATCTGTGTGGTGGTGGGGGCAAGGCCCTGACACCCCTAGTTCTGTCACTTCCATCCCATCTACGGCCAAAATTCAAGAAGACTGCAAGTTGGCTTTAATTTTTGACCTTCTTGTGCAAGAATCAATAACCATTTCTCTGGAGAATTACATAATAAATATTTTCAGTTTTACCAGCTATACAGTCCCCGTTGCAATGATCCAATTTTGTTCTATGAGTACAAAGTAGACACAGACAATATGTAAACGATAAGCATGAGTGTGTTTCCATGTCACTTGATTTTACAAAGAAACAGACCTCAGGTCAGACAAGGTATTGTTGTATAGTTTGTTGACCCGTATTACAGCATATCAAAAAATAAAGGGGTAATCAGGGAGAGACTATATGCATGCATACTGTACAGAGTGGTTAGTTATTGGTTAATTGGGACATGGGTCTAGAATTCGGGAGGGATTCACAAAGAGCATTAAGAGTTCACTTTAGGCCATACTATCAGGTCCAGAAGAGAAAGGTCATCTCAGAGTAAACAGCATAGGTCTCCAGAGTGTTGGGAGCCAGGGAGAGAGACAATGAAGGTCTTATGAGAGGGTCAGGGGCAGGGGAGAAACCATGAAGATTTTATGTGACCCAGAGGGGAAGCTAAATTTTATTCTCAGGGAGGATTAAGAGACATAGAGTGGGCTTTAAACAAGGACATGGCATAATCATCAGACATTTCTCAGAGACTACAGTGGCACCAGGGGTTCTGAGGATGGTGATTGAGTGGAGGGGAATAGAGCATTGAGGTTTGGGGCAGAGAGAAGCATGAAAAATGTTGGAATAGTCATGATGGATGATTGGTCAAAGATAATATCAGTCTTCACATTCCCTCTTCCCCACAGGTATTCCATTCAAGAGTGGTCTGTTACCATATGTGCATTTTTTTCAAATAGGAGATGCTAAATGACCAAGAGGTACATGTAAAGAGACTCTCCATAATAAGTCAGGGAAATGCAAACTGAAACCCAAATCACCTCATAGCCATTATTATTAAATAATGAGAGCTAACAAGGCTTGGTGAGGATGTGGGAGAAGAGTTGGATATCCTCTATGGGAAACAGTACAGAGGTTCTGCCGAATATTCAGAATACATCTACCTTATTACAGCAATTGCCATTCTTCATATATATATTATACATATATATATCATATGAATATGTATATATATGTAATAAGGCATTATATGTGTGCATATATGTGTATGTGTGTATTTGAAGAAAAAGAAATTAGGATCTCAAACAGATAGAAACATGTTTATTGCAGCTTTATTCACAATTGTAAAGCAATGGAAACAAATCAAGTGTCCACCCCATTGACAAATAGAGGAGATTTCTCTCCCTGTCTCTCTGTCTCTGTCTCTCTGTCTCTGTTTCTGTTTCTGTCTCTGTCTGTCTGTCTCTTTCTCTCTCTCACACACACACTGATATTATTCAACCCTGAGAAAGAAGGGGTTCTACTACATGTGTGAGTTCAGGGGCATTCTCCTAGTCACATGGAGAAAGATAAATATTATGTGATATATCATGTCTGAAATTAAGAAAAAGTGAAACCATACAAACAAAGGACAGATTGGTGGTGGTTGCTAGAGGTGGAGATGGGGAAGTGGGGAAGGAGGAAAGTGGGGAAGATGGAGAAGGAAACTAGGGTAAAAATCTCCAGTTATAAGATGAAGTTCTGGGTAAGTTATGGAGGGCATGTGGCTATAGATAACAATAACTATAATGATCTTGACATTTGTCAAGAAGGTAGATTTAAAAAGTCGTCATCACACATAAACACAATTATAATTCTTTATGGTAAATGATGTATTAACGGACCTCCCTGCAGTAATCCTGTTATAATATAGACATGTATAAGATCCCTCTTAAAGATGCACAATGTTGTATATCAATTTATTTCATAAAGCTGAAGACTAAAAGAAAGAAAGAGTTTGTGTGTTTGATTTAAATTAAACATTTGTTGCTTTAACTTATGACTACTGACTGAGAACCAAGCATTAAATTTAATGCTGCCTGCTTCTCAATAGCTGTGTGTACTTGAAAACATCAGTTACCTCTCTGAGCTTCAAGTGTTTTATTTGTTGGATGGTGATTATAATACCAACTGCCAAAGATTGTTGAGAAGATTAAACAGGATCATATCCTATGTCCTGTATTTCACGTACAAATACATAGCAAAGCTTTGTCCTCCCCATATAAACTGATTTCTCAAAGAGATTAGACCCAAAGAGAGACTTTTCCTTTCAGCGTGGTCTACCGTTTTGGAAGTTGGAACCCACTGTGGAAACAGGGATTGTTCTCCTGGGTCATTGAAGTAGTCTCAGAAGCCTGAGAAATAGATTTGAAGATGTCTCCTAAGCTGGAATTTAATAAAATGTACACTCCTTATAAATTACATGACTATCGTGAAACCCTTCTATGTGCTACAAATCGAGGTTGCTGCTAATAGCTATGTCAAATGAGGATTATTTTGAAATTTGATTGATTCTGTTCTCTTGTGTATTCCTGGAAGAAATGTAGTAAAATCAACTGACTTGATACTGGTCTTAAGTGACACTTGGAGGGTTGCGTACTCAATAGAAATGTTCCTCTTAAATGGGTAAGAGGACCTGTGCTACCAGATTCAATTGTGTACTGAAGGATGTGAATATTCATTTTCCCCAATTGTTACCGAGAGTCCAATTTTAATTTATTTGCTATTTCTCCTAATACTGAGGCCTACTTAGTATATCCATTGAAAGTCCTTAAGAATATTAACAGGGAATCCTCCTAGAATTGCTACAGAGTTTTTAAATGTTTGTGAATTACCCTGACAGGCTTTTAGTTTTAACTCACATTAAGTAGACTTCATTATTAACAAGAATATGCACAAATTAAAATGAGACCATTAAGATCCTAAATACACTGCATTTTTTAAAAAGAAAGCAATTTTGAAAAAATAGAAAATGCATTTTGTAAAAACAAAGTTGCCAAAAAATAGTGACTAAAAAAAAAGCAAATTTAACCACACTAATGAAGACATAGTGCTTGTGTTTACAACTGGGTACTGGAAAATGGTATTTAGAAGAAAGCAAATTGATCTGAAAACCTGGGCCTAAGTGTCAGGTCAATTTTCCAAATACCAGTCTGTATCACTATATCACTGTCATCCCGTTGTTCATTGATTTGCTTGAGCAGGCGCCAGTAACGTCTCTATTCGTCCCTGTCATGTGCTACTGTAGCCCAATGGTGTATGGAGGGGTTCTTTCAGGGTCAGGGGAAGGAGGACTGTCATTTGTTACTGTTTTTGGCATATCGAGTATGCCATGGGTAGCTTACCAGGTTCTGCCATGTGGGTGGGATACTCTCCGTAGCTTGCTGGGCTCTTTGAGAGGGACAGAGGAAATACTGCCCTTTGTAAGTACTGAAGACAATTAAGTTTATAGAGAAGAATATAGATCAAATAGTAAAATTTTATTCTCTTAACGCCAGTCTACTAATACACAATTCATTTTGTGATCAATTTGTAAAATAACAAACGAAGAGATGATATTAGATTTGCAGACTTGGAAGATTATGATGAAATTTTAGGTGATTCACTTTCATTTGCCTTCAACACTTTGTTTATTTAGTTTATTGGGGCTACACCTAGTCCTGGAGGGGGATTGAACCCATTCAAGGCAAGTGTCCTACACTCTGTACTACCACTCCAGTCCCATACCTTCAAGATATTAATAATAGGTGCACAGTTCTCCATCCCAAGTTCCTAGATATGTCTAGAGCTCAGAAAGCAAGAGGAATGGGGAATCCCTTTGCAGAAGGAAGGGTCTGGTGAGAACACAGCCGGTTCTTGTAAAGGAACCAGGAAGGTCAAGGAAGGAATGATGTGAACCTACTGGCCAAAGAATGGATGGAACTTACAGGCAGAAACCAGGAAAAGATGGGAAACCCAGAGCTACAGGGCAGAGCAATAAAGTGAGGACAGGCCAGAGCTGGGGAAATGGTTATCTGGGGATAGCAAGAGGGACATCCGGAAGGAAAAGTGCCTGATGAAGGGGTAGGAGCTGTCTGCACTGCTACTGTGAAACTCACATGAATTGCCAACCCAATAGACCATTAAAACCAAAGTGAGTTTGTGATGAGGCAGGAAAATCAGAAATTAGTTGTTTGGCAACTGGCATTTGGTGAGCTGACCTTCAGGGCTGACTTTGATCAAACTAATTCAGCACATTTCCTGTTGGATGAACCAGTCACTCAGAAGCCAGACTCTTCCTTCCAGTGAGGAGGGGCCACCAGGCAAAGCAGGCTTCCTCCTGGGCCAGACCAGGAGGGGAAGGGTTCATGAAGGGGTCCTCTCCAGAAAGGTGCCTCTGGGAGAGGGAGAGACCAAGGAAGAGGGACTGTGGGCTTGGAACCCTCAAATCAACTATGTCTTTTACCAAGAGTAGTTTCTTTTCAGGAGAAGGATTTCACTACTAAAATCAACAGAAATCCATTTGTTAAGTGGGAGTAATGACAATACAAAATCTTTGGAATAATATGCTGGGACTTTAGCTGTGCCTTCTAACCCTGAAATGCTGAGCCATGCCTTATACAGGCATTTCCTCACAGAACCCTGAATTCTACTTTTTGAGGAAGATAGCATGGCACCAGAGCCTTCCTCACCTTCAAGTTAGAAGTGGGCTCTGAGTAATCAAGCCAGACTTGGCCTCTGTTGTTGGTTTTCTTTTTTTCAAAAGAGCACACAGTTTTATCCTTGCTAGCTACACAAAGACTGATCTCATTTTCTTGCACTCATAATGGACTTAGTAAGGACTTGAAGTTGCTCTGACACCTCCTGTCTGAGCTTCCCCCACCTCCTTCTTCATCAGAGAATCCCAGGTGGGCGTGACAAACACCTGGGCTCTTTCTGTTCTCAAATAGATCTTAGTCTCACATTTGTGGCTGTTTCTTTCCTCTCTGTCAAGTCAACTAGGTCAGACTCAGACTCACTCGCATTCTTTCCAGAAGTCTTATTGTTTCCACCTTCTCAGTGTGGTGTAAGAATTTGATGAGCAACCCCCCGCCCCCATCATGTATAAAATTCCAGTTTTCAAGGTGAGCGAGTTCTAAAGACTGGTTGAGAAATAAGAATGTAAAGAAAACAGCGCTGGATGGACACTTCCCGTTCTGCTAAGAGGTAGATCTCATTTTCCACAAAACCGATAAATAATCCAAAAGAGCAAACCCAGCCCCACACAGAACATGCTGACCACCTCCCCATCACTGAGCACAGAGCTTGCTTCCATTCCTAGAGCCCAAAAAATTCTATCACCAATCACCACCTGTGTCCACAGACAGGGAAACTGAGGCATGAAATACGAAGTGTTTCTCTGAGCACACTGTATAAAGTGGCAGAGCCCTAGTCTTGATCAGTTACTGCTCCTTGCCTCTCTGCTGACCCCTCACTTGCCTGGACTCCATCTCTTTCAAATGCCTCTGGATTTTTACAAAGTTCCTCATTGTTTTTGCAAAGCATGTTTGCTTGGGAGGAATGAAGGTCACTTGAAGAAGTTTATTTCTTTTCTTCAGCTTGAACGGGAGCTTGCCCCCGACCCCCACCCCAGTGTCCAGCTGGTACCACCAGAGAATTGGGTTAGTACTTGATGCCAACCAGCCTTAGGAATCGGCTCTCCCTGGTATGCAGGAGCTTTCAGGAGTTTTTATGTGTTGTCATGGACATCCATTTTTCCATCTCTTTCACAAATATCTTCTGGGGTGGTGTTGGTGCTAAGCCAGGGCATTAGGACAAGCCTCTGGACTCTGCCCTGCAAGCAGGAAGCAGAATTGAGGCCCCACTTTGAGTTAAGTGGGCAAGCTAAAACTTGTGAGTCCGAATGATCTGGGGAAGTACAGCATGCTCTCATATGCCCACCTGGTCATATATTATCTTGGCAGTACTAAGCAGCAGTTTTCCTCTCTCTTACACATCTTTAATCTGGATTGACTTTCAAGTTTCAGTATGAGCCTTCTCTTTGCCTCTTTGTGTGTAACCAACCACAAGAATGTGGGGGACGTAATCTGTAGAGCCTATGTGTCCAGTTCCTCTACGTTTTTAATCACAACAACATAGCTTTGACAATGTATACCCTGCTGTTCCTTTGACGAATACTCATCCTATAACTGTTTGTACTCTCGTTAGTGAGTCTTTCTCTGTGATGAAGCCATTAGGATGTAACTGATAAAAAATAGAATAAAAGGTGGCCTCTGGCAGTCGCTCTTTGCCTCCAGCCAGATCGATGCCTTGGCCCTCTGTGATCTCTAAATTCCTCTCACGTGTCTTGACTCTGCACCTCCGACTGAAAGAATATTCATGCAACATGGGAGGAAATTGCTGCAGAGTTTCAGGGAGGGTTCTTGTTTCAGAGAGCTGAGTCCCTCTCCCACGGCCAAGTCCCTCTCCCTCAGTTATAGGAGAGTGGCTCTGAGTCAGAATTGTCTCTGTTGCTAAGTGCAGCTGTGAGTGCAAGCAAGTGAGCCAGGCGGTACCAGGTCAGAGAGGATCCAGGTAGTCAGAGGGACTGTGGAACCTCCCAGAATGCAGATACAGGGCAGACTGACTAGAACCAAAGCACCAGGAGGTGTGGAAACTTTAAAGGCTAGAAAAGTCCAGGACTCCTAAAGATCAACATATCAGAGAAGGTGAAACTGCCTGGCACAGGACTACTCGTCCTGGGCATGTATGAAGGGGAGCTGGGCTTTGACCCACCCTTACTAATCTCACCTGAATGACAGTTTGATACCCTCTCCCACTCACCCACACCATACCATGATTCAGTGTAGAGGCGGGAGATGTAGGGACAGAGGTATGCCACAAAGAAGAAACTCGGAGCACCCAACAAATACAGGGAACAAAGAAAGTGTTGATTAAGATACAAACCCAAGTGATGGTGAAGTGACTGCAGCTCCCACCCCGGGTCAGCCTGCTTTGACACCTGTGCAGAGAATATCTACTCTTTTACTTTTAAAACAAATGTCCATCACTCTATCCTATGTTGGGTTTCAGGAGATGAGGACCAAGACCCAATATTGCTCCTTTTATCCCAGTAACTACTGGATCTCTCTCTAGTACCACCTTTTCCTGCTCTCATGTGCAATTGTCCAGGGAGTCTCCCTGCAGTTGGGACCCCCGGCAGTTGGGTAACCAGCTTTCAATCATACGGTTTCAGTCCTCTGGTCATTGCTCCTCTGCAAAGATGAGAGAATGCATATTCGGTTACTTTGCTTTGTCTCCCTGAGGTTGTACTGCTTATTCCAAAGCAGAGCTTAGGGGAGGAAGTGACCAAAAGGAGCCAGGTAGTAGAGAGAGGAAACACTGCTTTTGGAACCAAAAGACATTCGAGTCACCCTCTCTACCATTCTCTTAGGCTGTATCTACTCTCTGCAGTGTGGTGAAGGGAATGATCAGTCCCAAGTTGTCTGGTCTCATTTCTGGGACCTGTGACACTAAGTGTCAGAAGCAATAGTTCTGAGGGCTGTTGGTGGAATGAAGGTGGCCTGTTAGAGAACTTTAGCACAAAGATATGAAGCTGGATCTTTCTGTTGTCCTGGCCCCAACAGAGTCACAGGTTTCTTGGGTTTCAAAATATTGGGGAGATGGCAGCATGGAAGGACTCAACTAATGTGGCTAGTTCTGGAAAAGAATTAAGTAGCCAGGAGGAAGCTTCTAGAATCTTGAACAAGAAAGGAAAAGGATTCTTCTCCAGAGATTATAGAAAGCACGTGCCCTGTGAGGAGTTGCTGGCATTTCAGCTTGGTGAATTATACTCGGAATTAGTGTTTACAGAGCTATAAGCAATGAACTGGGAAATGGGAGAACACAATGGTATAGTATTTTTTTTTTCAGGAAAAAGGCCAAAAATTTAATCCCTGGTACTGACCACAGGTTAAAATTGACACAGGTAACCCCAGTGAGCACTACAATTACAATTAAGTGTGTGAGCATCATAATCTCATGTGTGAGCATCATAATCTCATGTGTGAACACTTATTCATACTACCAGTGGGAAGGGAGGAAGAGTGGGGAGCAATAAATAAACTTCAATAACGATACTTAATTTGTGTTATTTTAAAGTCACAGTGCTGATGTTAATTTGTCATGGTGGTGGCAATGGATAACTCAAATAATCTCCAAAACTTGGTCAAATGTTATATTTTTTTGTATTACTGATTGTTCGATTTTAAGCAATATTGTGAGCTGCAAGTCTTTCCCCTGTTGTGCAAGTGAGTGGAACCTGGATGTGGTTTTAATGCCTTACTCTTTAGTTCTACAAAAGTCAAGTCTTGGTCAACTCGCCAATTTGGGTTTGCCTTTGAAAACTCCAAAGCCATTTTGTATTTGAACCAACTTTGTGAAAATTGTGAGAGATAGCTATGGTTGCTAAGAGAAGCTGCTAGGGTGTTGCCATGGGAACCATTGTTTTTACATCTGGAATAACAAGTTCCAATTATAAGGAGCTAAGCTAGGGGAGGCAGGGAGATGATTACCCTGGACCTCCTTCTCACAGTAGGTAGACAGCCCCAAGTCTCTTGCCAACTCCGCATGTTCTACAGACACTGCCCTGCTCACCTGGGGCAACTCATGCATAAGACTTGGATTCAGGCAGGATTGGAACAGAAGACAGAACCCTTCCTTCCCTCATCTTGTAAGACCCACAGTAAGCTACTGAACCACCTGGATTCCCACAGGGTAAATCACAAAACAGAGATTCTGAAGCACTTACCTCCTGGGATAGCTGAGAATATACTAGACAACATAGACCATCTCTCTAGCAATGCTTTGAATGGAACAGCAATTACTTTCTGATTTCACTCATGCCTAGACTAGAGGCTGTCTTGGTTGCAGGCCTCTGAACAGGGCGCCAAGAGCACTTAAAAATGAACCTTAAAAAAATGAACCTTCATTTTCTTTTTATTTTTCTTTTTACCCCCTTTTTTTCTTATTTTTGTTTGATGGAGGCTGGCTTCCAAGCAATTCTCAGGAACTTTGAGGGCCACTTCCTGATTCTCTGTCAAGCAGTTTTGACAGATCAATGCTCAGACCCAAGTATGCATAGTTGCTGTGTCCTTCAGTGACAGGCACCAACAGAGCCACCATGGTAATGCTCAGCAGGGCCATGCATGCCAGGGTTTAAATCCAGAACATACTGCATGCAAAATATGTGCCCCTGATTTTTTTTTTTTTATTGAATCAACATGAGATACAGTTACAAGTTTTTCTGTTTGAGTTACAATCACACAATGGTCAAACACCAATCCCTCCACCAGTGCACATTCCTCACCACCAATCTCCCCAGTGTACCCCCCCTTTCCCACTCTCCCACTGCCTCCATGGCATGGCATACTCTCACTCTACTTTTGAGCACTAGGGTTTGCAACACAGGTACTGAGAGGTTATTATGTTTGGTTCTTTATCTACTTTCAGCACACATCTCCCATCCCGACTGATCCCTCCAACCATCATTTTCTTAGTGATCCCTTCTCTATTCCAGCTGCTTTCTCTCTCCTCCCCCCCCCCCCCACTCATGAGGCAGGCTTCCAACTATGGAGCAATCTTCCTGGATCCTTTAAAGAGATCTCTAATCCACTGGGCAGTGGTCCAGGTTTCCCTACTTCATCCATGACCAGCCACACCTAAGTGCTTTCTCGCCTGTAGAATGAGCTAGTCCAGTGCTTCTGTGCTCGACCACCCTGGCCAGGCCATCAAGGCTTCCACTTGCTTGCTGCCAGCCCCTGTTCAGCTCTTTCTCTCTCTGGGGCCACAGCAAGCAGCTATGCTCTGGCACTGAGTGACTCACCAGCTTTGTGGAGCTTTGCTCTCGCTGGCCCTGTGCCCACACAGAACAGCTCTGTTGGTGTCCCAATTTTACCCAAGGCAGACTTGAAAGTAGAGCCAGGAGAGTGGTGATGAATTCAGGCCGCAGCAGACACAGAGGAAGTGGAGACTCAATGACTTCCTTCCCAGGAAGGAAGAGGTAAGCATGGGGCGCGGGGCCTGGGGCACGGAGCTGGGGAAGTTGCTGGGTTTTCAGAGAGGGCTGGGCAGGAGAGCAATGAGAGGAAAGGAATGGTTGGAAGGACATGATAGGTACAACTGATGGAAAGGGACAATCTGCAGATCTCTGATCTGGGGGACAGACAGTCCAAGCTCTGTAAATCCAGGAGTGCTGATGAGATGTCTGAGCAATGGTGCCAGCCAGCTCCTGCCAGCAGAGCAGCCCAACAGAGCAGCTACCCAGAAACCACCAGCAGATTCCGCTTTTCGGAAGACCTTGAGCTGAAGAGGTTCTATCTGAGCCCAGAATCAGGCACTGTCTGCTGTCCGGGGAGGAGGCAGCCTGGGTCTCTCTGAGACACTCGGTGCTCTCTCTCTCCCCCTGAAACCTTGGAACCAAATATCTTGGGGCCACCTGAGGTCCCGGCAGAGCTTGTGTAGGGTCCTGGCAGTCAGATGCGGGGTTCAGTTCGTGTGTCTCTTCTGCTTCATCTTCCTTACACTTAAAAGAGTGTAGGAGTTCACTTTGAAATCAAGAGGAAATGATGCCTTTTAGTTTTGTTTTTATTTACTTTACAAATTCTTTTCCTAATTACGGAAAAAGGTGATCTACCGTCTAGTCTGTATTCACTCTACAAACAAGCACAGTCCTGGTGTTAAGGGAGACTTGGACAAATGCAGCTAAATGCCTCTGCAATGGCCCTGCTCCTAACATCTGGAACAAGTGTTCCGCTGTGGAGTTGGCGCTGTCTACCAAACTCGTCTGACCTCCTGGCCCAGGTCCCACAAGCATTCTGGGCCAGCTGTGCTGCCTGGGAGCACTTCTGCAGGAGGACTCTCACCGGCTAGAGTATCTGGATGCCTTACTGAGGTCCAGGCCTGATGGACAATGCCTCTCCACACGACTAAGAAGCCCAAGGCCTGTCCAAATCCAATTTAAACCCAGGTTGAACTATTCCAAGCCACAAACTGGTTGTTTGTTGCAAGTTTATTTATTTATTTACTTTTTTAATTTTTAAAATTTTATTGAATCACCGTGAGATAGTTACAAGCTTTCATGTTTAGGTTACAATTTCACAATGATCAAACACCCATCCCTCCACCAGTGCACATTCCCCACCACCAATATCCCAGGTATACCCCGCCCCTTCCCACTCTCCCCCTGCCTCCATGGCAGACAATATTCCCCATACTCTCTCTCTACTTTTGGGCATTATGGCTTGCATCACAGACACTGAGAGGTCATCATGTTTGGTCCATTATCTACTTTCGGTATCTCCCATCCCAACTGGTTCCACCAGTCATCATTTTCTTAGTGATCCCTTCTCTATTACATCTGCCTTCTCCCCTCCACTCATGAAACAGTCTTCCAGCTATGGGGCAATCCCCTTGGCCTTTGTATCTACTGTCCTTAGGTGTCAGCCTCATGTGATCCTATCCTACACTCCACAAATGAGTACAGTTCCTCTATGTCTGTCCCTCTCTTTCTGACTCAGTTCGCTTAGCACGATACTCTCCATGTTTATCCATTTATAAGCAAATTTCATGACTTCATCTCTCCTAACAGCTGCACAGTATTCCATTGTGTAGATGTACCAAAGTTTCTTTAATCAGTCATCTGTTTTAGGGCACTCGAGTTGTTTCCATATTTTGGCTATTGTGAACAGTGCTGCAATAAATATATATCTCACACCACAGAGACTGGCACACATTCAAAAGAACAAAAGCAACCAGTACTGGTGTGGATGTGGGGAAAAGGGACGCTCCTTCACTGTTGGTGGTAAGCTTATTTCAATGAGTTCAGGAGTTTTCAAATTTCTGTAACTGAATATCCCAAGCCTAGGATTGGTTCAAAGGCAGGAAGAAGGAGATTAAGGAGCAAGGTGATAGAGTAAGTGGCCGGGGAGGCAGCCTCTTTCTGCCCATAGAAGGAAGTTTGGGGGGCTGGAGCGATAGCACAGCGGGTAGGGCGTTTGCCTTGCACGCGGCCGACCCGGGTTTGAATCCCAGCATCCCATATGGTCCCCTGAGCACCGCCAGGGGTGATTCCTGAGTGCATGAGCCAGGAGTGACCCCTGTGCATTGCCGGGTGTGACCCAAAAAAAAAAAAAAAGAAGGAAGTTTGCAGGAAATAGGGAGTTCCTCAATAATCGCGGTTTCATTTCGCTAGCCTTTGTTAGGGCAGAATTAAGTCGTGCATTGGGGCCTCAGGGATGTCAGAGGGAGCGTTTCCTTCTACCCAACAGAGTAAACGTAGCCACCTACTGCGCCATCATTTCCTCATAGACTCATCCACAGATTCTTTACTGGGCGCGAATTTTGTGCTGAGCAAGATGGTCAGGCATGGAGGGGACATGCTCCCTGGGCTCCCCACTAGCCCAGTGCATGACATTCTGCACAAGGGAGCTCTGTTTAGCTTCTGAGAAGGCTTTGGAAGCCCAGAAAGGGAATGAATCCAAGCAGCCAGGGAAATATAGGATGGTGCCTCTAGAGGGTAAAAAAATACACCAGCACCAGCTCCAGCACCACCACCACCACCACCACCACCAAGGGCAGTGGGGCAAGTAGTGCTCTCAGGCTCTCCAGGTAGGAAACAGCAGAGAGGCTAAAGGTCGCATGGCAAGACACAATCAGCCACAGTGGCTCCCAGCGACGCAGGAGGGTCAAATGGAAAAAGCAGAGGAGTAGCAGCTTCCAGCTCTGTGTCTTCTGGGGATGCTTCATGGCCTTGCTTCTGACATTGGAATCTCACTTCCCATCCACGTCCGCCCGCTCTTGTCCTCCTGGCAGGAGCTCTGTTTTCTGGCCTGGCGACACTGAGAGAGCATGGAAGGAATTCAGCAGTCAGTGAGAGCTTAATAAATGTCAGCATGTTTTACTCGCGGTATAACCAGCTGCCATATTTCTATAAAGCGACTGTCACTTGAATTGGTGTGTGTCTTCGAGGGCAGGTATAGGAGCTTGGCAGCCAAAGGAAAGTTGTTCGCCTTTAGATTAAACCATTTTGTTGCAACCCCCGAGGAAGATCTCCTGCTGGGTCAAACAGGTTAAAGACCATGTTCCCTCCTGACAGCCTGCCATGAGAGAATTATGGCTGCTGATCTGCCTGCCTTATGTCCGCATGAATGCTGATAATGGGGACAGAGGGGGAGCCCGTCGCCGTGTCTCTAGGGACTGGCCAGGCTGGACCTGCAGTGACTGGTTCTAATGCAGGCAATGCCCCAGCTTTCTTTTTCTTTCTTTCTTTTTTTTTTTTTTTTGCTTTTTGGGGTCACACTCGTCGATGCAAAGGGGTCAGTCCTCGTTCTGTACTCAGGAATTACCCCCTCCTGGTGCTCAGGAGACGATATGGGATGCTGGAAATCGAACCCAGGTCTGCCGCATGCAGGCAAACTCCCTACCTGCTGTGCTATGGCTCCAGCCCCTGACCCAGCTTTCTTGAAGGGAAAATGTGTGAATAGAGACTGGTGGGTAAGAAAGAAATCCCTTCAATTCTTGCTTTGCTGCCAAGAACTTTGGTCATGGTGCTGCCAACACATCAGACCATGAAAGGCGACCCCACAACATTTATGTTTTGCAGTGTCAGACCTTCGAGTCTAAAAACACTTTAAGGAGTTTGAGAGCCTGGCTACTTATCAGAGCTCTCTGCTCTGAATCAAAGCACTGAGAGATTTGTTGTGTCTCCATGCACAGAGGGATTCAGATGGAGAGGGTTGTTTCTTCTCTACATACTTGAACACCCATGTCTGGGCCTCCTCTTCCCATGGTGGAACTTACTGTTTGGAATTTGTTAGGCAGAGTCTGGTGCTGCACTGTTGAAATTCTGCAAGCCACTGTTGAAAATGTGTGCTTTTCACATTTTCAACAGCGCCTCCACTGTTATTCTGAACTGACTACAGGAGAGCAGGTTTCATGGTCTTAACAGTTGTTGTCCAATGCCCCCTGACAGATCCCTCCCTGGAGCCAGAGACTGGACAGGGGGTAGTGTTTGCCTTGTCTTCCTTGAATGGGAAACGTGAATATGGACAGATGGGTAAGAAAGAAATCTCTTTAACCCTTGCTTTGCTGTCAAGAAGAACTTGGGTCATCGTTCTGCCAACAAATCAGACCACAAAAGGCAAACCCACAGCATTTATGTGGCCAAGGCTGGTTCAGATCCTCAGCACCATGTATAGAACCCTGAACACAGTCATGAATGATTCCTGAACATAGTGCCTGGAGGAGCCCCTGCGTACTTGTTGGGTGTGGCCAATCTCATTCCCTCCCCCAAAAGAAAATTATTCTCTGGATTCTTCCCTGTCCATCTGGTTCCTATTTGAGCAAAGTGAACGCCCTGTGTCCCTTAATGGGTGTCTTGATTTTACTCGGCATATTTGTTAGATTTCATGGAAATTAGAATCTGATTTAACCTCTCAGACTCTTTGGTCCTGTTATCAGAAATACTGTTTTGAGCTCCAGGCTAGCCACTCGGGGTAGGTGAGGTCCAGAGCCCCATCGCTTGCCTACCATAGGGAGTCTGCATTTGGACAGAGAGGTTGATAGAAAGAAATCTGAGCTGCAGAGGACACAGAGCAGAAGGCACGGTTGTGGGCATATAGACTGGGGGGAGGGGGTGTGGGGATGGCAAACACAGTTTGGGCATTGGAGAGGCTGATGGGGACATTTGAGAATGCTTTCCTTCTTCGGAACATTTTCTGGTTTAAAGTATAGGTGATATCATGGAAGGCAATTGAAGCTTTATTTTCTTTTATACATCAACCAGAAAGCATATAAACCATCAAGCTCAGTGCTGTCCCATCAGATTGGAAAAATGTTTGATTTTCTCCGATACCCAGGCATGGTTTATGCTCCACTAACTATCTTGTATTGGCTCATTAGATCACCATGGGCCTCCGTTTTCCCTTCCTTAAAAAGAAAGGCATCATCAATATTTTGTCAGAATTATTTTACGGTGAGGAGGGATAGTACATCAGGTAAGACCCTTGCCTTGCACTCAGCTTTCCTAGGTTCGATCCCCAGCATCCCCATATGGCCTCTTGGATCCTCCAGCAGTGACTTCTGAGCTTAGAGTGGGAAGGAATCCCTGAATAGCACTGAATGTGGCCCAAAAATCAAACTTAAAGAACAAAAAGGAAAATAAAATGAATCATGTTCAACACCACTTGTGAAAATATAACTATTTGAAAGAGAATTTGTCTTATGTCCAAATAGGTAAAAGCATCACGCATCACAAATTGTCCTTTTCTTTCATAGAGATTAAAACACTATTTTATTTTAAATATTACCTTGTGCATAGTTTTATTTTATAGTAGTTGTTATTTATATCCTCAAACCATGGGTTGGAAGTGTAATTGCTATTATATATAGGAGAAAAATCCTCTTTAATTTTTTTTAATGGCAAAAAAGGGCGCTTTAAAGTGTTGGGGAACCTTGAAGCTGCTGTGGCTGATGTGTTTTGAAATGCCAGTCTCCTTTCTTGCTCTGCATGGTACATAAAGCTATAGTCTTATACATGTTCCACCTCTCCACCAACTTGGAAAGTGGCCCAGTGCTGTTTGTCCAGCCACTGTAGTCGTAATGTGTGTTTGAGCCCTGCTGTTGGAACCTAAAGGAACCAGGACCCCAGGGGAAATGGACTTTCCTCACTTCCTATTGGAGTTGCCCCTGAGAACTTGGGAGGTAGCAGATGGGCTCAGGGAGGAAGTCTGTCCAAGAGAAGAACCCTGGGCTAGACATGGACTCTGAGCTTCCTAGGGTGTCTCACTCTCTTGCTCTCTCCTTCCTGTCTCTCATCTGGGCGAGGCTTACGTGTTTCTCAAACCCTTGCTGACTCTCCTCCCGGGCCGCTGGATCAGACCTCTGCTTGTTTGTTGATTTCTGGCCCTGACCCTGATGTTTCTGGAGCTCAGCCCAGACCTTGCAGCAGCAACAGTCCATCCACCCGCAGAGCTGGAAATGTTCTACTTTGGACATGGCCATCGTCTCTCAACACGTCCATTCTGTTTCTTCTATTTTGCCCTGTCTTAGAACCTAAGGCATGTTATTTTGCCTCTCAGGCTGCACCCTGATCTCAGCATCTTCCTCTGTAGCATGATGCAGTAGTAGAGCAAGATTAATGATACTCTTTCCCCTAGAATGGAGTCAGAAATGCAAATCTTACTTGGGAAGGACACAAGCAATCCTCTGGGAGGTGTGGGGGGTGAGGGGGCTGTCAGTTTATTCTGCAGGCTGGATACCTTGTAAGAAGACAGGGAAGGAGAAGGAGGAGAAAGCTAAGGCAGGGTTTAAGTCTCTGGAAAGCGTTAATGAGTAGGCTGGGGCTTCTGGACAGAGATGTCCCATGGGGATGTCCTGTGCTGGGCAGGATGGGCCAGACCTTAGCTCCTCTCCAAGCTGTCACCAAACCCGACACTGAGTTAGGTGGCTCAGCATTTGCAGGTGGTCTCTGCAGAGAGAAAGATTTTGTGACAAAATAAGAAAAGTGGAAGCATCAGGCTGAAGAGAATGGCCGAACAAATCCAGGGGAACTGGGACAAATGTAGGACCTGTCCCAAAGAGGTAAAGTTTGAGAAATAGTACAGAGGTTAAAGCACTTGCCTTGCATGTGGCTGACCCTAGTTTGATCCCCAGCACCTCAAGGTTCCTCAGGCATCTCCGGCCAGGTATAATACTAGAGACTCTCAGCACTCGGGGTGGTCCCAGTATCTCTGGCACCTGAATAGCATCGTCATCCTCAGGCTCTTGCATTGAACCACCCACCAGCCTAGTTGGCTTAGGGTAGCCAGGACAGCCCCCTGAGTTTCCTGAGCACTGCTTGTGAGCCTCCCACCTCCCTCCAAATGAACACAATTTCAAATTTTGATTTTTAAAAGAGTAGTGGGGATGGAGGGTAAGTTAGGGTTTGATTAGTGTTTGGGACACGAAGACTTGAGTAAGAGTAGGCTGTGCACCCCAGTTGCTCAAGATTGATGAGACATGGAAGACAGAAAGGAGCTGGCGACTATATATTTGAAAGAAACCGAACAGAGCCAGGCCCAATGCCAAGGACCAGCCCAGGTGGATGGGAATCAGCTCAGAGTCCCATCAGCTCAGCCCAGGTATGATTAGGAAGGCAGGAGTGTGTAGCTGGAACTAGACACTGAGTTTGGAAACTAGACTTGGAGATGCTAAGGCTGGGCCACCTGGTTTGGTCTAGGCCTCATCAGAGCTGGCTCCAGCAGGAGGCAGAGCTGAAGGTGAAGACTGAAGGAGAGACTCATGCTGCAACCAAGGCACCAGCTCTCTAGCTGGCTTCTCCAGAGAGCAAGCACTTGGGAGTACGACTGGCCAGTGAGCAAGGCCCTGTTGTCTTCAACTCAAGCATCATCTCTGGGCAGTGAGCTCAGAGGCCAGTTCAGCAGTCATGGGCCCACACTGCCCACAATCTTGCCACAATCCCATGGAAGCACACAGCCACAAGAACTTAGGTGAAGCCTAGTTCCGTGTTGCTTATTTGTATTCTGTGCCCAGAGACATGTCCCCCTGTGAGAATTGAGAGCTCGACATGAGCACAAGATTTCCTTCCCAGCACCCCAGGTTTATCTTTTTAAGGAGACGAGGGAGCATACAAATTCTGGGGGTTTCTGAGATACCTGTAGAAATGTTAATGAGTCCCCCTGATAGAGTTGGAATAGAGCCCAGGGAAAGAGAAGGGCAGAGAAAGAGTTGGCAGGGAGGAGGGTGGAGCAGATCATTCCCTTTGTGCGGCCCTGAAGGCATTTGGGCTTGACCCCAGAAGAGGTGGGAACCTAGGGGAGGGATTGGGGCAGGATCAGTTTTGCTTCCAGAAAGATCACTCTCGCCAAAATGCAGAGGAATGAAGAGTCAGAACTGACTGCATATGAAGAAGATTTACACAATCTGCCAGGTGGGAGAAGGATAGTGACCCCAATTCAGGGGGTGTCAGAACTGGGGAGGCAATGAGAGTGCTGGGGAAAGGCAGAGGACCAGCCCATTGGGAATGAGGATGCAGTTTCATCAGCAAATAAGCTAAGAAAGCAAAGCCGGTCAGGATCTGTGAGGAGTGATCCCAGCTTCTGGGAGGCCTCTGGAAGGATGGGGTCTGGAGAAAACTCTTTTGAGTGGCAAGATTGCAACTCGAGTTTGATGGATGTGAAAGATCCCCACTTTTGCATGCAGCTAGGTCTAGTCTAGGTCTTGGCACATGCAGGGGGAGTAAAACAATGGGGGTTGCTTTAATGATCAGAGTCGCCGGTCCTGAAACTGGGCAATTTGGTGGATGCCACCCAATGGCAGACACTGTGCTGCTCCATTCTTCATCCTCGGCATAATATGGACCTTCTCTGCCTGCCAGGACAGAGCTTAGACTCTGGCATCCAGAAGGCAAGTGACTTCTTCCATTTTTGTGTCTCATTTTTCCCAGTTTGCAAACCACATGATGACAGGCATGGCTGTGCTGGACTTCTGGGTGAAGCCTTGCTCTCTACTTCCCACAGGTCAGCCACTGGGACTTCCATGGTGACACCCTGGGCCTGACTTCGCCCTGGAGCCTCTTAACCTTTTCCTGGGCTCCCAGCTCCCTGACAGGTTTGACTTTTATGTTACTATTTGTTTTTACTTAAGCATCTTGTTTTGTTGCCAATAGAGTTTCAGACATATAATGCTCCCACTCCAATCTCTTCACCAATGACCCCAGGTTCCTTCCCACCCCTCAACCTGTCTCCTTGACTATAGTAATTAAATTTTTAAAATTTAATTATTGTAACTGAGGTCTATGTTTACAGTGGTGCTCACCCTAAGTCTTGGATCTATGCAGGTACCTGCCTCTACACCATGGACAAAGACAAGGTCTCTGACCTTTGCCCCTCTGTTACCTCCAGACCACATTGTCTTGCTTTCCCTTCTGTTCCTCTCCTTCCCTGACATTTTCATCTTTGTGATCTAGGGTCAAGGGTTTGCACGCCCAATTTGATACACATTCCCTATTCCCTGGGTGTATTAATCCTGCAGGTTTTTGTGCGAGGGTTCTAGTAGCCTGATTCATGGGGGTTAATCTGGCCAGAAATCAGCCACTATTCCTCACCCACTCTCTACCTCTCTCTCTTCAGAGCCCTTCAGAGAATCGGCAGTGAGCAAACCTGTTTGATCATCATCAAAAGTCTCTCTGGGAAGCTGCAACCCTTTCAGGGTAATTTGGCATGATTTTATGGAAGTGAGCCTGGGGGAAAATTCAAATGTCAAGCATAATTTGGTGCTTGAAACATGAAGGAGAAGAAAACCTCTACATTTCCCCTCCTCTGTCATCTTCCCCCTCCTCTCTCGGGGGATCATGGCCCCTGCTGGGGCCAGGGAGAAGTCATGGAAGCAAGGGTGGTTTCACACCCCCTTCAGCTCTGCACTAATGGAGGCATTAATCCCTCATGGGGTTCCCCCACAACACTCCCGTGCTGGACTAGCTGGGAGTTTTCCTGCTCTTCTCACCAAAAAGATCAACTGCAATTTCTACAATTTTGAATCCTCTCAAAAGTGCCTTGATTGAAAAGAATATGAAATGGATGGGACAGACTCTCTTTTTCAGATGCTTTCCTCCCCTTAGGACTGAAGTGAGGCTGGCCACGAGATGTGATTAATCCGTCCCTCTGGCTGAGATGCCAGTTCCACTCCCCTCAGCTCTGTCTGTGAGCAGCAAGTTCCTATCCCTGCCCCTTTGGGCATCCAGAGTTGAGCAAGAGCTCCTGAGTTGGAGGGGGCCTGACACCCAGCACAGTCTTACAGCCAAGAAGACCCACCTTCCAAAGCACAAGCACACGTCTAGTTGAAGTGTACAGGGCAAGGGACTCTGGGAAATGTGATTCCAGCTTAGTAACCTGATCCAGAACAAATTCAAAGTAAAAGCATTGTGTGACTGCCTCTCTGGTGAGATTCTATCAATGGCTTTTGTGTCTCTTCCTTCCCCTCTTTCATCAGCCCTTGCTCACTTGAGACTTGAGTTCTTGACGTTGGCCAAGCGGGTCGTGAGGAACAAGCATAAGGATCTTACAGATGTGTGTGTGTGAGTGTGTGTGTGTGTGTGTGTGTGTGTGTGTGTGTGTGTGGTGAGTGAGTGTGCTATGCTATAGGTGGGGAGGCATATACTGCTTTAAGTCCAAGGAATATAAATCAGAACCCATTTGGGGTATTCCCTCTATCTGAGGATGACTTTCTGTTTGCCCTACTCTACACATAACTCCAAGGGTTCTGGATCAGACTGAGGCCGCAGAGAGAGAGAGAGAGAGAGAGAGAGAGAGAGAGAGAGAGAGAGAGAGAGAGAGAGAGAGAACGCTGTCTGACAGGATCCTCTCACTCCTCTTATCTTTTTATCATACGGTTCCTGGATGAAACAGGATCTGTCTGCATCAGAAGGATCTACTTTTCATTAAACGACCGGACTTAAAAATGTTTCTTGGAGGATAATCCATTACATGATGGGACGTTCTCTTTGAAGCAATGATTTGCCACAGTCCCCGGGGTTTAAAGTCTGTAATAACATTGGAGCTATTAAATGAGCTTCTCCTGTGGGGTGTTCCTGATACTCAGCCACAGAGATTTGTAGTTTGTTTTCCAGCAACTCCTTTCCTGGCCAGGATGTGTGTGTTGATGGTGGCCTGCAAGCTGTGAGATGAACAATGAGTAGGACCCTTTTCTGGGTTTGGAGACAGGACTGCTCTGTGAGTGAAGCAGGACCTCCTCGACCAGGTTCCTCGGGTACACTTTTGAGAGCTGGGCTCCAATCTGTTTTTGTCTCAATGCCCCCACAAGAGGAAGTTATACTCCTGTTGATTTCTGTGCATGCAACCAATGCATATAACTTTAATAGCATTCCAGAGAGCTGCATAACTCAGTGTTACAGTTTCTGCGGAGTAAGGATTTTTCCAGTGGCATATTTCCAGAGCCCTTCCTCTTGCCTGTACACTGGTACAGCCAGGAGTGGCAGTCTCCATTCCCCTGTCCCGGAAGTGCACACAGATGATAAAACACGTGACTATTTGGCCTCTGGGAGGGCTAGAACCGTAGCAAAGGGCAGTGCTCTAGAGATGCGTCAAAAGCAGGAGCTCAAAGTATCTCTTTTCCAGAGAAGCGCCTCTAAGGATGAAAGGAGCATCTCCGTGTGTCAACTCTGAGCACCAGCTTCATGATCCTATAAAAACTTGCTGAAATTTGGCGAATGCAGGAACCTCTCCCAGGACCTTCCAAAACACATTCCATGGGGCACAGCAAAGCTAATTTTAACCAGTGGTCTGGGTGGCTCTGATGGCAGTTAAAGTCTGAGAACATACTTGCAAACTGGGATAAGGTAGGGTCACTTGACTTACATCAGCTGGGCCTTTGGTTAAATGGTCCATAGGATGGTGTCTCTATACTATTAGGGAAAGTCCAAACATTCAGGTAAGAGAGGACGTTCCTCTGGCCAATTCTTTTCCAAAACTTAACGGTGACCAATCAAAACTGGTCCAAATCTTCTTCACTGTGACCAGTCAAAACTTGGAGACTGAAAAAAGTTAGGGGACATGCAGAACAAATCTGACACAAGGACTGAAAGAACATGCAATTTTTGAAGGGACTAGAATAGGCAATGGCTTGTTCCTGGTTAGAGAGAAAAGTGTGATAAGGTAACATGTATATTTACTAAATAAAATATAAAAGGGACCTTGGTGGCAGCTCTCTCTCTCTCTCTCTCTCTCTCTCTCTCTCTCTCTCTCTCTCTCTCTCTCTCTCTCCCTCTCTCTCTCTCTCTCTCTCTCTCTCTGTCTCTCTGTCTCTCTCTCTCTCTGCTGCCTGCGTTCAGTAGTCTCATGACACTTCCCCCATCCTGGGGAGGCTGATGGTGATGGGCAGATGAAGGAAGGAACGAGGGCCAGGCTGGTTGGTATAAGTCTCAGTTTATTCCATTCCCATCTTCATTCGCTTCTGATTCTCCTCCTGCTTCTTCCTCCCCCATGCTACTTCATTCTCCTTCTCGATCCCCCAGTCCACTCTTACAGTCTAGTTATATCCCAAATCATGGGGGCTTGGGGCTTACACATAGGTGTGGTCATACAATCAACAAAGATAAAGTTATTACCTCAGGGGAGGCTTCTTCTAGGACAGATACTTATTCAGTAGGACTACCCACCCAAGAGCGGAACACCATGGGTGTTTCTCCTCTCCTTGTTCAGCAAACATATAAGCATTCATATAGCACTGTAGCACTGTTGTTCTCATGCAAGGTAAACGCCCTACCCACTGTGCTATCACTCCAGTCCATAAACATTCATAATATTAATGATTTTGTGTGGACATAATAAGAGATACATTAAGCTTATAGAATTGCTCTCCTGGGGTCATCGCAATCTCAGACTACAGTGCTCAGGCCAGATTAGACTTTCTTATCCCTAACTGGGTCCTAATCTTGTAGTACTTTTGGATCACAACAGCATTTGTCCATGACCATGCTCTCAACTTATAGTTGAGTATTGTGGCGCATTGGCCTGGCCCATTTCAATGCCAGGGTAGCTCACAGCTTACCCTGGGTCCACTTAGTCCCTAGTTGGGACCCTGCTTTGGGGATGCTAGGAACTAAGGAAAACTGAGGCTTAAGTCGAGGAAACAGATGCCCTGGAGTTCGTATTGCTTGGAGACAATTTACTCCCAAGTTACAAAGGCATAATATTAACTGTCTTCCTTTGTCTATACAAAAAGGACATTGCTTTAAAGTAAACTATTCAAAAGATATAAGGAGAGGAGAAAGGCAATATTAACTTATAATGCAAGTTCAGAGTCTATAGAAGGATCTGACCTTACAAATTAACAGAATCTGGTTAGGGGAAAAGCTGATTAACTGGTTGCATAGGAGAACACAGAGAAGAAGTTTCAGATAAACAAAGGAATGGGAGTGACTCAGGAGCACTGTGATAGGTGTAACCTGATAAACCTAAGCTCCTTGTGGCAAGAGAGAAAGGACAAACCAATGTTTTCCTACAGTCACAGAGACAGTTGCAAAAATTAACTATTAGTTCTTGGCAAACCTTCAGTTTATCTTCTTTCCAGGGGCCGAGAGAAGATAGGGTGGGTAGGAAATACACAGCCTTGTAATCTGTTGGGACTAGAATCTCATGTGAATTCTGATGTGTCTAGATGTGGTCAAGGGAGAAGCATTGCACCGAGCTCCCCAGGCCTCAGATTCGTCATCTAAAAAATGGGTACAATGACCCATGCACTGCCTGCCTCAAAAGAGGCTGTAAACAGTCTGCCCTGAAGCTTCCCAGAACAGAGCTATCAGTAGCACTTTGTCCTGGATGCCTGGCTGGCCCAGACAGGGGCGGGGGAGGGAGCAGGCCTGGGTGTTGTCAGGGAGGCCACAGCGTTCCCACCACGTGGAGCAAGGATCCTCTCCTTCATTGACTAATTCAGATGACAGCCTTTCCCAGCCCTATCAAAACCAGTGCAACAACCACTTATGTGATCATCATTTTATCACTCGGCTGCTATTGTAAATAAGGGATGGAGGGCTCTGTGCGGGGCCATCTTTACAACAGCTCCATCTAAATGCAAATGTAGATCCCCCGCCAAACAGAGAGGTGAAAGCTTTCCTATTAGCAGGCAGGAGATAGGAGAGTTAATTTAATGCTGAAACATTCCCAGGCAAGGCCGGCAATTCCCCCTGTTGAGCACCCGCCTCATTTTCTCTCCATGACCACAGTGCCCATAATATGATAATTTTTACCTTTTTAAACTTTGCTAAAGGAAAAAGGACAGTCATCTATCTTTGGAAATGGCTCCTTCTGCATTCATTTTATCTACAAAAATGCAGATATTTGTCTATTTGGTGAATGAATGGCCCTGGGAAAGCTGCAGAGGACTTCAGCGCTGTGATGTGCTGGATTCAATGCATGCACTTGACTCCCTGAACTCCCCCAGCCAGGCTCGCCCAGCCCCCAGCAAATCCCTTTTTTCCTCTTCCCTGCATCCATCTCCCTGGTCTGAGAGAAGAGGGATTGAGAAGGAGGAGAGACAAGAAGAGAGGCAGCCGAGTGCACTCAGAGCACTTAACTACGGGTTGGACCCTAGTGGGTTCTTCTTCTCAGGAATGAATCTTAGGAACATGTTGGGTTTTTTTTGTTTGTTTGTTTTCCCGTTTGTTTTTCGGCCATACCTCGCTGTGGGGCTGGAGCGATAGCACAGCGGTTGGGCTTTCGCAGCCAACCCGTGTTCGATTCCTCCACCCCTCTCGGAGAGCCCGGCAAGCTACTGAGAGTATGGAGCCCACACGGCAGAGCCTGACAAGCTACCCTCAGTGTATTGGATATGCCAAAAACAGTAACAATAAGTCTCTCAATGAGAGATGTTACTGGTGCCCGCTTGAACAAATCAATGAGCAACGGGATGACAGTGACAGTGACCGCGCTATGCTCAGGGCTGACCCCTAGATCTGCACTCAGGGATCACTCCTGGTGGGCTCCGGGGACCATGTGGGACGCCAAGGATTGAACCTGCGCATGCTGCGTGCAAGACGAGCACCCCATTTGCTGTGCTATTGCTCAGGCCTAATGTTGGGCTAGAGGTTAGTTTGGAATCTTGGAAGATTTCAAGCCCTGTGGCACTGAGTCACAGCTCCATTGGCGGCAGTGCGCACAGTGGCTCACCCACTGTGGGTTGCTGTCAGCCAACCATCAGGTGACCTGTGACTCGGCGCAGGTGTTTGACCTGGCACAGACCCTCCTCGATAGGGTCCTGCTCTGTCAGCTGCTCAACAACCTCTGGGCACACTCCATCAACCTCAAGGTGATCAACCTGAGGCCACAGATGTCCCAGGTGCTGCCCATAGAAGCAGGCAGGTGCATGTTTGTCAGTGTGCAGATCGTTACAAAAAGCTTACATTTGGTAGACTGGGAGCACTTGTAAAGGTGATTAGAGGCCACCCCAAAAACCTCCGTCCCTCTCAGAGAATCCGGCAAGCTACAGAGAGTATCCCGCCCGCACAGCAGAGCCTGGCAAGATACCCGTGGTGTACTTGATATGCCAAAAACAGTAATAACGACAGTCCTCATTCCCCTGATCCTGAAAGAGCCACGAGTATGTTATCGGGCTACACTAGCATGCAACAGGGACGAATGGCGACATTACTGGAACCCACTCAAGCAAATCAGTGAATGGGATGACAGTGATACAGTGATACAGTAGTTTTGAAAGTGACCCTTACTGAGGTCTCTGACCATGCAGGTTAACGAGCACCTCAGAGCCTAAGTAGTTCTGGCACCCAGTAGGGCCTTTTGGCCAATAAGGAAAGGTACCTTCCAAAGTGCATCCACGTATCACCCAGAAGTGTTCAGGCCAGGGGACTCTGAGAAAGATAATTCCACCTCAGTAACCTGATCCAGAACAAATCTATTACCAGGACTGAAAGAATACACAAATTCTGAAGGGACTAGAGTAGGTGATGGCTTGTTCCTGGTTAGAGATAAGAGGGTGATAATTTCTGCGACCGCTTCCCTGCATGGTCCTTCAGCCCCTCCATTTCACAAGGGTACTGTGAGCCCTGCAGTGCAGATAGGGATTAGGGCTAGGGGTCTGTCCTGCTCAGCTTCTCCTCATAGCTCATGGATTTCACAAATGTGGATCTGGGCACTGGCTGAACTAAATTTGTAGTCTTAGGCGGAGTAGTGGGGTGGGGCGGTGTCATACCCAATGACACTCAGGGCTTACTTGTTCAGGTCTTACTTCTGCCTCTGAAGTAATGGATCATTCCTAGTGGGGCTTAGGGGACTCAATGTAGTGTCAGGAATCAAAGCCAGGTGCATGCAAGGCAAGTCCCTTGCCCCTTGCCCCTGTACTCTCTCTCTCTCTCTCTCTGGTTCCACATTTGTAATCTCCACCTCAATACACTCACATCCCTTTGCCTTCATTTGTGGACACACATGATCGGGAAGAAGATTTGAGTTCCCAAGCACCCACCTCTCATCTGAGGTTGAGCAAGATTTCAACTCTCACACTTTGTGAACGCATGTTGTAGTCTGTTCAGGGCTCTGAATTTTGAATTGCGTTTTTAAATTTTGTTTTGCTTCATATGATGTTGTTCTATACTCCGCAAATGAGTGCAGTCCTTCTATGTCTGTCCCTCTCTTTCTGACTCATTTCACTTGGCATGATACTCTCCATGTCTATCCATTTATCAGCAAATTTCATGACTTCATCTCTCCTAACAGCTGCATAGTATTAGTATTTCATTGTGTAGATGTACCAAAGTTTCTTTAACCAACCCAAAGATGAAAGCTTGTAACTATCGCACAGTGATTCAATAAAACTTAAAAAATAAATAAATAAATAAATTTTTTTCTTAAAAAAGAAAAAATTTTGTTTTGCTTTGGAGTCACAGGAGGTGGTGCTCAGGGAAACTGCTGGCTCTGTGCCTGGCGGGGGGGAGGGGTGTGTCACTCCTGGCATTGTTAGAGGGAACCTAAACAGCCTTGCGTCCAAAACGTGCTCTAACCCGAGCCCTGAATACTTGTGCTTTTGGTTGGTGATGTCCCTGTTTAAGATGGCCCAAGTGCAGAACTGAAATACTACCTAGAGTTCCTCAGGCAGGAAAGCTGTGCCAAGCCATGGAGGAACACACGGATAGGACAGCTCTGTTCAGCTTCAAAGCTACTGAATCAACCAGGCATCCGGGAAACCACGCATCTTTAAACAGAAACACATGTAAGATATAATTACGAGTTGAATGGCTGATGACAATGTTGCGAGCGGAGGCTTGAAGGATCTCAATTGTATTTCCCCCCTAGGAGTGATGGCTCAGTGTTTGCTAATTCAGTGTTCAAGGTGACTTTATAGAGTATGATTGCCTTGAATAATGAAAATCAACTGTGCATGGAATCTGTTTGCCTCATCTGTCATCCCTGAAGAAAGATGAGAAAAGGCTGTCAGGGGGGTCTGGCCCCTGATCAATGGTTGCCCCAACCCCAGCCAGAGCTCCCTTCTTCTCCTTTAGAGTCATATCTGTCCCATTCTAGCTTGGCTATGGCTGGACATGGTGTGGAGCTTTGGAGTTGCAGACTCAAGAAGTGAGGAATCTGTCTGCACACCAGCTTGGTGATCTTGAGGACATTATGTGCAACTCCTTCATCTGTCAGGTGATATTCTGAATATTTTTGGTAGGGTCGTGGAGACCCTTAGGCGAGGTTAATGTATACAAAGAGCTTAGCCCAGTGCCTAGATCAAGCTGAGCCACCCCTAATACAATTCTTAGGAACTTGGTGGAAGTTTGTTTTGTGATTGCAGGCATTCTAGGATCTTCCTTTGACTTTCTGTTTGGCATTTCCATCGGTTCTTTGTTGTAGTTTTGCTGCCTCCTGTGTTCCTGGCCCTCACATACCATTCGTTATTTCTCTAGTGCCCCGGTCTTCTTAGAGCTTTGAGGTTTGGAGAAGTGAGGGGTATGCTCACTCTAGATGGATCTTGTCCCTCTGTCCCTCATCCTGCAGCTGTGACATCAGAGCTAGGGTTGGAACCATGGGAAGTGTGAAAGCTCTGCTCCCTTGGAGCACAGGCTTCACCATGTCCAGTCTCAGTCACTGAACAAGGGCTGCTGACAGAGAAAGGAGGGGCGTCCCGCAGCAGGACATGCAGGTTAGAAGACTAGTATGCATCCAGGTAGGAGTCCTCCATTGAAACACAGGGTGAGAAATGGCACAACAATATAAAACTCCAAGTCCCAATGGTCCCAGTCATTAAGAAGGCTGATATTTGGAATATTTACCCCCACTGGTTTGTAATCAGCTTAAGGGCTGTTTAAGTTGTAAGGGCTGGAGCGATAGCACAGCGGTTGGGCTTTCGCCTTTCACGCGGCTGACCCGTGTTCGATTCCTCCACCCCTCTTGGAGAGCCCGGCAAGCTACTGAGAGTATGGAGCCCGCACGGCAGAGCCTGGCAAGCTACCCGTGCATATTGGATATGCCAAAAACAGTAACAATAACGTCTCTCAATGAGAGACGTTACTGGTACCCGCTTGAACAAATCGATGAGCGACGGGATGACAGTGACAGTGACAGTGGCTGGTTTGTAAAAGAGCTTAAAGACTCATATACCCAAACCAGAGTGGGATGCTGTGACTCTGAGGGTAGCCATGACTCTCTTTGGAGGGGTATCCAGCATCCCAGTCCCCTCTGCCAACATAAGCTTGGCTACAGAATTGAGTGTATGTCCTCAAGTTTGGTCCTCATGGGTGTCCTTGAAACCACACCTCACCTACACGTTGGCCTCTCCCAATACTGTGGGCATGGATGCAGATCTTCCCTTTAGTCAAACTCCAGACCCTGCTGTCCTAATAGAAGTCCTGGTTCTATTCTCGCCCTGCCTGTGAGAGCAGGGATCCAAGGAATGTTTCACTTCGTTGTACCAAGTGAATGTTGGAATGGTTCCCAGCGTGGAGGCAGAGGAGGGGAGTGGCTCTTTCTAGGCACCCAGCCTTCATTGGAATGGTTCATCCTGGAGGACACTGCATTGCTAAGACACCTGTCTGAAAATGCTAGAGACAGCCTCTGCAAGGTCTCTTTTAGATTTAAAGCGGCAACTTACTTATAACACATCAAGTTTAGGTGAAAGACAGTCTTTCTTGTCGCTGTCAGTTCTGGGTTTTGTACCTTTCAGCCTTGCCTGTGAACAAAAGCTTTCTTGACATTTCTTGAGAGGTGGTGGGATTCCCTCACCTGGTGAAGTGGTGTTGAGTGAACATGGCCTCACATCTCAGCCTTGCAACAACCTGAGTTAGGGACTAGTGTTCCCTTTCTTTAACAAATGAGCTAGAGATTTAAGAGATATGCCAAAGTCAGGGAACAGAAGAGTGGCACTTCAAAGAGAGGTAAGCTGAGTCCAGAATTAGAGTTCCCAGTAGAAAATGTGGAGAGATGGAATGTACGAAGAACCTTCCCTTAGTGAGATGAGAGTAGGCTGGTCTATTCCACTTGGTTCCACTTGGTTTTATTTCTTTAAGACTATAGCAGGGGGCCAGAGAGATAGTGCAGTGGGCATGGTGCTTGCCTTACATACAGCTGACCTGGGTTTGATACCCAGAATTCCTGAGAGTAGAGCCAGGAGTAAGCCCTGATTATTGCTGGGTGTGGAATATGATCAAACACCACGGGTTTGCCAAAGATTTCTGGCTTGGGATTGGGCCACACCACTCAAAAACCTCCAAGATATCCATGAAAGATGACACCCCATTAACTTTCACTCTGTGACAATTCCCTCTAGCATTGGTACATTGAGTCAAAGGGAAAGTGAATGAAGGAGTGGTATTAAGATACTCACTTCTAAGAGAGAGGATGTTTCAAGTAAAATCAGGACCAGAGAACAAAGACTGGTCAACACTTCTTGCTAAAAACCTGAGAGCGTTTCTGGCTCCCTATTCTATTGGTTTGGTTACGCAGCTCTTTCTTGGATTACCTGTTATGATTCTGTAACATCATTCTCATCACTGTCATCATCACCTTCATTATCTCCATCACCACCAACATTACCATAACTATCATCACCGTTGTCTCTTAAGCTCTCTCATCTTCTATGACTGCAGTCAAAGATACACAAAACCATTCTTAAACTCAGTTCACCATATGGAAGCCTTGAATTTTCTGAGTATCAACTAGACTCAGAAAATAGACTGAATCCCTACAATGCAATTAAGCACCCCAGATCCACATTCTAGGCTTTCTTGGGTTAGCACTTGGACTGTTTCTAACTTTATAAAAATGTCAAAATGTGTCAAAATAATCAAAAAGCATGTCTGACTCCAAACAGTGGTGGTGGTTATTCTGGGCAGTCTGCAAGTAGGCAGACGCAGAACTGGCAAGATCAATGGAGAGTGCCTAACTCATAAGCTATGATAAAGTGACAGCAGAGAAAGACAGAACCAAAAACCAGGCAAGTTGCTTATAAGTGAGCACAGCACTGCTCTGAAAGGCAGTGGATTTCTTATTATATAGAATTGATTGACTGTCATCTATATGCCTTTTGTGAAACTGACATTTTAGAGTCCCAATCATCATAAATATCTTTAGCTTGCCTCGTCAAATCCCAAGAGATGAAAAGGTGCCCCCCCTCTCTTTTTTTATAGTAGTTGACACCCCTCCATGACTCATAAGAACCTCAACTTTCAAACCCTGTTCTTTAATTCTGGAATCATACTAATGTTCTGGAAACTATAGTACACTTGGGAATCACTCAAGAAAATTCACAGTTTTCTGATTTTTTTTGTCCTGTCCTTCATAGCTTCAGAATCACTAGATCTAGAAGTGGCACATGGGAATCTGTCCTTTGGATGGTAAAATGAATGCAATTTGAGAAATATTTCAGTGCCCTCGATTGCCCTCAGAAAGGTAGCACTTAACTTAGAAAGAAAAAATTATCCACTAGCCTAACGCACTCAGAAACCTCTTACAAATTGGGAGAAGACATTATATAACAAGACCAATTTTCCTAAAATAGTTGATCTTACTCTTTTTGTTTCTGTTCTGAAGACTGAAGCATCCTTTGCCCTTGCCTTTTGGGGGGGAGGAGGAGGGAGGGAGGGAAGGATAGCTATTTTTTTATGAAGGCTATTACCTTGAAATAAAAATCAAGAAGTATTTCTTTTGTACTACAAAATGTATCAGTGAGTAGAAAGGATCCCTGAGCCCTAGTCAGTGAGAAATCCCAGGATCCCATGAGCACATCCTGTGTTCATTGATCAGAGGTTTTCTCAGCCATTTAATCTATTTGAAAGCTTTTCACACCTTCTAGAGAACAATGACACTCCTGGTGTGAACTTGGTGCAGACCACATGGAAATGAAGCTTCCTTAAGAGCCACCTGCAGTGAGGTTCCTAGATCCCCTCTTCACCCCACTTTTTTGGGAAGGGATCAGCTGCTGATTAGCCCAGGAAATGGGATTTGAAATGCCATTGATTAGAATGGCCTCGCTCTTTTCTTTTCTTTTCCTTTCCCCCTCTGTGCCAGGAAAAAGAAAAAAATCCACCAGGGAGTCCGGAGTAGGGTAGATTTATCTGAAAGAGATGCCGAGGGTGAGGCGATGTAACAAATTAAAGAGATAAAAGAAAGACTTCAACAATATAGATGACTTAGAGTGGCTGTTCCCTTTTGTATGTCTTTGCTCCAATTAATACTTTCTACAGCCTTAAGGTAAGATTATAAAGTAGGTAATAAGATCCTTTAAATCCTACTGTTTTGAAAGAATCCTTATTGTCTAATTCCCTTGGCTTTTCTGTAATGCTTTCAAGAGGTTTCAAAGCCCAGGTTCCAGAAATATAGGGTTTCCTCCCCTTCAGCCTGGGAGATAAGTCAAAATAATTGATCCTTCAGGGTCCTTAATTTGTTAGGATCGCAAACCAAATCCTCAAAAGACTGGGGTCCATTTGTTATATAAATGTTTCTGGGATGAAAGGAGACAGAGTAAGATTTGAGTCAGGTACAAAAAAAGTATTTTAGGATTATCCATGTGTGTCTATACCGCGAATTTTAAATGGTCCTTATGCAGATTAATAAAACTATTTTTTTTTAATTGTTCTCAGCACTGCTACTCAATGGTGTCAAGCAGGTCATTTTATACACGGAGCTTCTCACTTCTGTTGGATGCAGCTTTCAACTGTAGCCAGACACGGAAGCTAATTTCTGTCTGTGTTCCCTGCCACGTGACAATTAAGAAGTCTGCCTCTTCCTGAGGCTAACTTTCCCCAATTGTAGAATGGGGAGAGAATGCCAGAGAAACAGCACAGTAGACTGAGTGCCTGCTTTGCTAATAAGAGGACCAAGTTCAATTCCTGGCTGACTGCTGACAGTGAGCCTCAAGTACAGACCGAGGAGTAATCCCTGAGTATTTGCTGGGTTGTGTGCAAACACCGTCCTCCCCACATCAAAGAAACTCCTGTCTATATTTGAGAGTTCATCTTAACTTGGCACCCCATTGCTCTGATTCATGTCATTTATTCTCAACCCCGAAGCATGCTCCAGGTTCTAGGTCATAGAAGTGAATCTGTCACCGTACCGGACTTCCCGAAATGCAAAGATGAATCTGTTGACATAGAATTGAACGGTCAATTATGAGAATTACAATTAAGAGTCTTATGATTTCTGAGAGAGAAAATCATAGGGAGAAGTGTCACCTATAGCAACCCGCAAGGGAAAGTGGAGGAAACCGCATTGGTTGCCAGTCCAGTGCTATCCTGTCTTTTCTTCTTACAAATGTGGTTCTGCTCCTGTAATCTGTGCTTTGCTAATTCCGTCATGCGATTCCCCTCTTGCAGGTGATGGATGAGGCCTGGGCTTGTTGCACGAGGCTCATCACTGAAAGTTGAGCACAAGTCTGATGCATCTGGGAGCTGCCCCTGCTTATTCTTGAAGAATCACAGAGCGGGAGCAAAGCTTTGGCTCCCTCTGAAGGCTTTGGGGACCTGATGTCTCCTAGCAGTAGCAGCCATCTAATGAACACAGAGGGGCCCCGGAGACTGGAAAGCATGATTGAGCAGAACAATGGGAGTTGTGGGGTTGAGGATATTGAGAAGAAGCAAAGCTGCCAGCCCAAAACCCAAGACTTCCTTCTTCTGACAGACACCATATCCTGTCAATCAACACAACTTTGTTATCACTGTATCACTGTCATCCCATTGCTCATCGATTTGCTCGAGTGGGCACCAGTAATGTCTCCATTGTGAGACTTGTTGTTACTGTTTTATGGCATATCGAACATGCCACAGGTAGCTTGCCAGGCTCTGCTGTGCGGGTGGGATACTCTCAGTAGCTTGCTGGGCTCTCCGAGAGGGACTGAGGAATCGAAACTGGGTTGGCCGCATGCAAGACAAACACCCTACCTGCTATGCTATCGTTCCAGCCCAACTTTGTTTTATTTCAAACAAATTGAATCAGGGTGTCTGTGCTTCCTACCCCTACCCCTGCAGGTTCTTGCTGGTGGCTTCAGGACTGATTTCTGGAGATGAGGAAAGGGGAAGAAGACAAGGAGTTGAAGGAGGGCATATAGATGCAGGCTCTGTGGCTTTCGAAAATAATCTGCCCACCAAGAAACTTTCAAGAATAAAAACCTGTACGAGCAAAGGAAGGAAAAGGGTGGACTTGGACACATCATCAGGGCTGGGGTGAGGAAAAGCTTGTCAGACAGAGTACCTCCTGCAGAGAGAGTTATGTGTGGTTGGCACACAGCTGAAGGTTAGGTGAGTCCCAAGTCCTCACTAGCCGGTGTTGATAACCACATTAGGTTTTGGGTTGCTGACTCCAAAGGGAACATTTCTCACTTTTGTGCCTATGAGTGTTGCCCCCTGGACAAAATACCTGGGCACAGTTTGGGGTGAGCATGTTTCCCTGAGTCCTAGTTCTCCATGGAAGAGTCTGAAATGAGAGGTCATTCTGACATGGGGGTGGCTGCTGGAAGGAGACTCTGGTGGGTACCAATTGCGCTTCTCATGGGCTTTGTCCACCACTCCAACCCCATGCGTTGACTGATGCAGTCTAACTTAAGATCATCCCTGGATGCCCTGCAATCTCCATGCTCACCATCATTTTGGAACTAGGCAGGAGTCTAGACACATCATTTCACTGCAGTGAACACAGGAAGATTCTGAGACGTCAGCAAGCCCATGTCCTCCAAGGGACTGTGCTACTCTGTCCTCTAGAAAATCCTTCTTGGACATGTTGTTTGAATGTATGAAAGAAAATACGTTTACTGTTTGTGTCTTGTATGCTTCCATGCTGCAGACATGGACATAGATGCTTTTTAAATTCTTTTTTTTTTTTCAAAAACATGAAATCAGTGTTCTTATCTGTGTTCTCTGTGTTTATGAGCCTCTGACTGCAAGATCGGGTCTTATATTGGAGAATATAGTGGATGTGAGGCAGAGATGACACAGATGGACCAGTTTCCACCAGGTTCTTGGTTTGATCCATTATGGCACCCAAGCCAGTGTTAATTGAGAACAAGTCTATCCATTCTGAGAGGGGCTGCCTTTTGATAAAATCAGAAGAAGTAATACAAAGGGGAATGATTTGCAAGACAAAGACAACCCTTCCTCATTGGAATCAACTGGGAGTGCTTGGTTACTTGATCCACAGTGCCCCCTGGGACCCTGGGGTGAAGAGGCAAGCAGGAGCAAAGCCTTTCAGAGTTCCCCCCATGGTTTCAGCTTTTGACAGCAGTCACTGAACCTTGTCCAGCCTGTGACCAGACACATTGACTGCCGGGTTCAGGCACAAATGTCTGGTCTATGAAAGGGGTCACAGGACGGGAAGCACAGCATTTTGCTGCTCACCATTATTTTCTCTTTCCCTGCAAGGACAGCTGATGTTCCTTGTTCATGGACTGGGTATTTGCAAAGCCCGACAAACAAATTTATGTGCAACCCCTAAATGAACAGCCACAGTCTCTAGGGGAATTGAGTAAAGAAGGGAGGATTTTGAGCTTCCTGATGCTCTCATTCCCTGCTGAGGTCAAATAAGGAGACACCACTCTCCCGCTGAGAGCAAATGTCCTTTCCACTTTCCACTGTCTGATTAGCGCCACTTTTGTTTTTGTCGCATTTTTAGTCTCTTTGTTGATGATTTTTTTGTTTAAAATGTCCCCCAAGCTTAGTGTGTTATGTATTGACTGTATTATATATAGATTGTATTCTTTATGGGTTGGTTGATAAAGAATTGCAGATTCTACCCCAATAATCCTACCCCTCCTTTTTGACTTCTCTTGAGTGTTAGCTACTTCGAGTTCATGTGAGCTAATTACTGAGAAGAGTACATGATCATTGAGAACCGTGAGAATGATCTGCATCTCCTTGGTTTGGGGTTTTAGTGTAAAAGAGTCTGATAGGATCACAGAATCACAAAATCTGAATTCTTAGGGCAGCCCTTTAGGAAAGACTGTATGGGTGGTGCATCATTTTCCACTGAATATCTTTTCTGATGAGGTGCTAATTATGCCACAACATCTTCTATTTAACTCTGATGACTTGAAAGCACTTTTTAATATAGAGCTTAGCATCTACACCTTGAAATTATTCCTCTGACTCTGAGTTCTGTGCTGTGGCCTCAGAGAGTAAGTGACATTCTTTCCTACATATTTTCAAGATGGCAATCTCTTCCATCTTTTCCTTGTCTCCTATCTCTCCAAACTCTGACTTCTTACATATTACCCCTTCTTCTCCCCTTTTCTTGACTCCTAAATGCTGGGTTTCATCTCTACTGCTTACTCAAAGTTAATTACCTACTTGTTCTTCAATTGTTGCCTCAGTGAGGTAAATTTGTTCTTTCCCACTGTTGGTGGTAACAGAGAATAAAGAATTTTTTTTTTTATCTTTCTTGGATTGAAATATATCAGACCTCTTTCTCCTTCCCTTATATTTTGGGCCACACCTGTCAGTACTCAGGGGCTATTCCTGGCTCTGTGCTCAGGAGTGAACTTAAACATGTCTCGATATCATGTGTGTCCAATTCAGCCCTATCTTTTTCAGAATAGATTATTAGACAGGGACCTCTTATGCCCTCAGATGGAACAACTCGACAAGGGTGAAAACTGTTTATGCCCAGGAGGGATCAGATAGGGCACTTTTAAATCTTCTCACACAGGTAAAAATATGGAGGCTGCCTCCCTATTAAAGGGGAACTATTATACTTTTCTTTGAAAGCATCTGTTCATTTTTATGATAACTCTAAATAAGGGGTTTTTACTGCAGAATGAGAATGAGTTATGTTAGACTGTTTTGTATCATAGAAGAAAGGAAAGAATTGTTTAGTATAGGTGTGTGTGTAGGTGTCTGTGTGTGTGTGCACGCGCATGTACACTCAGCTATCTATGCCATAGAAGAGATTTTCAAGCTTAGGGGAAAAGAACATGAAGGAATGACATAAGACGGCAGATGGAAACTCAATGTGCATTAGGGGCACTCGCTTATTACACAGACTGTTTCTACTGAATAATTCAGAACTAGAATTTAACTGATAGTTTACCTAGGAAGGTTTATGAATGGGATAAAGTAGAATTAGGAACCTTGATCCTACCAGGGACTGTCTACTCTTATTCATAATCATTAGGATTGTTTTCCCTGTTGACAATAAGGAGAAAGAGGAGGAATACTTGAATAGGGGAGAAATCAACTTATCAAGCTTTTAAAGAAATCGGACAAGGATCCTTACAGTATTACTCAAAATAGCCTACTGTGAGTATTTTTTATGATTATGTCCTTTTTAATCCCATATTTCTAGACATTGGATCTCATGTGTGAGTTTTCAAATATAAGATGAACGTTTCAGATCCAGGCTTCTAACTTCTCCTTAATTAATCATATCCTACTCCCCACTTCTCTTGCAAGCCACCTTTATAAGAAAACAGTGTCTTCACACTAAGTGACAAGAAATCAAGTTCTCTACAACCACTATGCTTAAAGGATTGTTCCTTTGTCAACCTGGGGCAGTTGCTTTTAAAGTGTAGACAGTGCCCATGGCAAAACTAGCAATAGCCTCAACCAGAAAAACCAATAGTATTTTTTTTGGTGGAGGGGTGGAGGATGAGGAGTCGGATACAAAAATAAAAAGAATTGTTTAAAATCTATTGGTGAAAGTATGCTCAATTCCAATTGCCTCTCAGTTCCAATTTTTCTCTGCTGCTGGGATCCAAGAGTTTTCATTTAATTTTTTGGTTGATGGGTCCATTATTCCACTCAAATTCTAAAACCATTCTAAAACCATTGACATTGCATTCTTTCAAGTCCTTGAAAATTCTGTAGAACTACTTCTGTAGGGGTGACCTTCCAATTTGGGGGTGTAGCCTGTAATGGATGTGGGGACATAGCAGATTGATTGATAGTTAATGATAGAATGATAGAGGAGTACTTTAGTTAAACCAGAATTCACTTGATTATTTGCCTTGGTGGGGAGGAGGAGGGGGAAGCAGGAGGTTTGCACTGAGAAAAGTCCTATTTTTAAAATTCTGTTGTAGTGACCATGAATCATAGAAACATTAACCTGTGCTGTTATGAAGTCTCAAAGGAGGGTGTAATGAGCAAAAAGAGAAATGGAGTAATTGGATTAATGTGTTGTAAAAGATCCTTTGCTGACTCACTTCGGATCAAAACATGTGCTTACTCTGGGTCAGATGGCAGTGACTTTTATTGTGTAGAACATTCGCTATGACAAAATTTATGAACAGTTCTGAGATTTTATTGGTCTTCCATTCCACTGCTGGAGTGTGATATATGCCCCTTCTTTATATTGTATACAACTGCTAATATTTATGGCATTGGGCTACTGAACAGGCTCACCAATCCCAAAGTCTGCATTCTTTTGATGGTCTTGTACTTAATCCAAAAGCATTTGCTTCCTGATCTGTCCCCACCATGCAATATAGCTTGGTAATGCCACCTGTCCATATCCCAGATTCTGTGGATGTCCTCAAGCCTCCTACAAAGCATTGTAGTGCAATTTCTAGACAGTTTCCTGAGTACATCTCAGTGGATAGCTTTCTCTGCCAGGTTTAAGTGCACCTCTCACTCTGCCTCCATTTTTTTCTGTCTGTCATTTCTCTCTCCAGTCTCTCAGCTTCTTACACATTCTCTTTGTTCTCTTTCTTTCTCCCTCTTTATAAATACTTGCTATGCTGTTACCCCTTATATGGCTTCAGTACCTTTTAAGACAGAGCCCTGTGTCCTTCAAATTTGTCAAGGAAGCATTTTCAACACGTTTCCCTTTGACATTTATGAGAACTGACAGTATCGATTCCCTAATGAATAGGAGCATCTAGAGACCCTGAGAAGCCCTCTAGCTGGGAAAAACTGAGGCGAGACTCCACAGGCAATCCAGGTGCTGTGCTCCTGTAATGAGTTGCCTCAAAGCCCGGCAGATGTTAAAGTATCTTTCTCAGATTTCTAGTGATTGTGAAGAAAAATTAGACAATTGACAATTGCACAGGTGTACGAGTCAGGTAAGTTTAATGTCTGGGATGACCCATCAGGAGGCAGTTGCTCATGAAAACAGGAACATGAATTGAACATTTAACTTTCAGGTTCATGAGAACTGAACTGTGGGCTTTTCTGGACTTAAAAGCATTCTGAGGTGGGGCATTTGCAAACTAATGTCCTGTGAAAATGGAAGAAAAAATAGCAGGAGGGAAGCTGGTGTGTGTGTGTGTATGTGTGTGTGTGTGTGTGTGTGTGTGTGTGTGTGTGTGTGTGTGTGCACGTGCGCGCAGTGGGGGTGGGGGGCGGGGATAGAAGAGATGTCAACCCTAAATATGGCAGACGAACCTCAGTTTAGAAGGCCTCTTTGACAGAGTGGACAACAAAGACCCAGGGCTGACCCCTAGGTTAGGAGAGAGACTGAAGTTGAAAGTTACCCCAAGATGGCTGAGGCAGGTGTTGGGCAACCTTATAAGAAAGAAAGCAACATCCAGGCAAAGTCAGCCTGGATTAACCTAGAAAACAGCACCTTTCTTTTAACTGGTTCTAGTGGTAGACTTACGGGAAACACAAATTGGAGGTACTGTTATTGGTAGGGGGTACTATTATTGGGACCTGCATGACTAGTCTTGGCTAAGCTGGCTGGAGGTTCATTGCAAGAGTCCAGGTATGCAATGCTGCTCAGGCCCTGTGGAGCCAGGGGCTACCTGGGCCACTTCAGCAGTGATGAGGACCCAGGGGGCACTATTGGCAATGCGCAGGAGACACTACTGTGATACTTGGAATTAAATGCAGGTTGGGTACAAGCTAGGCATGTACCCTAACTGCTATACTATGTCCCAGTCCATTTGTAGGAGGTTTTTATTTATTTATTTATTTATTTATTTATTTATTTATTTATTTATTTATTTTTGCTTTTTGGGTCACACCCAGCGATGCTCAGGGGTTACTCCTGGCTTTGCACTCAGGAATTACTCCTGGCGGTGCTTGGGGGACCATATGGGATGCCGGGGATCGAACCTGGGTCGGCCGCGTGCAAGGCAAACGCCCTACCCGCTGTGCTATCGCTCTGGCCCCCTGTAGGAGGTTTTTAATAGTCCAATGTTGGGAACAATTTTGGTATCATGAAACTTAACTAAATAAGAAAAACATGATTTGATAAATGAATGAATAAAATAACGCAGGAAAGGATCATTGCAGGCCCAATATTGGTAGATGCTGTTAACCAGGACAATAATTAGCTAATTGTGTGACCAATAGCTCTACATTGCGCTGTAGGACTGTAGCACTGTCATCCCATTGTTCATCGATTTGCTCGAGCGGGCACTAGTAACGTCTCCATTGTGAGAATTGTTGTCTCTGTTTTTGGCATATCGAATATGCCACGGGTAGCTTGCCAGGCTCTGCTGTGCGGGCGGGATACTCTCAGTTGCTTGCCGGGCTCTCCGAGAGGGACAGAGAAATCGAACCCAAGTTGGCCGTGTGTAAGGCAAATGCCCTATCCACTGTGCTTATCACTCCAGCTCTACATTAGGTTATTGAAATTGTATGTCAGTGCAGCAAGCCAATTGCTCAGGGATGATATGAGGGATCTTTGCATCCCCAATGCTATGTACGTGAAAGACACTTGAGCCTTTTGATTGGCTGGAAGTCCATGCCAAGCCCAAGAGGTATCAGGGGTCTCTCTTCTTTCATCTGAGTGGGAAGAAAACTTACCCAGTGGCAAAGCCAAGCACAGGAGTCATCTTGAAAATGCCCATAGGCCAGTGGACATTGACTGCCCTTTCCCAATATCCAGTGATGGTTTTCTACCTGAATACTAAGCTTCATACACCAGAAGCTTGTTCTGGGACAGTGCCCTGAATATTTGGCAGGGTTTATACTCAGTCAGAACAGACTAAATTGTGTTAAAGAAGCCCGAGGAGCTGGAGCAATAACACAGTGGGTAGGGTGTTTGCCTTGCATGCGGCTGACCAGGTTTGATTCCCAGCATCCAATATGGTCCCCTGAGCACCACCAGGGGTAATTCCTGAGTGCAGAGCCAGGAGTAACCCCTGAGCATCGTCGGGTGTGACCCAAAAACAAAAACAAAAAAAAAGAAGCCCGAGTTTTGGTAGAATTTGGTAGTGAGGGGCTTGCAGCTTGGCTTGCTGAACATCCTCCTCCACCCCCCCCCGCCACACCCTCCAGGAGACAATAGTCTGAAGCAGTTGTGTCTGTGACACCATGTTTTCCAAACTGACCCCCAAGGAACATGCCTGACTCAATATTGCTTAATGTCTCTGTCTGAAAATGGCTTAGTTTTTGATGAAGCCATTCTATGGCCATCTTTTCTTGTTAGGGGCACTCCTACCACCTCCTGTGTGCCAGAGAACCTGAGACTAAGAGATACTGGGAGAATAGCCCAACGAATGCCTCCTCCTATAAAGCTATTTCTTATTTTTTTTTCCACTACAGTGAATTTTTTTATAGTGTTATCTCTCTTCATTTAATATAAGTCTCTAAAGGAAATACTGTCCTGAATAACCTTTCTTAATATACAGGTGAATAAGGACTTGGGAGAGCATAAGAAACTCATCTCAAGTCATACTGATCATCTTCTGGGTGTTGAATTGAGCTATAGACTGGCCTTTGGATGCTGCTGTTGATCTATCTCTACCTTGCTTGGGAACTGAAATGCTGGTTCACAGTCCTACAAAGAAGAGAGAAATGACCTCAATCAGGGCACTGGAGGAAGAGAGCTCTGGGGCAGAGAGTGGGCTGAACCCAATTGAGGAGGGTAACAGTGTGAGGAACTGGCTCAGGACAGACCACAGGAATCTATTTAGCTTTCTTAAGATTCTTTTTACAGGAGCCCGCATTCTAGAATAACTTGTCTATCTGTCCCTGAGCAAGGAATTTAGATACAGGTACCCTGGGTTGCAAGAAGGGTGGTGGTCAGACCAGATATCCAGACCCATATCACACGACCCATATCACACGACCCATATCACAAGACCCAGGACTGCCCCCAGAACCGAGACATTCCTGAATATTGACGCGAATACTGATCTCTAAAGCCATAGGCTAAGGAGTGAAGTCCTTTTAAATGGATTGGTTAAGAAAGTTTGTAATATTACAAATCTATTGGCTATGAAATGCGCGGGCTCTGCTGTAACGGCCGGGGAAGGCCTATATAAGATCTCCTTTGGAGAAGCTCGGGGTCTTTGCCCAACCTGCTGGACCTGCATGTTCACGTAGGCGGCTAGACCCTGGCTAGCCAGTCTTACAATAAACCCTGCTTGCTGTTTGCAGTCTCTGGAGTCTCTTTGTCGTTATAGGGAGATTTCGATCTCGTCCTAACAAACAGTTGTCCAAATGTCTAGGAGCCCAGTAGCACTTCAATGTATAGCAGAGCGCTCCACACCCTTAGTAGAGAGATGATTCTGCAGCCGGAAGACTGAGGACAAAGGTGGGCCAGCTTGTCATTAATTTCAGAGGCTTCTCACTGCAGAGCTTTGCTGCCAGTCTATTGATGCCAGTCAGTCCCCATGCAAGCACCTGCAGGCGGGTACCCCTTGATTCGACAGGACCTCTGCTGCCCTGCTTTGCCCCTGGTAATTGAGCTGCCTGACCTCTGAGGGAACCTCCCCTCTCCTCCTCCAAGAAAGAGAATTGATTTGTCAAACATATATCCACATTTCTCCGCTCAGGCTGATTCATCCTCTCTGTGTGCTACACATCATGCTTTCAAAGTCAGGCGCGGAATCCTGCCACAGGCAATATGGAAGGTTGTAGAACTCTCTATTTCTTCCCATTCTGACAGCTCCCAAATGTCAAGATATAAGTAAGTCATTTATTTATTTAACTCAAGTTTGACTATAAAGGGCATATATATATGTAAGAAAAAAGTCTTGAATCCCAGGAAGCAACTCGAGACCCCAAGGTAAATAGCCTTAAGGTTCTTTGTTAAGGACTGCAGACAAGGTCAAATCAGGCCTTCAGGAGTGGGGGGAGGGGGAGGGTGGGGCAGATCTTGCAGAATTCCTCTCCCACCAACTGATTACTAAATCATTGTATCCTGCTCCCAAAGTAAGCTGGCCTTCAAATATCACACATTTGGAGAGGTGCTAGGTGTCTTAGTAACTCTAGTTTTAAAAGTCTTAGTGAGGGCCAGAGAGATGGCTCAATGGACTGGGCAGGAAGTAGGCACTGGGTCTGGCACTATATGGTCCCCACAGCATCCCTAGGAGTGACCCTTGATCAGAGAGTAAGGAGCAGTCTGGATGCTGTTGTTGTGACCCCAGAACAACAAATTATTATTATTATTATTATTATTATTATTATTATTATTATTATTATTTTGGTTTGGGGGCTACACTCGGGAATTTCTCCTAGCTCCATGATCAGGAGTTTCCCTGGCTGTGTGGGGAGCCCAAGAAAGGGTTTCACAGAATATCATTCCTAGAGGAAAATAAATAAGTGTAAAGAAGGAATCAGTTATAATTAAACTATTTTTTTTACCATAGTATAGACCCAAATGTGGGGCTGAGGAATCAGTTGACTCCCTTGTCACACCCGAGTCACACATTCTGGTTGTGGCTAATCACAAGTCTGATCTGAGGTCACTCATCATCACTGAGAACTTGTGGTGTCTACACTACCAGGTGGAGACATGATGTTTTAGTTGGAACCTGGGATGCAACCAGGACAGAGCACTCAAGGACTGTTCATTGTCACTGCCAGAACTGAAGGGACTGTGGTTTCTTGGTTAGGGGATGGGGAAAATTGAAGCTGTGTCTTTTTCTTTCTTCTGTATTTAGGGTCACAAATTCCAGGTACTGAACTGTTTCTGGGATGGATAGGATCTACCCAATCACTTGGAGCATGTTCACTGGGGATGAAGGTAGATGATATTCTCCTCTATTCCTCCACTCCTCCAGTATGATTTCCTGATAGCACAGACATAACGAGGTCTGTAAAAAGTTAAGAACTCAGCCCGGTGCCCCTTCTGGGTGATGTGGTCACTCTTAGTTCTCTTAGTTGTGTCACTCTGCCCTGCGGTGGGTAGGATCCAAGGAATCCCACACACATGCTATGACTGGAGTGTCTGAGAGTCAGGAACCACCAGCTTTAGAATGTACCATCTGGTTCTGTGCATTCCTCCTTGTCTTTCCCCGTGAAGGTAATGGGTGCTCCCAACCATTCTAACTCAAATTAAAGGCTGATTCAGCTTGCTTTGGGCATCCCATCAATGGGTCTAACGTGAGTCCAGGTTTTTACCCATCCCAAAGCTTATCCTCTACCCTCTCAGATGTCTGAGCATCCTGCAGTGGGGGTTGGAGGTGGGGACTTTTCACCCACAAGTGAATTGTGGCACCCATCTTCTTGTGTTGAAGGTGGCAAGCTAGGTGCATTTTAAATATTTGATTTCTTCATCTTCTCTCTAAGAGGAATGGCTTTTTTCCTCATGTTTTCATGAAACAAACTGGAATCAGAGATTAATAAGAATCTTAAAGTAATATACCAGGATCTGAATCAGAAAAGAGACCTCGAATTTATTCCAAATCCTTGGAAAGGTTGTACCAGTCCCCCTTTACAGCCCCCTTAACTAGACCAGGGAATAAAAAGTTGAAGTAACAACAATGAGGTAATCCAGCATCTCAGCTTCCTGGCCAGGTGTCTAATTTAAGTTCTCCATTGTCACCTGCTATGGGAGCCTGGGCAATTACTTAATTTCTTTGTGCCTCTGTTTCTCCATTGATACACAGTTTGATGAAGGTATGTTAATGGGTTATCAAGAATTAATTAACTTAATATATGTAAGCATAAAGAATACTGCCAACTCATTAAGCAGGCCAAATAAATATCCGTTTTTACTGGGGCTGGAAAGATAGTACAGGGGTTAAGGTGCTTACCTTGCATGCAGCTGGCACTGGTTGAATCGCCAGCATATGTTGTCCCAAATACTGCCAGGAGTGATCTCTGAACTCAGACCCAGGAGTAGGCTCTGATCACAGTCAGGTATGGCCCCAATCCCCCTGCCTCCAAACAAATAAATACTAGTTTTTATTATTAATAATAGATTCCTGCCAGGTGATTTTTCAGTGTTGGATTTCATATTGCCTTGAAAATTTCCTCTAGTTATGTTGAAGTCATTACCTAAGATTTACTTCTCTGAAAAAAATTTTCAAAAAGCTAAAAACATGATTCTCGGGGGCTGGAGGAATAGCACAGCGGGTAGGGCGTTTGCCTTGCATGCGGCCGATCCAGGTTCGAATCCCAGCATCCCATATGGTCCCCTGGGCACCGCCAGAGGTGATTCCTGAGTGCAGAGCCAGGAGTAACCCCTGTGCATTGCCGGGGGTGACCCAAAAAGCAAAAAACAAAAACAAAAACATGATTCTCCTATGAATAGAGACTGAAGTTGTGTCCAAAACCATTAATGAGGGAGCCAGTAAAATGGTGATAATCCATGGAAAAATCTATGATAGAGAATCTGTGGTATATACAAGATGAAATACTATGCAGCTCTAAGAGGGATTAGAGTAATGTGGATCATTATTTGGCTGCACACAGAGTTCTGCTCCTCCTGGACCCTTGTTCTACACGTAGAGGCACTTCTGGTCATTGCAACTCCCACCTTTCTCCCATTTGTACTGAGCCTTCTACAGGTGGAGATCAGCTGGGACTGCAGAGACTCTCCAGACCTGGTTCTCAATTGTTCTCAGGGTCCAGGTAAAGGCCCAAGGATTGACAAGGCTAACCATCCCCAGGGCTGCTGGCAGCCAAGTTTCCTCCTACCACAGAACTTGCTGCTGCAAGTTCTGTTTTCTCCTCTCTCTTCTAGATATTCAGATTGGTGCAATTTCCTCCACACAGCCCTTCCCTTGTGCTGTGACGGGTCTGACACCGCCAGGAATTCCACGTGGACAGTCTCCAGGTGTGCACTCTGAGCAGCGCATCCCTGACCCTGCAGATACTCTTTCCATGTGCCATTGCCCCCCCAGATTTGTGATCCCATTAAAGGGTCCCGTGGGAATGAGACACCAACTAGGGTTCCAATGATTGCTCTTCTCTGGGCTACACCATGCTGGCCTCTGGGGGTGACTCAAAGCTTCACTGACCTTTCCTTGATTGCTCTCAGAGCATCTCCTCAGTGGTGTTGGGGATTAAGGGACCACATTCAACAGTACTTGGGAGACGATATGGGTGCTGGGGCTTGACGCTTGGGTCTGTGCACACAAAGGTTTTGCACCAGCCCTTTGAGCCAAGTCCCTGGTCTGACTTGCTTATTTGGAAAGGGACAAACTTACTCATCTCCCTTTGCACCATCATGGCCTCTCATTCTGTGGGGAGAATTCTTGAGGGGGACATGGAGGCAGAGTTTAACTTCATTCCCGGAGGAACCTGTGGACAGGTGAGAGCAAGCCTGTAAAAGAGCAAGTTGTACAGAGGTAAAGTTGAGACTGAGAGCTTGTGCAGTCTCCAAGTAAAGCATTCGGGCTCAGGTTTCTCAAAGTGACACCCAAAATTCTGTTCTTCTTCCATCAGAATTAGCAGTGTGGGAACTGGTTAACAATTATGGTTTTTTTTTAAAGGCTATTAATTTCCAGCGAAGAGACAGACCAAATTCGGTCATGCATTGTATGTGTGTGAGATCTGATAATAATTGATTAAGCTTATTGTAACCATATACAATAAGATATGTGGAAAAGATGGTACATTAGACTTTGGTGATCTCAAATTTATCTAGATTAGATAAAGGTAATTACAATTTAATGCTTAATTTTTGAACTCTGGGAAGTTCCCAAATGCATCCAGAAAAAGACAAAGAAAAGGTTGAAGGATGGAGAGAGCTAATAGGATTACAACACTTCGGCCCCCCTCCCCTGACAGAGGGGCTCAGCTTCTCTGTTCACTTCCTGATACTGCCCCAAAAACCTCAAGGAACTTAACAGTTTCAAAAATAACTCATTTAGGACAGGGAGCTTAGCTTCGTGGCAGAGCACTTTCTGTGCATGTATGAAATCCTGTGGTCCATCCCTGGCACCATACACCCAGAAACAAGCCTCTACAGCAAGTCCATGTGTCCGTTCACAGCATTTTAGATTCTGAATCTGGGTATGCTCCCAGGCTTTCCTCCTGGGGTATGACATGTTTGGATCCTGACGCCGGCCAGGCCAGACTTTCCCATCAAGGGCCTATGGGCGAAGCTGCTGGCCCTTTGTCGGGGAGCTGCTGGCTGACCACTGATCCTGGCATGATGCCCCCCATCTTCAAGAACCACAGCCAGGCATGTGAGCTCCCTTTATTTTCCCAGAGCCTACTTTTTACCTGCAGCAAAAAGAGAGAGGACATGCTTGTAAGGGTCTATGTCACTGGGTCCAACCCATCGGATAGTCTCTGTATTTTAAGTTTTGCTGATTTGGAGCTTCAAATGTATTTGCAAAATTTCTTGATATAGATTTTCACCTAGGTATGATTTAATCACAGAGGGCAAAGAATCCAGGTTGTCATCTCGAAGTGTCTGCCCCACTGCAGCTGCATTTTATTTTATTTTTTTCTTTCCTTGATTTATTTTTTCTTGTTTTGGGGCCATACCCAGTAGTTCTAAGGAATCTCTTCTGAAGAGGCTCCAGGGACCATATAAAGTTCCAGGGATTGAATCTAGGTCTGCAGCATGCAAAGCAAGAGCCTTCTCTTCTGTACTCTCTCTCAGGCCCTGCAGCTGACTTCTGAGTGTTGAAAGCAGTTAAAGGGATATAGGCGATAACCTTGCAGCATTTGTATTGCAAACCATGATGCCTAAAATGACAGAGAGAAAGAGAGAGAGAGAAGAGAGAGGGGAGAGAGAGAAAGAGAGAGAGAGGGGAGAGAGAGAGAGAGAGAGAGAGAGAGAGAGAGAGAGAGAGAGAGAGAGAGAGAGAGAGAGAGAGAGGAGAGCTGCCTGCCATAGAGGCAGGCTGGGGTGAGGAATGGCTTGGAAAGGTGAGAGGGAAACAGGGGACACTGGCGCTGGGAAATTACACTAGTGGAGGGATGCGTGTTTGAATATTGTATGACTGAAATACAATCATAAACAATTTTGTAATGCTCTATCTCAGTGATACGATAAAAATATAAAGTCCACATTCTTGTGTCACACATGTTAGAGCAGGAATGATCATCTGACCCAAAGCTGGCCCAGTTCCTTGGTTTCCTGAGAGTCTGGAAAGTTCACTCTGCTGTCCTTGGAAATTAGACAAGGCTGTCTGTTGTTGTCATTATTGTTACTAAGCCATGGGACACCTGGAAAAGTTTCTGCAGAAGAACATGTGATGTTGTTGCACATAGTCAGCAGAGCAGCATCTTGAACCCCTAGAGAAGGAGGGATTGGTTAGAATGTGACATATTTCAACCAGGACATCAGGCTGGAGCTCCCATGGAGGGCAAAGAGTCAAAGTTTTGGTGACAGAAGTGAGAGATTTTGCACCTGGAGGTGAGCAAGGAGAGGCAGGCAGGGATGGTTCGAGTCCCGGGAACATGGAGGGTGGATATGTTTGGGATAAGAATAGATTTCTGTGTAGGACATGCATTGAGCTAAGCAAAGAGGTGAGACTGTGAGTGTGTCTGGGGCTAAATTTCTCTGAGGGTTGGCTCTTAACAACTAGCAGAGAGGGGGCTGGAGCGATAGCACAGTGGGTAGGGCATTTGCCTTGCACACGGCCGACCCGGGTTCGATCCCCGGCATCCCATATGGTCCCCCAAGCACCGCCAGGAGTAATTCCTGAGTGCAAAGCCAGGAGTAACCCCTGAGCATTGCTGGGTGTGACCCAAAAAGCAAAAAAACAAAACAAAACAAAACAAAAAAAAACAACTAGCAGAGATGGTTCTGAAAATCAGGGGTTACAGGTTCAAATTCCCCCTGGACCTACTTGGTTCTCTAGAACTGAAACCTGAACACTGCCCATTGTGGTTTCTAGCTTTATTTCTGGACTTAGCCAGAGCAAAACAACACACACCACACACAACAATGGGTGTGTGTCTACCGGAGTTCAGCCAGAGTTGATCCAGAGGTCAGTCGAGTACTAAAGTTACCATGATGACTTCCCAGTATGGGGCCGGACAGGACAGAGAAGGGAAGGAGGATGCTGAGAGAGAAGCAGGCCAAAGGGAAGGCACAGCTCCCAGAGATTCCAAAAGAATCACTGAATGTTGTTGCTACCGGCTCACCCTCTGATACATCTTCTCTCCTCCAGACCCCCTAATATTTGGAAAATATTGTGGGAAAATTCCTCCGCCCCTCTTGGAGAGCCCAGAAAGCTACTGAGAGTATCGCGCCCGCACGACAGAGCCTGGCAAGCTACCCATGGCTTATTGGATATGCCAAGAACAGTAACAAATAAGTCTCACAATGAGAGATGTTACTGGTGCCCGCTCGAACAAATCGATGAGCAGTGGGATGACAATGGCAATGACAGTGACAGTGATTGTGGGAAAATAGACATGACACAAAACCCGTCCTCTTGTTTTAAAGTGTGACATTGAGAGTGCCAAGAATATGGTCATTTCCACCTTTATCTCCAGAACCTTCATCTTGCAGAAGGGAAACCTTTTACCCATAAGACACCAATTCTCCACACCACCCCTGCTCTGGCTACCCCATCTGCTGGCACTGCCTGTGCATCTGACTCCTTCCTGGACTCAGTGGCTGTGGAGTGGGGCTGTACTGGTCTCTCTGGAGATGGGTTTGCTTCCCACAGTATCCCTGTTTCACGCAGCATTCCAACTCAATAGCAAATATCCCGTTTTGTGCATGCATGACATTTTGCTTTCCCATCTACTTACATTTTTCCATCCTCCAACTACTGTGAACAGCCCAGCAATGAGTATGAGTGTACAAATATCTCTTGGAGCACGCTTTTGATTCATTTGGATGCATACCCAGAAGTGACCTGGCTGGCTCTTACAAGCAGTTCTATTTTCACAGTTCTTTTGAGATGCTTCTGTTCTGTGGCTTCTTGTGGCTACACCTATGTACCTTCTAGCCCCAGTGCACACTAGATTCCAATTTCCCCACACACCACAGCCTCACTCACTCTTACTTGTTTCCTTCTGTAATATTTAGCTAGTTGATTTAGACAGTAGCTGCCTCACGACTGTGAGGTTTCTGGAGATGCTTTTTGGCTGAACACTAGTACATGCTCTCATCTTGTGAGATAGAGAAAGAAGGTGGATGTCTCCAGGGGCATCTCAGAACTCCCCCATACCCAAGAGTGCTATTGCAGGGTTTGATGACAGTTAAAGGGAGTGGTGAAAGTGGTGAATGACTCAGAATTGCCTGCATATAGATTTACCCTTGGAACTTCCCTTTGCTTCCTCAGAAGGTTAAGACACAGGACAGAAATGAACAGCGTGGAGCATTGGGCATAAATGCCATGCGTGGGGGAGCTGGGTGCATGACACAGCCTTTTCTTCTGCTGAATAAATTTCCACCTGGAAAAAAACCTACTTCTCATGGGACTCCAAGGAGAGCATGACAGCTGAGTGAAGGTTTTTAGAGAGTAACAAGGTGTCGGATAACCGCATTTCCTGTGTTCTCGATCTACTTAACTTTTATTCCGCATTTACAGCATTTCCTAAAATACATCGCCCAAATTATCCGCCTCCACTGTCAGCAAAAGACGGTAAGATCATTTAAAATCCAGGTTATAGGTTGTCTCACACTTGTGCCAGATACCGTTTCTGATGGAGGATAATTGCTCGCTTCTTGGAGTGGAGCAGAGAGGTAGGGACGGTTCAATAACACTCTCCAGTTCTTTTAAGAAGTACTTAAAAAAGAAAGGCAGAGAAGGAAATGAACATAACTCCCCTCACCCTGATGTTTAACTATAGGAACAGGTTGGCACTCATCCAGGGGTGCAATTCTTTGGAACATGCAAGCATTCCTGCCCTGCCCCCCTCAATCAATCTCCGTGCCAAGAGAACCAGCAGCACCATTCTGCTCTGCCAGCCTCCCAGCTCCTGTCACAGGCTGGGCTGGTTGGAAAGCGAGGCTCACAGAGGTGGTGTGAGGAGTCCCGAGCCACTGTGCAGGCCTGCATGTCCCCCACTCCAGGACCTGCAGGACCCTGTAAGCTGGCCTCCATGCCTCTGAAACAGGCCTCTGTGCAGCTGAAACGTTGATGATCAAACAGCATTTATCTGCACTGGCCGGGAAACCCTCTGTGGTCCTATTTTCAAAGAGCGACGTCCTCCACTCAGGACCTGGTGACGTCATCTTGTGTTGGATCAGCTGATTCGTCATTGGTGGTGAAGCCTTGCTCCTAGACCTCCTGCACCAACCATTTCCCACCCCCTGGAAATTATTCTTGTCTTTCCCACAGGCACGTTTTTAAAAATCTTTTTTCCCCCATTTATTTATTTCTTAATTGAATCACAGTGACCCACACATTTACAAAGTTGTCCAGAATTGGGTTTCAGTCATATTGTGTTCCAACACCCATCCCTTCACCAGTGTGCTTTTCCTACCACCAATGGTCACAGTTTCCCTCCCCCACTACCCCATCACCCAAGCCTGGCAGAGTCCCTTGTATTCTCCAGGAACACCCTGCTCCTCCTCCCTCCTCTTCCCTGTTTTCCCTGGTCTTCCCTCTGCCCTTCTCCCCTGCTTTGCATAAGGCCTATCCTGCTTCAAAGGGGGGAGCTCCCCGAGAGAGTTCCTTTTCTGGGTTACCTGGTGCTCTATGTTCACCTGCAAACACCCCCCCCCCCCCCCCGCCCCTGCTTAGCTCAGATCTCTCTATTGGCTTTTATCTGGCAAGTGTCCATTATCTGAGTACTGCAGCCTGTGGAGATTTGCAATCGGGAGGTTTATAGGAATCTGAAAGTCCTTCCTGAGCCACTAGTCTGTGTCTTCTCCTTCCAGGGCTCCGATCTCCCAGACTATTTGTCTCATGGGGTGAAGATCTCGGCCCAGCCTGCCCCCACGCATACTCCCATGGCCACTCCTGCTGCAGTCCCAGAAGGCGCAGTGCTCCACTGCGGCCTGAGAGGGAGAAGCTCACGGTGACCTAAGTCAGCTAACCGCCTCATGGCCCTTTGGAGATTCCTGTTCACTTCTTGGCAGCAGCGTCCTTCCTGCAGATTCAATGCCTCATGTCCCCATATCCCTCCTGTGGGAAGGCAGGAGCCTTGGCTAAGAGAATTGGAAAACCTGAATCTTCAAAATAAAGGATCAGAGAAGAAGGGATCAGATTTATATAGTTTAGTGAGCGCTTAAATGCCTTGAATAATAGGGAGGTGGAGTGGAGAAATTAGGGATATAAATATGCTCATTTTCCTGTGCACAGTGCAACTGTTCACTTCCCGTATAACTTAATGGTGCATCTATGATAATAGTGTCTTTCTTCCAATGTAAAGGAAACCTTGAATGATGCAGCATTACAGGAAGATGTCAGAGAACCGTACTGATTCTTTGCTCTTCCTAGCCTCTGAACCTATCCTCATACTCTAAGGTGGCTGCTAGAGCACCAGACTTCACCTCAGAGTCCACATAAACTTGGCAGGAACTTGAAGGAAACAGGGAATGCCTCCAAGGTCTTCAGCTGTTTTCTGCACATTTCACAGCACTTTGACTTAAATCTGATTGGCCAGAACTTTGTTATGTCGACTTGTAGCTGCAAAGGCAGGCGAGGCATACATTATTTGTAGAAGGTGCCAATAATCTAGGAGGATCTCTTCATTGTGCTACCAAACAAGTGGGTAATATGGATTGGGAGTTAACTAGTAGCCTCTCTATGCTGTTTGTTTTTGTTTTGAGAGCAAGAGTTGTCTCAAATCAGTCAGAAATATCCCTGATCACATTCTCACAGTGATGGGAGGATAGGTTTCGGAGGCAGCATAGCCTTTGGGGAATTACGTAGTGACAAACTCGATCCTTGTGTGCACATTTTCATTACACCTCTGAGCACCCCCATTAGACCAGGAATGGTGCTGACCCACTGGTGCCTGAGATGGCACTGGGGAAGATCCAGACCTGACCCAGGAGCTTCTGTTGCAGTCTTCTTCCCTGTTAGCACTTGGTGGCAACCTCAGTGCTCACTTTAGGGCCTGAAGACAAGGCTTTACAGGAAGAGGCCTGGGGTCCTGAGTCCTAACATGGTCCCACCCTGAAGGGGGGATGGGACTTGCACATATCTCTATTGTGAGATCTGTAGTGCCCTCATTTTGTTCATGTAATTAGACAATTAGACAGAGAGATGAGTAACTGCCCTGAGAAGCACATTTGGACTCTCTCTTTGGCTGATACCCAGTGAGCTTAGGCTGTCTGGCTTAAGAAGTTTGGGACTCCATGCCTAACAATGGCTTAGTCATTTAACACACTCAAGAATCTAGGGTAGACCATCTGAAAAAATGAAGTGACTCAGTGCATGAAATGTCATGAAAATAAATCAATGTCTGTACTAGTATACCTGTGTTCCCCGCTGAGAAGAAATAACCAGTTCAAACAAAGTGATATTGGATGTGCGTGTGTGTGTATCTGTGTGTGTGTGTGTGTGTGTGACACAGTTGAACTGAATAGAAATCTTGTGGGTGGAACTTACTGAGTTAATGCAGTTTAGAAATGCACTGACTCAAGCTGGTTGGAATTGATAGTAATAATTAAAGGGACCCAGGAGCTAAAAGCAAGGTCATGGCTTAGATTTGCCAAGCCAGGCAGAAATGCATTGAAAATCCATATGACAAGAAAGGCACGTGATAGGGATGAAATGATTCTGATATTGGCAGGTTTCCATTTCTCAGCCCGCGTTACCCAGCTGAGACGTAGGGGCGCCACACAGTGACAGCTGACAAAATAAATGTATTGATGGAATGATGGGCCAGTTCCCCGCTGAGCAACGCAGGGAAACCAGCGAGATTAGAGGTCTCTGGCCAATTATCTGAATTGGTCATCATCCAAGCTAGTCATCATTTTCACCACTGAACGAGGCTGTTTCCACTGCAGTCTTTGTCAGAGAAGCTCTCTGAGAACTGAAGACACATCATTCCGCCATTCATTTCAACACAGAGCAGAGAAGTCCAGAAAACGACCCCTAAGAGACTAGTGTCTTCTATAGGGTCTGTCCTGGACAAGGTGTGGGGTTCATATCCCTTATAATAAAGGTGAGGGGGAGGGATCTGTGGCAATTTTTAAAGGGGATGAGGAAGAGTGTCCTGCCTGTGGGAAGAAGAGCAGAATCTCAGGTCCCCAGAGCAAGGCCACCATGTCTTCCTCTGCCATGTGGGGACTCAGGCTCTCAATCTGAAAGGGCTGGAGATGGTCACTCCTAACAGTGTGGTCATAGGGGATGGAGAGGCCATGCCCCCAAGCCAGTGGGCAGGGCTTGGGTGGTAGAGAGAATAGCAGATGACACGGTGACTTGGGCACTAGAGAGGTTGCATCTGTGCTAAGAATCTCAGGGGACAGGGACCCAATGATCATGTGGCCAGACCAGAAATGCAATTACCTCTGTCTGGACTCTGTGGGCCTGTGGATTTCTCTGTGTCCTCATGCATGTGCTCATGTGATGCTCAGGGGACAGAAATACCATGTAACATGTATCAGGCTCCTCAGTCCAGCATTGTAGTTGGACATTTTTCAGTCAGTCAGGCTCTTGGTACAGGAAGCTAATTGCGAGAGAATTTTAAGCATCAAATAGAGTCGAGATTGTGGGAGTAGAATCATCTCCTCATTATATTCAGCACCATTTATTCCTCCACTCATGCACTCACCCATTTATTATTTCTCAGTCATCACATAAATCCCTGTCTGTAGGGACATGAAATGGTTTTAAAATGGAAGTCTAGGGTCAGGGATATGGTTCAACTGGGTTAGAGTGCATGCATGGGCAAAATCTGGATTCAGTTCCTAGTACCACATGTGCACCGCCCCTCACCCGCTCCCCCCGCCCCAAGTTTCCATGGTGGACCCAGTGGTGCTGGATCAGAATAGCACTACCCATTGTGAGGGAGCCTGGAACTTCAATTTAGCACCTTTAACCCCATATTGAAGGGTGTGTCCTGGGCCCCCAGCCCCACAGGGGAGATGCCCTCATCAGAAAATAAATATAATTGATAACTTAGTATGTATTTGGGTTGGAGTGATAGTACAGTGGGTAGGGCGTTTGCCTTGTACACAGACAACCCGGGTTCAATTCCTCCACCCCTCTCGGAGATCCCAGCAAGCTACTGAGAGTATCTCGCCCCCACTGCAGAGCCTGGCAAGCTACCTGTGGTGTATTCGATATGCCAAAAACTGCAACAACAAGTCTCACAATGGAGATGTTACTGGTGCCTGCTCGAGCAAATCGATGAGCAATGGGATGACAGTTATAAAACCTACTGTAAGCAATGAGTCAAGTCCACCATCCCTTCCATCTCTGTTGCTGCAGTCAGGGAACTATAACAAGTCCTGCTGGGCAGATTTGGGATGTGGGGAGGAGGCAGCATGTTCCAAACTCAAGGCTTGGGTTTCTGACTCAGCACAGGAGATCAGTGAGAGGAGATCAGCTCTTCTACAAAAACACATGCCCTGTTACTTCTCCACATTGGAAACTTATTGGACAATTAGTGCATCTGTCTGTATATCTGAGTCCTGCATGCTGTATATACGTCTATGTGTCTGTATTGTTCAACCTGTTCATGACCTACAGTCTGTTCTTTGTGATAGGTGTGATTTGAGCCAGGTCACTCCAGGAGTGGATGGCCTTCAAGACAGTGGTAAAGTGAGAAGGCAGGCACTGAGAGAGGGGATGTCTGGGTTACCCCAAATTCCTCCTTTGAAGCCTGATTCCTCACATGCACGTATTTGGAGGGGGAGGAGGGTGCAGTTCCTGAAGTCATGAAGCCTCATCAGTGGGTTAGTGACCAAATGAATCCCACCCCACCACCCCCAGCTCCCTGCCACATATGAGGACTCCGTGAGAAGACAGCTCTTCATTCTCACCAGACCTCAAACCTCCCACTCTGGCTTTCATGGTGACGCAAGGGAAGGCATTCTGCTCTTCACAAGCTCCCAAGCCCATGTACTTAGTTCAGGCAGTCTGACCATCTAATTTAGTGCCTGTCCTGCTAGACACCCCTGCCTGATCCTAATTCTATTCTGCTCATCCCCCAGTGAGATGCATCTGTCCACTGCCCTCATCCTGTACCCGAAAGTCATCAGCACCCAGCTAACTGGAGGATGGTCCCTGGAAAGGCCCCTTCTGGTTTCTGAGGATGTGACCCTTCATCACCCCTGTCCTTCCCATCAGCTTCCTCTTGATTCATAGCTGTGGCCCTTCTGGGACAGAGCAGAGCCCGGAGCAATTCTCTCTGTGGAACAAGTGTGGTGGAAAGCCCCTGGGCCCTCTGCTGCCTAGCTGAGGCTGGGCTGGAGGAGAGGGACGCAGCTGGTGTGTGCATGCGTGCTGGTAGATGTGATGGAGAGAGAAATGATTATGGTGGTGAGCACAGGACCAGGAAGATGGAAAATTAGAAAATGACTCAATGTGGCATCCATATGCAAAACAGAAAGAGGCACCCAGCAGGGAAATGATGGTTCTCAGTGTTTGATATTCCTGGTCAACGGGAGAATGTGCACGTCCTGTTGTGAGGGGCTGGAAGCCACCGAATCAAGGAGCTGGATTGCAGGAGGCTGTAGGGGAGATGCCAGAAGGCTCTGAGAGGTCTGTCTCCTGGGGGTCCTGCAGAAGCATCTCACTGTCCCGGGCATTGGGGACTACTCTAGGTTTGTCTTTGCTCTTCTTCTGATTTTTGTTCTCAAACCCCAATATGTGCAGGTTCTTCAAGCACAGAGCTGTGCTTGGCACAAAGGGCAGCTCCCAGGAGAAGGAAGCATCTGCCTTAGTTCCTGAGAGTGTGGAGAAATCCACTGTAAGCAGTGAGTCCAGTCCATCACCCCTTCCATCTCTGTTTCTGCAGTGAGGGAACTAATAGCAAGTCCTGCTAGGCAGGCTCCAGATGTGGGGAGGAGGCAGCATGTTCCAGACTCAAGGCTTGGGTTTCTGACTCAGCACAGCAGTGATCTTGGACCCTGGACACATCATTTCTCTCTCCAGGAGTCCCCCAGGTTCAGGAAATGTATTGCCTGCTACATTGCTCCTGCCTCTAAGGGCCGAGGTCTGGTAATCCATTGGGGCAAGGGTGGAGGGTGGGGCTTTAGTGATCACAGGTATGGCTCAGGGCAATGCCCAGTCATTGGCATCATTAAGGTTTGGGCTTTTAATTCTACCTGGGTCAGATCCTGGGTGAGTCTGGGGGCTAGAATTGAAGAAGACCCAGACCTACACCTGCCCCTTGGGAATGGGGAAGAAAGGTCCATGACAGAACAAATGGGAGCAGGTATGGGGGCTGGTATGTTCTGTGGTCGGCCCCAGGGACTCACGATGCAGCCATCTAAGCTCATCTCGTGTATTGTGACTTTTTGTCATATCCAGGGATTGAGGGACCTGACACAGATCATCCTACCTTCCCAAGGAGGATAGCAAGATGCATAAAGAGCAAGAAGGTGCTCAGTGCTAGGTGACTCTGGGATGTGGACCCCTGATGAAGCCTGGGGGACTCTGTGGCTTTTATTCCTACATCAGAAGCTTTGCAGGATTCTTCTCTCCTTCAAAGAGAAGCCCCAGGTGCTGATTTACTTAACAGCCTGTGCGCCAACCTTTCCAGACAACACAGGACTTCCTCATCCCTCTTTTTAAGGTTCTGGGTCCCCTATCCATCTGGACCTGACCCCTAGTCCCATGTTCCTGGTCCACCTGTCTGTGTAACCCACATCACCTTCCTCTATAGTTAGCCTCTGTGTTGTGTTTATTGGACTATGTCTGTCCTTCCCAGAATGGAAACTGCACGTGGCATGTGTTCTGGTGAGGCCATGTTAAGGCAGCACACACTCAGCGACTGCTTGCTGCTTGCAGGGAGAATTAACAATTACTACCAGATGCGATAAAATCATGTAGCACTGTAGCACTGCACTGTCGTCCCGTTGTTCATTGATTTGCTTGAGTGGGCACCAGTAATGTCTCCATTGTGAGACTTGTTGTTGCTGTTTATGACATATAGAATATGCCACGGGTAGCTTGCCAGGCTCTGCCATGAGGCAGGATACTCTCAGTAACTTGACAGGCTCTCAGAGAGAGACAGAGGAATCAAACCTGGGTTGACCGTGTGCAAGGAGAATGCCTTACCCGTTGTGCTATCGCTCCAGTCCCATGTAAACCCTCATAAACAGTTACATCTTTATTGGACTGTTGTTCGGAAGATTTTGTTTTATGCCAACCCCCTTGACCTACTGCTGTCTTCCCATTACCAGGACAGACACTCCACCAAAATCCAACAGCTAGAATAGTTGTTGTTGAATCCATGAGATAGGATCCCATTGACTCCTCCCAAGCCCCTCAATTTATTCATTCTGTCTTCTTTGGCAGGGGAAGAGGATTTAAGGGAGCCATACTTCACTGTGCTGAGGACTTACTCCTCTCCCTGTGCTCATGGATCATTTCTGGAAGGGCTTGGGGGAGTCTATGCAGTGCCAAGTATCCAACCTGGATTGGTCACGTGCAAGATAAGCACATTGCCTACTGTCCCATCTCTCTGTCCCTAACTCTGACTTCCTATCCCTGCCTTGGATTCTTAATCTCAGTCCTTGATAGATTTGGCCCAGTGACTGTAGCTCTGGTCTCACTCTTGTGCTCTGTGAAATCTGGAGCATTTTCCTCTCCTCTGGATCAAATGAGATGAGAAACATTCAGGGCTTAGTACCCTGCCAAGAAGGTAGGATGCACCTGACAAATATCAACACTCAGAGAATTATTCCCAGGATTGTGCTCAGAGGGGGCTGTGGGCGCCAGGCTTTCTTCCATTCGATGGTCAGTGGAGTCTCCTGGCTGATGTCCTCAGTGAAAATGGATTTACTCCCTGGGCAGGCACGCCACTGCCATGATTCTTCCCGGGTAATGCCATTAAACAATCCTCTAGATAGCATTAGCTCAGGGGTCATTAATGTGCAATCAATTTGTATGGTTTTCAAGGACCCACGTGGCTCAGGCATGGAATATGCCCTGATAAACGTCACTTGTTTTTCTATTCCACCTGCCTCCCTTCCACCCCTCCAAGTCCCGAGTTCCTTTCTCCGGGGGCTCTGCCCTGCAGGAGTACATGTTCCCTGTGGTTGCAGAGGATTTTAAAATCAGGGAGCAGGTGGCCTAGGCGCCCCCCGCCTTCCCTGGTGGATAGTACTCCACATCAGCAGAACTCAATGTGCTTGAACTCAAAACATAAAAATTCTGCTTTGAGGCTTTTCCCCTGTGAGGTTGCTGTTGATTAAATGAGCTAATGCATGTCAGGCACTTAAAACTGTGCCTAGCAATTGGGGGAAATTACTCCAAAGGGGTTGATTTTTGAGCAGAATCATTAAAAAAAAAAAAAGCCTCAAGGTGATTCATCTTGGGGAAGCTGAAGTTAAAGGCCCTGGATCTGGGGAAGGAAGGAGTTCCTGTGAGAGGAACTTTCCCAGAAGCAGTAGTTTGGGTGGATCTCCTACAGGAAGCTGGGACCAATCCCGCAAGGTGACCCGCAGGTCAGGAAAGTGCTTCCCTTGTTGCCAGGTTTGTAACCCTAGGGTTTCTGGTGTTGACATCTAGAACTGCATAACCCTCTGCCTTCGGAGACAAATGGCCCTTCTTACGAAGCAGTCTGGGGAGGTGAGGCACCGATGGAAGAGACTGAGGATCCAGGCTGCCTGCCTGTGGGATGAAATTGGGCAAGTCCTCAAACTCCTGACTCTGTCTTCTCATCTCTAAAATGGAGACAGAGCGCCTAGCCAGAGAGCTGAAATAAGACGAGTAGATGAAATAAGAGTCTGAATTCTGGATTTGAAATATAAATACTATTTTCCTAATCGTTGGGATTTAAATAGAGTGAGTCCCAAAGGGTACTTAGGAAGCCTTGGGGGCACCCCTCTGGTGATTCTTGATCTACTTTTCTGGCGGTTCAATGCAAGGGCCCCAAAAATGCGGTGCTAGGGATTTCCTGGGCCACCTTGGAAGTGCTGGGCACCTCCAGGACGAACCTCACTTGGTGGCGTTTAGGGGGCTCTGAACCTACTCAAGTTTGGGGGATCATGTGGTGCCAGGGATCTAATCAGGATGCCTTAAACACTGTACATAGCTCCAGCCCCCCAAATTGATCTTGAGCCAGCTTCCCACAGTGCCCCCACCTTCCCTGCCACGTCTGTAGCTAATTACCTTTCTAGTATCTGTCACTGCTTCCAGTCTTCTTGCTTTACGCCGACCCCCAAGATCCCTTACTATGTCGTGTTCCCACCCCATGTGCTAGTTTTCTCCCCAGACCTGTTTCCTTCATGCCACAACAGGCGGGTCCCAGCATGCCCAGTTATCATGGTGCTAGGTCTTTACACCAGTGTGGCCTTTAGTCTGATCTACAGTGCTGCTCTGATCTCTGTGGCAGATCCTCTTGTTGGTGCCTGTCTGATCAGCATTACTCCTATATTTCTTCTGAAACTTGATCTAAATGTCATTTCATGGACAGAGTAAATTTTTTAATTTTTGGGGTGGAGCCACACTGGGTGTGCTTAGAACTCATTCCCGGTTCTCCAATAATTCCTGGTGGGGCTCAGGGATCACTCCTGGTAGAGTTAAGGGGTGCCAAGGATAGAATCTGGGTCATCCAAATGCAAGGCAAATACCCTACATGCTGTACTATCTCTCCACTCAGATAATTATTTCAAGGAAGAAGCCCAATCATTCTTGACCTTTCTTAGTCCAGACCTATTGACATACTTAGCCCTTAAGTTCAATTTTGCCACAAATAGAAAACTGAATAAAGAATAGCTAAAACAAAAAGTATTATTAAAAAATTAACAAAACACCCAGGTTCTGATAACAATTATTATGAACTTAGTTTCTCAGTGTTTTCATCAAGAGAAAATGAGGCCTTTTCTGTCTGTCCCTGTCTTTTACCATTCTTTACATGTTCATACTCATGCTCCTGATTGTATGATGGCTGCCCCTGCACCAGGAAGCACATCTATATTCATGCACTAGGAGTGATTTATTGTTTAGGCATTTCTCAAGATCCCATTCATAGGAATGGGAAGATGACAATGCATGCCTCAAGTTAGACATATCACCATACCAAACAAAACTGGTATCTGTTAGCAAGAGAAATGGGGGAAAGGATTGAAAATTTAGTCACTGGCACCAATAGTAGGATCTGCAACAGGGAATTATGATTATTTTTGGCTCGTTTTTCTCCTTACTGGGCATTGGTGGTGGGGAAGGGGTGGTCCTTAAGACCCAGAACATGACTCATCATCCTTTCCTCCTGAACGAGGGAGACTTCCAGAGGAGCAGCTCATTTTAACACATATAAGTAAATAAATGAAATTTAGAGCAACCTCCTAAACCCCATGTGTTCAGAGACCGTATAAAGGGCAGTTTTGTTTCTGCCCGGGAACCAGCCAGGTGTTTCGTTCCACTCACAGCATCATTTGTTGTTGCAGCATCCTGCCCTTGCAGCTAACACTGCCCACTGGGTCTTGTACAGTTTTCTCCTCGGAAAAGTATGTGTATTAAAGTCTTCAGGTTGCCACTTCCCAGCAGCTGAAATTTGGTTCTGATATATAAACACTGCAAAGCCTTTAGCGCTCAAGAAGCTTCCAGATGACACTATCATGTTCCTGTTCAGTTTCAAATTAATTTTCTGTCTCATAAAGCATCTCAGAGCCCTCCTGACAGGCTGTGTGTGCCTGCTTGGTAGGGGAGAAGCAGAGAGAGAGTGACTCACATCAGGCTAGGGACACCTCAAAAGAGGGAGCGTAATGGGAGGGTATGAATGAAATGCTTGCTGTGGACAAGCCCACCGTTTCCCCTTGGCACAGTTCAAAAGATAAAATCAGAGGCACTAAATCAAAACCTTATTTCACAGTTTACCCTTCAGTCTAAGCCTGCATCCCTATGGGATTTGTAAGGGATCACTCTTTGCAAGGGCAACTTTGCAGAGCTAGCTAGACAGATGTGCTAGAAGGGGAATTTTGTAACTCATTGGAGGCTGGAGATGCTTATTTTATTTTATTTTATTTTAATTTCATTGAATCACTGTGAGATAGTTACAAGCTTTCATGTTTGGATTACAACCACACAATGATCAAACACTCATCCCTCCACCAGTGTACATTCCCCACCATCAATGTTCCCAGTATACGCCCCCTTTCCCACCCTCCCCCTTCCTCCATGGCAGACAGTATTCCCCATACTCTCTCTCTACTTTTGGCCATTATGGCTTGCAACAGAGACACTGAGAGGTCATCATGTTTGGTCTCTTATCTACGGCTGGATATGTTTAAATAGGACCCTTGGTAAAAAAGGAGGAGAGATTCTAATTTGTCTGACTTCTTCAGGGCAAAGCTTGTTTGCTCCAAGTGATCTTTTCATTTGGAAAAAGAAGTATAAAATATCTTCTGAGTCAAGTCAGCTGAAGAAGTTTATGGTTAGATTTTAGATCATTACTCTACCTATCTGGTTAGGAGACTGAGCTGAAAACATGGCTTTAATGGTTTTGTCCAGAGGGTCATCCTAAGGAGACACAACTTAGAAAGCTGCAATTGGACTTTTATTTTTGGGATCATTATTCCACTTTTTTCTATGCTGATGGAATGAGAAGGACAAGTCTGTTCACACAAAACCAACAAATGAGAGTGCAAGACTTTCCCTGTGTGTTAGATACTCTTTGTGGGGCCAAACACAGCCTTGCAAAGTGTCCTCAAGACTCATAGATACAATGGCAGTTGGTATTTTCAGTGACAGCAGGTGGCTTGAATGAGCCCTGAGTCCTGGGATTAGGTGTTCGTCTACCATATTTGTTCATCTTGTTCCTCTCCTGCTGTTTCAGGAGAATCTTTCAAAGCCTCCACATGGCTTCTTGCTGTCAACATGGAAATATAATACCAGAAAATATTAAGTGTTCTTGTGTTTTTATGATAAAAGGTATGAGGAGTTGACCAGCTTCTCATGCTTGCTCTCTCTCTTTCTCTCTCCCCCTCTCTGTTTTTTCTCTCTCTGTCTCTCTCTCCCCTCCCCTTCTTCTCATTCTTCATTATACCCTTATACTGGACTAAAGTTCAGAGTAAATTACTATTTAATATTTTAAAGAACTTCCTACCACTTAGCTTAGTGAATTCTAACACAAAATGCCAATAGATTCTTACCCTACGTTAAAATTCATACTTAACAAACCTAATAGTTTGTCACAAATGCTTGATGACTGAGGAAGGAGAGCAGAAAGAAAACAGGGATGGAGACCATTTAAAATTATGATTGTTTTTAGATCTACAGAGATAATGGTTTATGGCTAGAGCTGAAATTCACCTCCTCTGTTACCGTTTCTTTCTACTTAAGATGATGTTTCAGAATTGCTTCTTTCTGCTGGGAAGGATGCTTAAGCTAAAGAGTACCGGCTTGCATCAGGTCAGGAATTAACAGTATCCAAAAGCAGCAGTAATAGAAACTTTCATTTAAGCATATTTATCTAATTTGGAGATGCAACAAATGTTTTGTTTGATTTGGGGCTGCAACCAGTGTACTACTTTGGGGCCACTCCTGGCAGTGCTTGGGGACCCTGTGGTGCTGGGAATCAAACCCGTGTGTCCTGCATACAAAGCATGTGCTCATCCCTTCAAGCTATCTCTCCAGTCTACAACTCAGATTTTATTGCTAAGATTTGTGAATAGCTACTCTCCTCTAGATTCAGGTGATCACTCTTCCTTCCAGTTCCCAAAAGCAGAGGCCATTTATTTAAAAGTGTTCTAGTAAAATCTATCTTATTTAGTGAGCAAATAAAGTGCAGAAAGTATGCAGAACCTTCTTATATGCCAGGGAATTATGTAGGTACTAAATAAATTAGCATAGTTACCCCTCTTAATAACCCATTGGCTGAGGTGTCATTTTAAATCTCCAATGCCTAAATGGAGAACTTGAGATTGATACTTTAAATGCAAAGAGTCTGAGTGACTAGTTATGCTGGGAGTTGACTTCTGAAACTGCATTCTTAGCTGCCTTGATTAGAACGTGGTGTCTTGAGTGAGACCTGGGACCTTGGTTTAAGGAACATTTACCTTATCTGTTCAAGGAAATTAACATCGTGTTTTGGCAGAAATGCAGTATAGAAAATCAATAAGAGGAAAGAAACAACTAGAACCAACATTCTTGCGACTCTTTTTGTTATCAGTTTCTGATACTAAAGAAACTCAGGAGAACTGATTTCCAACTGGGAGCCGAAACACACTCAGTGAAAACAGCTCTGACCCTGATTTCACTCTTCATTGTTATTAAGCTGAAACACATGTTAACTCAACAGCTCCCTGGATGTTTAATGAGATGCTAATGATACGTGTGACCTATAAGCCTATAATCCTCATATGCTAGCAAGACCTCCGCATTGAGCAGATTAACCCAAGACCTTCATTAATATGTTGCACCTTAGTTAACTCCCTAAATAAAACTCTTACCCCCAAACTAAGCAGATTCTCCCCTGAGACCATCTGCACCCACACCTCAGGCACTTCATAACATTTTTGCAAATTTTTGTTTTCTACATCACTGTCTATCACGAATTCTTTCTCTGGTGAAGACAAAGAATCTGGCATCTGGGTTGAGGTCACTTGTTGCCTTACTTCTGTCTTGAAAGAGTAAAATCTTGGAGAGACACTGTGGCTGAGTTATCACAGGTGGATCCTAATTCTGTATCTCTTGGCTGAGATCTCTGGAGTCTTCTTGGTAAGAATGGAGTCATGACCCTGTCCTGCCGCAAGGCCCAGCACCCCACTCATCTGACCTCCTCTCACATACAAATGTCTCAGCTCCACAACTTTTGAGAGACATCAAGCTGTTAAATCACCCAAGTTCCATAGCTCCAAATTTCACAGTACCGACAACCTAGTAGGAGCATAGATGGACATGTTGCATAGGAGTCCACGAATCTCAATGAGCAAAAACACAGAAGGCTCAATTAGCACTTAACAGCACATCCTCAATTACTTTATTAACACCACTGTAAAATATACATTGTAATAATCAATATGAAGTATTTTGTGCCCAGGCCTGGGGAGTGGGTGGGAAAGTGGGGACATCGGTAGAGAGAAGGTGACACTGGTAGTGGGAATGGTGCTGGAACATTGATAGTTTTAAAATCTTGCCAACAGTCAGAAATCATTTTTTAGGAGACCCCACCCATGATCTGTGAGTATCCTTACCTTCCTTTTCCTTTCCTTGAATAAATCTTTTCTGAATTTGTCCCTCTCCCAAATAAATAAATCACTGTATCACTGTCGTCCTGTTGCTCATCGATTTGCTCGAGTGGATGCCAGTAACGTCTCCAATCGTCCCTGTCATGTTCAGAGTCAGGGGAATGAGGCCCATTATTGTTACTGTTTTTGGCAAATCGAATATGCCACGGGTAACTTGTAAGGCTCTGCCATGTGAGATTCTGCATCGCTCTCTTCCGGGAGCTTTATTTTATAGTCTCTGGATATTGGCTGTTGATGAGATTACATGGTATTGGGTTGGGGGCAGTTTTGTGGAAGTGACTGTCCTTCGTCCGATCTCTCCCTTACGGTGCAGCTGTAGTCATCCTTACGGCCATAGTCTCGGTCATCAGAGTCAAATCAATCAATCAATCAATCAATCTCACCAACATGAGATTTAAAAGGCAGTCAGATAAATAATAGAAATGGTTAGGGGGTGGGAATAAAAAAACACTTAAAAGGAGGAACACAGGGCTGGTGCTTTCCTCTTTGACCCCTCACCTATGTATAGTAGACAGCAGCATGTGACAGTTCTCACACATACCACCTCTGAACAAAGGGGAGACAAAGGAACAGCATCATCAGTGGCTATAGGCCTTGAGGGCCTGACAGGCCACAGGCCAAGAGGACAAACAGAAGCTCAGGATTGCTCAGGGCAGTGAAGGATGGACAAGTGCTGTTTTTCACTATAAAGGAGTGTACACTGAAAGGACAGGAGAGGCGACATTGTTTATTGGAAAGATCAGCAAAGAGTCAGGGCACCGGAAAGTGATAGGCCTGGACAGCAGGAGACCTGGAACTATCTCCTCTAACAGTACAATAAGGACCCTTTGAGATTGCAAGTGTCAACCGTTCTGCACACTCATTTTACAAGCAAAAGCCAAGGAATCCCCTCCAAAACTAAACAGTTTCAAGGCAACAGTCACAGACGCCCCACTGCATGCTGTTCTCTCTCTGACTGAGACTTTCTTGGTTTGGTTTTTGGTCTTGGATGTTTGAGCCACAGCAGGTGGTAGTTATGGGCAAAATGAGGCCCAAAGAAATTAAGAGTTGAATTAAAGGATAGGGACCTAATAAGAAATCTTTATTTGTGCTTACATCACAAGTGGGCTTCAGGGAACCAGCCCCTTAAGCGAAGCTATTTACCACCTTGGTGCCCATCAGTCTGGAACTGTCCCTTCCTAAAGACATACATCCCTGTTCTCCTTCTCTATAAAAGTTCTTTTGTGGGGATCATGCAGACAACCTGGCTGCTTTGAGAACATGAATCTGCTATCTTGCAACCTGCTGGCCAATAAAGTTCTTTCTGTGGGCTCATCACTATGTCTCTTAATTGGGAGGGAAAGAACTTTTATGGTCACAGAACTATGCTTGGAAAAGTACTCCCATCAGTGCTCTGGGGGACCATAAGGTGTGGGGGAGAACAGATAACTGGATAAAGAAACTATGGTACATCTCTACCATGGAATATTGTGCAGCTGTTAGGACAAATGAAATCACGAAACTTGCTTATAAGTGGATGGACATGGAGAGAATCAAGCTGAGCGAAATGAGTCAAGGAAGAGGGACAGATATAGGATGATGGCACTCATTTGTAGGTTATAAAAAATGATATAAAACTAATATCCAGCTGCCGAGATGTGACCCCGGGGGGCAGCACGCGTGTGCGGCTCCTCCACAGCTGCGCCAGCGTGAATCCAGACCCAGCTGAACCAACTACAACATGGACTGCTCTTGCAGATTGTTTCCAGCCAGAGAACTAAGCTGCGACCCCATGCCCGCCCGCGAGGGGAAAGGTATTTCTCTCTCTCGCCTGTCCCTTTCCGGGGATGAGGGGCGTGGGGACCGACATATTATGACGACCACAGATGGGGTTTACAAGCTTGCAATGATCGAATATCCAGAAGAAATCTCCCTGGACTTAGTTGTTAAAGTACAGAAATACAAAACCGCATGGCTGCTACTGCGGCCGCACGACCTCATTTCTCTTCACAACAGGTCTGACTCTAGTGGGGTGCTCCTAATAATAATGGTGAGGTTTGTGTTGAAATATTGAATGTAACCAAAGTAAAAAAAAAAACTAATATCCAAGGCCAGGAAAAACAGGGGCCAGAAGGACTGGTCTATGGTTGGAAGCTTGAAACAAATGTGTGAGGACCAAAGGACAGTTAGGATAGATAAAGGGCCAGTATGACAATGATAGTTAGACATGATCACAATGAAGCAGACCTGGGTGTGGAAAGTAGGTAACAGGATATACATAATAACCTCTCAGTATCTGTATTGCAGACCATAATGCCCAAAAGGAGAAAGAGAGAAAGAGAGAGAAATAGAGAGAGACAGCAACAGAGACACAGAGAGAGAGACAGAAGAGAGGCAGGCTGCAGGAAGTGGGGGAGGCAAACTGGGGACATTAATGGTGTGAAATGTATGCTGATAAAGGGATAGATGGTGAAACATTATATGACTGAAACCAATCATGAACTTTGTATCTCACTGTGATTCAATAAAAAGAAAATTTTCAAAGGCACAGGGGATTGAATCTGGATCTCTTGCATGCAAAATATATACTAAACCAGTTGAGAACCTCTCTAGTCCTGTTCAGACCTTTTTTTTTTAATCTTTCTTGCTTTCTTGGAACTCCAGCTAACTCTTCGTGATGTATCTCAGAGCTAATGACCCATACTTGAGTTCCTGTGGGCTTTATGTTCTAATGCTTTTGCTCTAACTGGTTTTCTCTTCATACTAGCCCCTAAGTCTGCATATATCTCTATTAAAATGCAGAGACTAAGTCCCAAATATATATGTACATATATGTAGGTATAGAAACACATACACACATATACATACATATACATATATGTCAGACTACCCTTGGCTATACCCAATGATGTCTGTGGACTTAATTAATAAAGAAGGAGGATAGAAAATCAGAAGGCATAACCACTGACATGTTACTATGATTCTTGGACATTTTATGGAATTTAGACCTCTTTATGGTGAAAAAAATACCAACAAGGAAAACATCAATATCCTTGAGATCAAGATATAATTTATAGTCAGGTAGAACAAACAGGATCTAATTGCTTCACAGGAAATGACCACATTTCAAAAGAATGAGCCACAGTCAAATTAGTCTCTGCACCCCATATTCTATCCAAGGCCATTCTTCTCTTCCTCCTGACTCTGACGTAAATCAGTAAATATCCTTCCTCCTTAGTGAGACCAAAGAAAAGATTAAGCAAAGCAATACCGTTTCTAACATATTTTCTCCCTTGCAAGATACAATCTAAAAACTACTTGCCATTAGGGCTTGAAATGAGACATGTTATTAAGTGAATGACAGAAAAATACAAAAACGTCCATCAAAGTGTCTTTTATTTCTATATCCAGAACTTTCCTATATCCAGAGGGTGGTCAACACACAGATCATGGCTAACGATGTCTTAGGTAGAAGGAACAAGAAATACATGAGGAAAGATTTATAATTGCATCCTCTGGCTCTTAACCTAATTGTTTCCCTTGTGGCATGGTTTCTCCAAGAGAAGTAGCTGGTTGCAAGTAGCAGAAAGGAAATGAAGCCTTTGCACACCAACGTTCTACATTGTACAGATGAGCAGCTAGTGGAAACTGGCCTGTTGGGGGAGTGACCATCGTGGGGGGATTTTCCCCTAGCCCTCCTGATCCCAGAAAGAAAGGCATTCCAGCTGAAGACAGACCTGGAAAGGGGTCTCAGAGAGAGGCTGAAAGCCTAGTTCAGCCTGACAAACATCAATCGAAAAGAGACAATAGCTGTCTCCATCTGTCTTCTGTAAGAAGTACACAAAGATAGACAGGAGAGAGAAGAAAATCAAGTAGTAGACAAGTGAAAACTCCCCACTTTTATTTTTTTTTATTAGTGAATCACCGTGGGGTACTGTTATATACTTACAAAAGTTCATGTTTTCCTTTCAGTCATACAATGATTGGTTACCCATCCCTCCACCAGTGCCCATTCTCCACCACCAATGATCGCAGTATCCCTCACACCCCCAACCCCGCCTCTGCGGCAGGGCATTCCCTTTTGTTCTCTCTCTCCTTTTTGGTATTGTGGTTTGCAATAGAGGTATTGAGTGACCATCGTGTTCAATCTATAGTCTATTTTCGGCAGCTCCCAACTCAAGCGGGTCTTTCCAGCCCCCTTTACGTGGTGTTCCCTTCTCTGTCTGAGCTGCCTTTTCCTCTAGCATGTGAGGCGGGCTTCCAAGCCATAGGGCAAACCTCCTGGTCCTTATCTCTACTATTCTTGGGTGCTAGTCTCCTGTTCTGTTACTTTATATTCCACAGATGAGTGCACTCTCTCTATGTCAGTCCTTCTCTTTCTGACTCATTTCACTTAACATGATATTTTCTTTTTTAAAAAAAAACTTCTGGATTTCTCTTTCTTTCTTTTTTTTAATTTTTAAACATTTTAAAAAATTTTATTGAATCACCATGAGATAGTTATAAGCTTTCATGTTTGGGTTACAATCACACAATGATCAAACATCCATCCCTCCACCAGTGCATATTCCCCACCACCAATATTCCCAGTATACCCCCCTTCCCCATCCTCCCCCTGCCTCCATGGCATACAATATTCCCCATAGTCTCTCTCTACTTTGGGGCATTATGGTTTGCAACACATACACTGAGAGGTCATCATGTTTGGTTCATTATCTACTTTTGGCACACATCACCCATCCCGACTAATTCCTCCAGCCATCATTTTCTTAGTGATCCCTTCTCTATTCCATCTGCCTTCTCCCCATCTGCTCATGAAGCAGGCTTCCAGCTATGGGGAAATCTTCCTAGCCCTTGTATCTACTGTCCTTGGGTGTCAGCCTCAAGTGAAGTTATTTAACATGATACTTTCCATGTTGATCCACTTACATGCAAATTTTATGATTTCATCTTTTCTAACAGCTACATAGTATTTCGTTGTGTATATGTACAAGAATTTCTTTAACCAGTCATCTGTTCTTGGGCACACAGTTTTTTTTTCCCAGATTTTGGCTATTTTAACAATGCAGCAATGAACATACTAGTGCAGATGTCATTTCTACTATACTTCTTTTGCCTCTCTGGGGTATATTTCCAAAAGTGGTGTTTCTGGATCAAATGAAACTCCCCCATTTTCTTATAGGTTAGGCCGTGAAGAAAGCAGATTCAAGCACAGCTTAGGAACCTAAGCCTGCCTCCTGAAGATGTCCCAGGAGCTAAAGGTGTTGGAGGAAGACTGAGGTGAGGCCAAGACACCCCCACCACCCTAGCTGAGACAGGTAATAGCAGAGTCCTTAGAAGACCTCAGCCACTGTGAATGAAGTCAAGGTGACTGCAGTTTGGGATTCTGGTTGCTCAGGAAATCCAGCTAACACAGGCCATTGGGTGATGTGTACTCTTTCTATACTGAAAGCTCATTGTTGTGGTTAGGACCCCATTAAACTCACTCAGTAAGTCACTGTTTGTTCTATATTTGTTTCTGAGAAGGCAGGAAGAGATATTACAGATGGGCCATGTGGGGAGTATGCATGGTCCATGAGAAAGCCAGCAAAGACAGGAGTCCTTGGGCCATTATCAGGGAAGGCACAGGCAAGTGGTGCTTTCATCATTTTATATTGATTTTTTAATCTTGTATTTTGAGTTTGGGACCACACACTTGGCTCTACTCATGGTTTACTCCTGGTCCTGTGCTCAGGAATCAATCCTGGTGGGGCTCAGGGCATCACACCCAGTGCTGGGATCAAACTGGAGTCGGATGTGTATAAGGCAGGTGCCTTGACCCTCATACTACCTCTCTAACCCCCATCCTCTGTCAATATGTTATCTACTCCACTAGCTACTTCTCTTCTCTCATTGCTACATCCCATGGAATTGAGTTTAAGATGGCCAGTTGGATCATCATGGTCATCTAGTTCCACACCTTTAACTTCAGAGTTCCCAGAAACCCATGTGCAGTAGCTTTGGGCTCAGCATTCTCCAAGAGACTGGTCTAGTGGAAATAGCTGACTTGCCAGGCAGTGGAAATAGGGCTAAAGCCCAATTCTCTTTGTTCCTCCACCCGATGTGGGGATCTCCTTCACTGAGTCACAGGGCAGTGGCCCACCTCTAGACTCATGAGTGTCCTACCACTCCCTTGGCACACTAAATGCAGTTTCCTCTTAACCTCTGTTTGTTCCCTTCCTGCCTCTTTCTCCTTGTCTTTCGAGGATTTGGTTTTGGGTCATACCCTGTGGTACTCAGGGCCAACTCCTGGCTCTGTGCTCAGGGATTACTTCTGGTGGGCATCTGGGGAGCCAGTGATTGAGCCAGATGGGCAACATGCAAGGAAAATGCCCTACTTGCTACACTTATTGCTCTGGCCACGGTGTTCTTTTCCAACAGATGTTGGTTAGGCATTGTGATGTCCTGATTTATAATAAACACATGTTCGGTCTTTGCCACTTTTCTAGCACAAAGCTCCTAGAAAATTGGTATTTCCCCAGTGACAGAAGGACAAGGCATCATGTGTAATGTAAGCCATCATTTTCAGAACTCACCCAAGGCAGCACTTGAGGCCAGGAGTAACTGCCAGGTGATCAGAGGATGGCGAACTTCCAGTCCACTGCCCTGACTCTAGAAAGGGGGACAGGCAATGTGTTAATCAACCATGTTTCTATAATAAGACCTCCACAAAGCCCCAAGGAGAAAGTTTGGAGAGTTATGAGCTGCTGAACTTGTGGAGATTTGGGGAGAGTGACATGCTTGGAGAAGGCAACAGATACTTTGTGCTTTTTCCTCAGAACGTGCCTTGGGCATTTCTCCTGTGTGGTTATTCCTGTACCCTTTATTTCTATAATAAACCTCTAATCTAGTCAGAAAAGTACTTTTCTGAGTTCTGTGAGCATTGTGTCAGATTAATAATAGTACTTATGAAACAGGGTTTGAGAACTGCCAATCTATAGCTTGTTGGTCAGAAGCATAAGGTGACCACTGGAGTTGTGATTAATATCTGAAGTGTGTGTGTATGTGCGTGTGTGCATGCATAGTCTTCTTAACTGATCCTTGATCTGGTAGAAACAGATGCTGTGGACAATATCCAGCATATGTGATTTGGATTGAATTGTAGGATTTCCAGCTGGTGTTGGAGAATTACTTGTGGGAGAAACTCCCATTTATTTTTAATAATACACCTCTAATCCCATCAGAAATGTATTTTTCTGAGTTATTTGAGCCATGGTGGCAGATCAGCAACCCAAGAGAGTTTGGGGGAGCAGAAAGATGGCCAGTCACACAAGAGGACACTGTGAAAGGACCACTGAAGGGACAGTCTCAGGATTAACAATTACACAGCTCTATGGATTCCATGAGTGTGCAGGAGCAGGGAGTGGAGCTGATCAGTGGCATATGTATACATTGGCGGTCAGTATTCTGGGACATCAAGGAGAGGGGAGATGGATAATGGAAGGCAGGACTGACTTTGCTGATCATGGCCAGGGAATGAGGGAATGTGGTGCAGCCAGAACTCTATCTACATAAGAAAGGAAAGTTGACTAGAGAGGAAATAGAGATGTTCCAGCATTAGAGAGAGAACCATAGGGAGATCAAAGTCAGTGTAGTTCAGTCAGGCTAGATGTTCCAAGATGAAGATTGACGTATGCCTGGCTAGAGTCTTGTCATTGAATAGTGTTAAACAAGATATTTCAGATGACTAAGGCCAGGTTGTTGGCTGGACTGTTTACAAGGATTGTCTAGTGTAGGTGGTAGAGATGGGCAAGAAAGAACACAGAGGGACTGGAACAACAGTCCAGCAGAGAGGACATTTATTTGCCTTGCATGCAGTCAACCTGGGTTCAATCCCTGGCATCCCATATAGTAACTCCTGAGCATCGCCAAGTATGCCCAGAAAGCAAGAGAGAGAGAGAGAGAGAGAGAGAGAGAGAGAGAGAGACAGACAGACAGACAGACAGACAGACAGACAGACAGAGACAGACAGACAGAGAGACAGAGACACAGAAAGAGAGGAGAGAGACAGAGAGAGAGGAGAGAGACAGAAAGAGAGAAGAAAAAAAGAAAAGAAAGAAATAAGAGAAAATGTCAAACCGGTGATCCAGAGACACAGAGGAGGATAATGCCAACTCCCAGGCACTGGGCATGTGAAGAAGGTTCTGAGGTTGGTAAAACATCTGTAACCCAAACATGAAAGCTTGTAACTACCTCACGGTGATTCAATAAAATTTAAAAATTTTAAAAAGAAGAAAAGAAAAAGAAAAAAACAGCTGGAAAGAATGGCAGGGCAAAGATATTTGCTATTTAGAGCAACTTCCTGGATGTTGTTGAGGTGGACTGGCATACTGTCACTTTCCTTGCTTCCCTGGGGAGTGTCAGGCCAAGGAAGCACCCTTGCTTTGGGAGGTTCAGGCAAGAGTGGGTATCCAGGCTCCAATTAAGTCCAAGGAGTTGATAGAACTTAATGTGTGTGTGTCAGAGTTGATAATGAAGATAGGTATGATATTACAGATCATGGCAGGTAACCATATCACAAGTCTCCTGAAGGTAAAGTAAGAGCTCCAGAAGGAGTGGAAATAGTAACAAGGTTCCACCAAGGGAGGAGAAGGGCCATGGTGGTTTGACATTGAGTTGCATTTGAGGAGAGGAAAGCCAGGCAGAAGATTTTATAAACAGAAAGAAAAATACAGATCCCAGCTAAAAATCTGGATTTCACTAGTCTATTTTGAATTGCATGGTAATAGAGTACTGTAATGAAGTAGGACAAACTCCAAAAGGAAGATATCTGGCATTAAAGTCACTTGAAATCAGAAAACCATGAGACTTATTTCTTTCATCATTAAAATGTAACTCTGTGCTAATGTTGCTTTTTAAACATGATGCCTGTCTAAGTAATTCTGATGCACCTGTAACTAAAGAGAATGTTCATAGAAGCCATAAACCTGGACCTGAGGAAGTCTGGACAGGAACTGGGACTGAGCACAGGGCCAGTGTGGGCCCTACTGGTGCCTGGTGGGAGAGGCTTGTGGAGAAGCTTTCACGAGAGTGGACACTGTATGCAGGAAGAAGACAGAGGACAACGATGACGTATTGGGGTTCAAATACTAGAAACTGGCCAGGTCAGCGGCAGGTGAGGCAAGATAAACCTGGAAGGGTCTGAGATTAAAGGTTGAGTGTCAGGGATCCAGTCTGCTTATTCTGTCCCTGACCCTGGGCTTCAGGGACATGCACTGTGGGTATCCTGGGGTGGGCATGATAGTGAACCCTCAAAACAAGACGACTGCTCTTGTGTCTGCATTCAGGGTTCTCAGGTGATGCCAGAGAATTTTCTTATAGTCTAACGTTTTCCACTGAGATAGAATCTACATATGAGAACATAGAGGCTTAAGATATACAACACATTGATTTAACACATTTGTATGACAGTATCATTCTCAATATAGTTCTAGTCAAACCACTACAGCTCACATAATTACCATTTCTTCTAGTTGTGAGAACAGTTAAGATTTAGTTTCCTGGTAAGTTTAATGTCTATATTGCAATTTTGTAGTTTATATTCACCGACAGTTTATAATCATTAGATGTCCAGGGCTTATTTATCTACTACTTATTTACCTTTATAAAAAACATTCTTTTTATGTCCCTAAATCCTGGTTCTACTCTGAGTTTATTAAAAAACATTCTAGAACCAGGGAGATAGTACAGCTAGTAAGGCTCTTGCCTTGCATGTCACTGACCTTGGTTTGATTACCAGGACTGTTAAAGTGATCCCTGAGCACAGAGCCATGAGTAAATCCTGAGCAGTTGGGCATCACATCAAATCCCCTCACCCAAAAAACCCAAATTCTACATATAAGGAATTTAAAGTTTTTTCTTTCTCTGTCTGACTAATTTCTTAGCATAACATCTTTGAGGTCAATTCATCTGGTGCAAACAGCAAGATTTTTTTTTTTTTTTGGTTTTTGGGTCATACCCAGTGATGCACAGGGTTTATCTCTGGCTCATGCACTCAGGAATTACTCCTGGTAGTGCTCAGGGGGCCATATGGAATGCTGAGAATTGAACCTGGGTCGGCCACATGCAAGGCAAATGCCCTACATGCTGTGCTATCGCTCCAGCCCCAGACAGTAAGATTTCTTTTGCTCACGGCTGAATGGTACTTCACAGTAGGTATATGTCACATCTCCTTTATTCATTCATCTGGGCAAGCATGTAGCTTGTTTCCATATCTTTACTGGTATTAATAATAGAAATATGGAACTGTCAATGATCTATACAACTATGTTTTTCCTTTGGACATTTTTCCAAAAGGAGGACTGCTGGATCTTATGTAGTTACTGTTTTCATATTTTGAGGAATGCCTCCACAGTAACGCAATCCATTGAAAACCCAGCATTAGTATACAAAGTTCCCTTGCTGCTGCCACACCCCTGCACCATTGCTGGTCTGTCCTCTGCAAGGAGTCACTCTAATTGAGGTAAGGGCGGCTTGCCCTATGTTTTCTGAAATTTGTTTTCTTGATGATTAGCAACATTAAACACCATATAGTCTAATACTCATTAAGAGCATGTGTGTGTGTGTGTGTGTGTTTGTGTATGTGTGTGTAGTACTTAAAGCAACTGAAAGAATTCTGAGAGTGAAAAAATTTTGGGTAAGGGAAACTGGGCTCTCCTGGAGACTTGTATTGAGAACAAGAAAATCTGGAAATAAATAAGAGCTTTAGGAACCTCTTTCACAAAGCTTCCAAACCCACCTCTTTGTTCCCCAGCCTTACACAGGCACCCTCCCTCTGACTTTGTACTACTGAAGTAGCTATGACTGTTGCCAAGTAAAAGAAGTCTCAGTAGGAGTGAAGCTCTTGTCTTGCAGAGGGGAACTCATGGGGAAAGAGTGTGCTAAAGATCCTTTAATTACACCCACTATGAAGGTGGCAGTAGGCTAAAGTTTGTCACTGTAGGATTACATAGCCTCAGGTAGTTTAGGTTATTGGGTTACTCCCTTGAAGTGCTCCATTCCTCTTTGTTTATTTGTAGCTTCTTTCTTAGTGTTCTGTTGACTTGTAAATATTGTTTTTCTCTTCTCCTTGAGTCCTTGCATAGTTTATTCAGAGCAATGTCCTTTTTGTATGAACACAGGAAGACTTAGCAAATGCTATGCTTTTGTAATCTGGGAGCCATTTGACTCTACATGATACTTTCCTCCTGGGCATCTGTTCTCTCAACCTAAGCCTCAGCTGCCCTTACTTCCTAGCACCCCCAAAAGCAGGGTCCCGACAAGAGATGAGACGGACCCAGGGCAAGCAGTGAGTTGTGTGCTACCCTGGCAATGAGCCACCCAGAGAGCCCTCCAGTGCACACGCCCTTTGGTGTGCCTTAGTTTTTTACAGTCACCTATCAGAAGCCAGAGTATGTCTGGGTGGTTCAAAGAATTCTTTGAATGTGGGGGCATAGGTTCCATACCCAGGACCACATGGTTTGCTGAGTAGCTACCAGCAGTATTCCCCATGCAATGTGCTTAGAGTCACCCCTAAACACCACAATGTGTGTCCTCAAAACCTGAAAGAGATGTGAGATTAGCCATTTGCCAGAGTTATTCATCTCAAGCTAGAACTGGCATCATATACTAATTATAACCTAATATAGTATATCGTATATTGTGTATGTTCAGTTCCATCATCAATCTCCTCTCTTGTAATGGGGATGTTGCCACCTCAATTTGCTCAGGGTATTCACTGAGCAGGGCAGTGTGACGCCACCAATTAACAGCCTTGAGGAGCTTGAATGAGGAGCACCATCCTGGGTCTAGAGCCCCCTAGAGGTAGGAGTGGACAAGGCCACCAGCTACTCTGTTAGAAGGGTGCAGAATTATTTGATGTTGCTTTCCTCTCCCCCTTTCCATGTTTTGGGAAAATAAATGAGTCGTGTTAAAGATAATTTTATTGCCAAAACCCTCAATTCTGTGCCTACACTCTCCTGTTATTATCAAGAGAGAAGTTTGTAAAAAGTTAGCACTGGCAGCTTGCATTAATCCATCCCAGCTTAGTCAATTCCCTGGCTGGTCGTCTGTGTTTAATGCAGCATGTCTCATCAAAGATAGCCTGTTCCAAAACTCTTAACTAAAGGCTGATGCTCAGGATCCAAGGAGGCCAAAAATTAATTCTTCTCTATCCAAAAATGGAAAAACAAACACTTGAATAAATATTTTATGCTTTCTTGTGGTAGCTGAAACTCCTCAATGTATATTCTACAATGTTTCATTACCTTTTTATCCATTCTGGGTGGCTGAAGTTTATGAATGCCTTTATAGGGTGATCACATCTTTTACACTAGTCTGGGGATGGTATTCAAAGATTTTCCAACATGATAGAATAATTTTAATTCACAAACACACACATACATACCACAGAGACATACCTCTCCCCAATATATATCAAGGCTAAACTTTTCAAAAAGTGTGTGACTAGAGCTTTATTTAAGATGTTGAAAACATCTATAGAATTTTTTTCTATAAGTACAGCCATGCTGTACTTATAGAAAAAGGGGACCTGTGGCATTTGAGTTCTCTGACACTTGTGGCTTTGAGTTCAGGTTTCATGATGCTTGAACTTGAATTTGTGGTTTGCAATTTGTGAGTCCCTCCAGCCAATCAGAACCATTACCACCAGCACTAGTAACAATACCAGTCCCAGTTCCACCAACATTACCAAAACCAGCACCCCAGCCCCAATATCAATACCAATACGACCACCTCTAGTATCACCAGCTCCAGCTGCACTAACACTGTTACCACATCAGATTTTGGTATCACCAGTACCAGCATCACCAATACTAGTACCAATGCCAGCTCTAGTGTCACCAGCACCCACTGCACCTGCACCAGTTCTGCACTGTGGTTTGCAACTGTGTCTCAGTGATTGTTATGGCTCATCGTGTACATAAAAGTACTGTTTTACTCAAAGCATAACATTGTGACAAAAAATGGGTCCCAAATGAAGTCTTAACTTTCCAGGGGATCAAACAGGTCATTGGTAATTGAGTGACATTGACAAGTGGGGAAATTGGGAAAGCTTGCACTGTGATCCTATAAAATAGGTGAGGATTTCCATTTAAAGTAATATGTCTAGATTTTAAATTAAAACACACATACATATCTTCCTAAGGTTCCCAGTAGGAGACAAGATATTCTCTATGTTGATATTGTTTCCATCCTCTCACCCAACCATTTGTTCTTTTAGCAAAAGTTTGTTCAGCTTAGCAGGGAGATTGCGATCTGCTGCAATGACAACAATGGCGACTATTATTTATGATTACTGAAAATGAAAGAGGTCCTGCGTGAATGCTTCAGATGCATCATCTTGTTTTTAATCAACAAACCAGCATGGGGCACAGAGTGGTGTCTGGGGACTTGGAAAGAAAGAGAGGAAGAGGCAGGCCAGGCTTTCTCTCTCTGTAGGGGCTGGGCCAGCACACAGGCCTGCTGGAATTTGGTAGCTGGGCAGCAAGAGAAGTAGGACCAGGGTTGGAGTTAGAGCTGCTACCAGCTGGGGTGTCCTGTTGTCACCAAAGGAAACCAGGTAAACTGCTGTTCTATGCTACAGCTGGGGAAAGGAGGCTCTGACAGCACTGTGGTTTTGGTGGGAGGGGGCCACAAATTCATGCATTCTGTCTCTTCCTGTCAGCATGTAGTGTACAACTTATGCACAGCCAATCTTAATACATACTTGGTCACAGACCAGGCCATGGACACATGACCCAGCCCAGTCCAGTCTAGACTTTTTTGGGGTAATAGTGATGATGGGATGTGAGGGGTCCCTCTTCTTGGAATATAAAGCTACAATAGCACAGATCAGAACACCATACTGAGAAAGAATGGGCTTCCAGTCAGGGGAAACTAGACAGTGGGAGGATATGAGATGAGAGCATTGATGGACAGGCAAGCAACGCAGTTGGAATACATGATTCAGGCAAGATGGGAAGGTTGATACAAATTATAGAGGGTGGTTGACTCCAGCAAACCCGGTTAATTTTTTGGCCCATTTGTTGAAGATGGCAGCAACACTTTCAGAACTCATCAGATACTTAAGAATTTGTACCTTTCCCTACCCAACCAAGCTTAGAAAACCAGTCAGGATGAAAAATGAATGTTTCACCCTTCATTTCAAGTACCTGATTTGGGCTGCCTGCACCCTGCCTCTCTTCTCTGGGAGAGCCCACTGTGGTTCTGGTGGGATGGGGCCACACTTCATGCATTCTGTCTCTTCCTGTCAGCATGTACAACTTATGCATGACCAATCTTAATATATACTTGGTCACAGACCAGGCCATGGACACATGACCCAGCCCAGCCCAGTCTACTCTGTTTTTGGGGTAATAGTGATGTTGAGATGTGACAGGTCCTTCTTCTTGGAGTATAAAGCTACAATAGCACAGATTAGAGACAATGGGCTAGTGTGTGTGTGTGTGTGTGTGTGCGCGTGTGTGTGTGTGTGTGTGTGTGCATGTGGGGGGGGAGAGAAAGAGAGGAACAGAGAGAGATAATTTGGACAGATAGATAGCTGAAAGAAGAGACAGAGACAGATTGAGATATCTGATGACCTTTGGATGTTGGAATTGAGTGGCCCACTCTGTCCTGTTGTGTGGCTTTGATGTTTCAGTGCAATATTTCTTTTGTGCTTAAATCAGTTTGAGTTGGCTTCAATCAATGACAAGATATAGAATTAAAATTTTTCCAGAAGAGAGGCAATAGTACAGTGAGTAGGACACTTCTCTCTCATGTGTCCAACCCTAGTTCAATCCCCAGCATCACATTGTAAGCCCACCAGGAGTGAACCCTGAACATCTCTGAGTGTGGCCCCCAAATTTCCAGAACTCTTGCTATTTGCTCTCTTTCTCTCTCTTTCTCTCTCTCCCTCCCTCTCTCTCTCTCATACACACACAAACTCTCTCTCCTTATCTGTTTCTCTCTCACGCACAGGTACACACACTCACAAGAACTAAGAAAGAGAATGGCTGTGCACACCTCATTTGGTGGCACTGAAGGAATACCCCTGGGCTCTGATTTCCTGGCGATATTTGCCTCTCTGTGGTCTCTCTGTTGCCCTGCCTCCGCATCCTCAGGAGGTGCCTCCAGGAATTTCTGCTGTAGAGGACTTATCAGACGGGCAGGGAATAATGGACGTGGGCAGAGCGGGCATCAGCTAAACCATGGGCAGGGAAATGTCACTCACCCAGAAAAACCCCTCATGTTTCTGTTTGTGCTGCTTCACTTTCCCAGGATCAAGTTTGGAGCATGGGGAAAGCCTGAGGGTAGGGACCAGAAACGGTAAATAAAGAGATCTTTTAAAAAATAACAGAAGAGCGATCCAGAGCAATAGTACAGAGGGTAAGTCACTTGCCTTGTATGCGGCTGACCTGGTTAGATCCCTGGCACCACATAGGGAAATCTTGAGCTTTTCAGAATTATTCATTGTGCAGAGGCAGGAGCAAGTCCTGAGCAGAGCTGGAAGTGCCCCCCGCCCTCAAAATAAATAATAGAAGTCTTACAGTAAGATTTATTCTCCCATTTAAGATTCTTCAGTGGACAGAAGCTGGACTCTAATGGCTACTTTGGCCACTGTTTCTCTTTGAATATTATTTGTGTGTGTGTGTTTTTGTGTGTGAGATATATATATATATATATATATAGAGAGAGAGAGAGAGAGAGAGGAGCCATGGGGGGTTTCTAGTTATTCCCCAAAGACCTGATAACTTCAGAGACATAAAGCCCAGCTTCCTTACTGTGCTCTAATAGAAAAGCTTGCTTCAGTCTGGTTTCTTGCTTAGAACAATTGTAGGTAAAGTATCAGGGAAGCCCCAAAAGGCCTTTGAAGACTCTGGAGAGAATCAGGAAGTTTTTCCCTTAGGAAGGAATAAGCAAAAGCAACCAGAAGTCCATCCCCCCCACCCCCACTCCCACCCCTCACCCAGCCCCAGTCCTCCCGACACAAAAACTCCTAATGCTTTTCTCCTGGTGACATCTGCCCACTTGTGAGTTACAGGAAATCAAACATAAAACAGTATCTAAATTTCATGTTTTGAAATCTGGCAATGTGATTTCTAAATTATCCCTGAATCAAAGAAGAGATGCAGATGCAAATTAGAAGTATCTTCTAATTTTTGCTCTGGAAAAGAAAATCAAACCTAGATAAAAGTGGCAAGCATAAGTACATGGTACGTTCATGCACCCTTCATTTACATTCACTAGTTCTCAGGATTCTGCAACACACAATGTTTATTTTATTTTTTAGGGATCTCCTTCATTGTGCTGGGGCACCCTGGGGCATTCCTGGCTATATTTAGTCTTGTGGTGTTGCCTTTGAGTGCTAAGGCCCAATGATAATGGCAGGCTACTCCTGATGGAACTGGGTGTGAGTGTGACACAATCATGACACCATCCAATTCTATCTTTATTTATTTATTTTTTTGTTTTTTGGGTCACACCTGGCGATGCACAGGGGTTATTCCTGGCTCTGCACTCAGGAATCACCCCTGGTGGTGCTCAGGGGACCATATGGGATGCTGGGAATCGAACTCGGATCGGCTGCGTGCAAGGCAAACGCCCTACCCGCTGTACTATCACTCCAGCCCCGACACCAACCAATTCTAAACCAAAAACTCTCCCAAACTGAATTCCAATTGAGTGGAAGGCTGCACACCAGTGCTCTTAGAATCAAGCCCATCCATACATTCATGGTAAGGAAAAAATAAATATATTAAGCAATATATACATATATATGAATATATATGTACATATAGTTGTTCATTTTTTATTCTGTTTTTTTGTTTTGTTTTGTTTTGTTTCTCCCTAGTTGAGGAAACAAAATTGCTCCTTTCTGGAAGGTTCTCAGAAAACTTCCAAGTGCAAGATTTTCCATGATGGACCCCTGAGTGAACTCCTGGGTGGTCACTGCTGGCCATCAAAACAATTCACATGATGTCATGAGGAGTGAGTCCATGACTAACAAGATTCTTCCTCACCACTATCCTGAGACACGGTAGCAAGGCAGTGTGCTCTCCTCCCTGAAATTAAGGGGAAAGCTGTAAGTACAATTATTCCGGGAAGGGAAGCGAATTCAGCTGAAGTCATTTCACAAAGATGACATGTTTAAAGTCATATAAATGAGTTTCAAATGTCAGAGAATCTGCTGAGATCAGTCTGGGGTGGGGGCTGGGGCAGAAAGGTGATGATGATGAATCTAAGAAGGGCAGGGAAGAAAGAGAGAGGGAGGGAGAGAGGGGAAGAGCTGGAGGGGGAGAGAGAAAGAGAGGCAGAGACAGAGACAGAGGCAGACAGAGACAGAGAGACAGAGACAGAGAGACAGAGAGAGAGGACCATGAGAACACAAGAGCCCACACAGGCAGAGATGATCACACCCAAACTCTCTGGATCCCAGAGTGCATCCTTGAAATTCCAAACATAAACCCACAAGTCCAAAGGGAACACTGGGATGAGCCAAGAGGCTGTACCTGCCTCAGAGCCCCTCAGCTGAGGAGCACCATGTTTTGCCCGGAGTCCCCAAGTCACCTCACTGCCTGAGGCTTCCAGGTCCAGGTAATTGACTGCTAGGGCGTCCTCACTGCAAACAGTGCTCCTGCAAGCCAAGGAAAGCCAGTGAGCAGAGCTGCTCCCTCCCACAGTCCTGGAAGCCTGGAAGCCACCTCAAGGGCCCCCTCCAGGTTTCCAGAGAAAGCACTGAAGGGGTGAGCCCAGAGCAGCAAGTCCAGCTGCTTCTCTGGCTGCCTCGGGCACGTCTCAGCCACTGCATCGTTCTTAGACTTCCACTCGGGGAAGGGGGCCAACAGGGAGCCTTAATTGTTAGGGCATCCCAGAGCCTGTGACCCCCAATGCACTTTGCCTGATGTCCAACCTGGCCGAAAAGGACAAACCATCATCGCAATGGTGAGTGTGGGGGGGAGGGGCGGGTGCTGAGGGAAGCTATAAATCCTTTGCCTAGAGTTGTCATCCAGGAATTATAGGTACATTGAGTTAAATTCAGCAAACATTTATTGATGCTAATTGTGTGCCCCTAAAAACTTTCCCCTAGCTGTAGAAAACCCATCTTTTTCTCTTCTGCCATATGAAGTGGGTAAAGACTGATAGTCTTTTCTTTCTTTTTTTTTTTTTTTTTTTTTTGCTTTTTGAGTCACACCTGGTGATGCTCAGGGCTTAGTCCTGGGTCTGCACTCAGGAATCACTCCTGGTGGTGCTTGGGGGACCATATGGGATGCCAGGGATTGAACCCGGGTTGGCTGCATGCAAGGCAAATGCCCTCCCCATTGGATTATCACTCTGGCCCCACACACTGTATTTTTTGTACCAGAGAATCGCAAAAGACAGCATCTTGGGAATTGTGCTTGGTGTGTGGGGTGCCCTGGTGGCTGGCCTGGGAATTGTGCCCTATCCCTCCACCCCCACTTCCCCAACACACTCACATACTCCAAAACTCATGACTCCAAACTGGCATTCTGCCTCTGACTTTCCACTGGTCCCCTGTTATTATTTTTGTGGAGGACACAGGGGTACTTAGTGTCCAGGAGCCATTCCCAGAGCTTTTCTGCCAATTGGTCCTGGTGTCAGGGCCTCGGGATGTGACCCCTGTTGCTGGGACCACCAGAGCCACTTGGCAGTGCTCGGGGTGAACGGGACTGCAGCTGGCCAGGGGTCCTCAACCAAGGTTCAGTGCATGCTCTGCTATCTTGATATTTTCTCCTCGGCCCCTATCATTATTTATTTATTTATCTATTTATTGTTATTTATTTATTTAATGGTTAAGAGACTATAAAACAAAGCTCCCGGAAGAGAGCACTGCAGAGTCTCTTGCCCCTGCGCCTGGTTGTCTTCACCGGGGTACCTCGGAGAGGAGTGGGTTGAGTTTCCCTCCTTGACCCTAGTAGAGGCAGCCGAAGACCTCTGGAACTCAGCCATAGCCATGCTCAAGGTCCCTCTCCACATGTTTGGATGAGTCTCACACATGAAGGAAACGGTAGAGGAACTCAGGTGTACGGGACCCGGGGCTGAGATCTCCAAGCCTGCTAGGATCAGGACTGGGCCTCCTTCTGCCAGATCCCCCATTTTCCAGTAGCTTAGCAGCCACATCCATAAACTGCCCCCGGCACCGTGTAATTTCATCAATGGCCAAAATCCAGAGACTATAAAACAGAGCTCCCGAAGGTGCGAGGCTGCAAATCCTCTTATAGCCTAGTTCTCCCTCTCAGAGAACCTGGTAAGGTACCGAGAGCATCCTGCCTGCATGGCAGAGCCTGGCAAGCTCTCCGTGGCATATTTGATATGCCCAATACAGTAACAATTATGGGTCTAGTTCCCCTTACCCTGAAAGAGCCTCCAATGCGGCACCACTGGGAAGAATGAGTAAAGAGAGGCTGCTAAAATCTCAGGGCTAGGACGAGTGGAGACATTTCTGGCACCCGCTCAAGCAAATCGATGATCAATGGGATGACAGTGATATAGTGATACAGTGATATGTACATATATCTAATGGGATTTCCCATAAGGGTAGCACTATAGCACTGTTGTCCCACTGTTCATCGATTTGCACTAGCAGGCACCAGTAACGACTTCATTGTGAGAGTTCTTGTTACTGTTTTTGTCATATTGAATACGCCACGGGCAGCTTTCCAGGCTCGGGTAGTTTGCCGGACTCTCCAAGAGGGACAGAGGAATCAAACCCGGGTTGGCCATAAGAGTATATTCAATAAATTCTAAAAGGCTGAGATATTCAACAAATGTTATTCCCCAAGTGAATGAATCAAAATGTAAGTCACAGGGGGCAGAGAAAACATTTTCACACTCTAATTGGTAAAAGACTCATTTCCAGAATGTATAAAGGCCATACAAATCAATAAAAACAACCAACACCCCATGAAAAGGAACAAACAACTTAAAAACGCACTTCACAAAGAAGTTCATGCAAATGGCTGATGAAAGTTCAAAAACTGCTCAACCTCTTGAGGCACCAGAAAAATGCAAATTCAGAATTGGAATGTGGCTCTGTGACACAGAGAATGCCTCACTTATGGGAGGCTCAGAGCTTGAGCCCGGGCACCACCAAGGAAAGGAAACAGAGAAAGGCATAAAAATAAAAAAGTAGAAAAGGAAAGTGCAAATTGAGAGTCAGAGTACTAGTACAGTTGACTAATGCAGTCAACTGGGTTCAATCCCTGGCACTGCATATGGTCTCCTGAGCACTGCCCTAAATGATCCCTGAGCACAAAATCAGGAATAATCGCCAAACACAGTAGCTGTGTCCCAAAAACCAAAACCAAAATAAAATAAAACATTGAAAAATGCAAATTGAAACTAAAATGAGATTCCATATACAGCCACCAGAATGGCTAAAATATATTTTAAACCAATGAACGCAGCAAACCAACACCCCCAGGATCTGCTCATGTAGAAAGTGGAGGGACCAGCCCTGGTGAAGTGTAACTTGTTACCTGCTTTGGAAAATTCCTTGACAAAAACAGTTAAAGTGAAATACATTACCCTATGACCCAGATATCCCTGCTCAAGGTATATCCGCCACAGAAATGAGCAAATGTCCTAATAACATTTAAAAAACAGCCAAGATGGAAACAACCTGAATCCTCCTCCAGATGATTCATGCCAAGTCAGTTGTGGCATGTTAGGGTTGAGAGAATAGAATACCCTCTCCAATGAAAAACAATGGCTGCCATCATTAATACAACTCTTCACCAAGCACAACTAATGTGAATAAAAGAAGCCATTTCCCAGTGGGTGGAAGCTATCCAGGCACAAAATCAAGCAGCAATGACTGTGGTCAGAGGTGAGGTCCATGGACTGGTTCCATCTGCAAAGGCAGCTTAAGCAGCATCTTTCTGGGCAGCAAGAATATGGATTTCTTTTTTAAAAAATTTTTTTATTAGAGAATCACTGTGATGTACAGTTACAAACTTATGAACTTTTGTGTTTGCATTTCACTCATACAGTGATCATTTACCCATCCCTCCACCAGTGCCCATTCACCTCCACCAATGACCCCAGTATCCCTCTTATCACCCCCACCCCATCCCCCACCACCCCACCCTGCCTCTGTGGCAGGGCATTCCCTTTTGTTCTCTCTCCTTTTGGGTGTTGTAGTTTGCAATAGAGGTATTGAGTGGCCTCATGTTCGGTCTATAGTCGATTTTTAGTTCGCATCTTCCAACACAAATGGGTCCTCCCAATATCCTCTACTTGGTGTTCCCTTCTCTATCTCAGCTGCCTTTTGCCCCAGCATATGAGGCCAGTTTCCAGGCTGTGGGGCAGACCTCCTGATCCTTATCTCTACATCTCTTAGATGTTAGTCTCCAACTCTGTTATTTTATATTCCACAGATGAGTGCAATCTTTCTATGTCTGTCTCTCTCTCTGACTCATTTCACTTAACATGATACTTTCCATGTTGATCCACTTATATGCAAATTTCATGACTTCATCTTTTCAAACAGCTACATAGTATTCCATTGTGTAGATGTACCAAAGTTTCTCTAACCAGTCATCTGTTTTTGGCCACTCTGCTTTTTTCCAGATTTTGGCTATTGTAAACAGTGCTGCAATGAACATACAAATGTAGATGTCACGAATGTGGATTTCTTAATGGACTTGGAGGTGCATTTTCTTCCCAAATGTCCATCATGTGACTTGCAAATTTTATTGATATTAAATGTCAAAAAAGTTCTGATTAAATCCTGTTCCCAATCTGTAAGCAAATCCCTATATCTCATCCCTTCAGATGACTGTTGAGTTTTCAAGTGCAAGGAGACAGGGGAAAAATCAAACTGGTCTCCTTATAAGAGGATTACAGAGTGCCAACAGCTTTGTTGTAAGGCTATCCTGTCATTTCAGCAGAGAGCTGTGATCACGCTGCCTTTGCCAGTGGAAACTGAGACCTCCCGAAGTCAGATTACTTCCCTTGATTTCATGCATATATTGCTGGAGCGATAGCACAGCGGTAGAGCATTTGCCTTTCACTCGGCCGACCCGCGTTCGATTCCTCCGCCCCTCTCAGAGAGCCTGGCAAGCTACCGAAGAGTATCACGCCCGCACGGCAGAGCCTGGCAAAGTACCCATGGCGTATTGGATATGCCAAAAACAGTAACAATAAGTCTCACAATGAGAGACGTTACTGGTGCCCACTCTAACAAATCGATGAACAACAAGATGACAATGACAGTGACGTAGACTAGAACCAACCAAGGGGATCTTGTGGGCCTTTCAGAATTAGTAACTGTTTTAAGGGGAGGAGAGAAGGAAAGACAGATTTCAGGTGGGAGATAGGGGCAGTATTTCAGCATCTGGAAATTACAACCATAGATGCTGATATATTTCACTTAATGGAATGTTGAGTTAAATAAAGGACAGGTAAATGTTAGAGTGTATCATTCAAAGATTATTTTTAAAAAAACGGTTATTCTACTAAAATGTCCCAATCCATTTGCAAAAAGAAAAGCTGCTAATGTGTTTCCTTGCACCCTATCTTCTTAGACACGTCTGACAGGTCTCAGTTTTAGAAACAAGTAGAGTATAGGATGAAACACATTATTTAAAAAAAAGAAAAATTTCTCTCACAACTTGGACCCATTCACATGGCAACTTTCATAATATTGCTTACAAAGTATTTCTGTCAGCTGGCAGTGGGCATTAAGCATTTAGATTCAATCTCTGATCATTTTCATCCTTTTTGTTTCTTGTGAAGAAAAATTATTGATCAGAATTTTTAGTCTCATTTAATATATTGGAGCTGCCTTTAAATTTCTTTTACAAGCAGGAGCATGGTGGGGACTTCCTCCCAGCCTGCACAGCACGGATCAATGTCTCCACACTTCTGGCTCCACATGTCCTACTGTGGGCCAGGGAATGCTTTTCTCTCTCCTACAGCAAACTTACCAGGAGACCAAAATTACAGGGTCTCATCTTAATACTCAAATTGAGTCAATTAAAAATATTTCCAATGTATAATTTTCAATCATAGTCACCACATGCACACACACACACACACACACACACACTCACACACGCCTTTTGGATTTATCTTATTCCCCACCCCCATCCCAAATGAGTTATTTTATGGAGAAGAAATGTTGGCTCCTGAAATTGCACTTCTCGTCACTGATTTTAGATGGTTGATTCACCAGCACAACCAATGCATCTAAATGCCCACCATACTTCTACATGGGTACCATCTCTACTTCATGCCCCTCTAAACTAACTGTGCCCTCACTTTTAATGCACATATTTGTAACTCCACAGCCATTACCAGTATGCCCACTCCCCCTCCCAAGGACCTCAAGATTCCCTCTCTCCCAAGCCCCCCCGCCCTAAATCAACTGTGTGAATTAGTTCTTCCACCTGTCTCCTTTGGAATTCTGTTGCTACCTTGCTGTTTAAGTCCCACTTAAACAGCAAGTTCAAGTGGAGAGAGATCATTCCATATCTATCCTTCTCCTTCTGAATGACTTCATTCAGCATATCCTCTAGTTCTATCCACGTGGCTGCAAATTACATGATTTTGTTCTTTCTTAGAGATGCATAGAATTCCATTGTGGAAAAACCACAACTTCATCTGCAGTTGGTTGTTTCCATATTTTGGCTATTGTACTGAGTGCAGCCATGCACACACACACACACACACACACACACACACATACACACACGTATCTCCTTTCAAAATTATGTTTTTGTGTTTTGGGGATAGATGCTAAGAAGTGGTATCACTGGATCATATGGTAATTCTATTCCTATTTTTGGATAGGTTTCCATGTTACCTTTCTTTCTTTCTTCCTTTCTTTCTTTCTTTCTTTCTTTCTTTCTTTCTTTCTTTCTTTCTTTCTTTCTTTCTTTCTTTCTTTCTTTCTTCATAATGTAGGAGTATTGCTATTTATTCAGCCATTGATTAAGCTGATTGAATTGGGCATGAACTCCACATTACTTTTTTATTCAGAATTTTAATTTACTGTCATCCCATTGCTCATTGATTTGTTTGAGTGGGCACCAGTAACGTCTCTCATTGAGAGATTTATTGTTACTGTTTTTGGCATATCCAGTATGCACGGGTAGCTTGCCAGGCTCTGCCGCATGGGTCCCCCCTTTGTTGATTCACTGTGAGATACAGCTACAAAGCTTTCAGGTTTGAGCTTTGGTCATAAAATCATCAAACACTAATCCCTTCACCAATGCACTTTTTTTTTTTCTTTTTGGGTCACACCTGGTGAAGCACATGGGTTACTCCTGGCTCTGCACTCAGGAATTACTTCTGGCAGCACTCAGGGGACCATATGGGAGGCTGGGAATTAAGCCCGGGTTGGCTGTGTTCAAGGTAAACACCCTACCCTCTGTGTCATCACTCCAGCCCCCAATGGTGGTGCACATTTTCCTCCCCTGAAATCCCCAGTATTCTCGCCACTCGTGTTCCAACCCTTCCTCTGCCTGTGTGGCAGACAATTTCCCTCATACTCTCTCTCTACTTTGGTTACATTCAATATATTGACACCAGTCCCACCACCACTCAAACCTGCCGAAAAGGCAATGCTAGACTATTTGGTTTGTATTGCTTGTTATGGATAAAATACAATGTCCAGGAAATTCTGTGTCCTTCTCTTCAGAGTTTATAGTTTATAGTCTCTGGGTCTTGGCCATTGATGAGATTACATGGCACCGGGGGCAATTTATGGGTGTGACTGCCAAACTACTGAAAAACTGGGGACCTGGGGTGAGGAGGCCCAGCCCCAATTCAAGTGGGCTTAGCGATCTCAGTCACTGGTTCCTGCATACCTAGATTTTCCTGCCAGTCTGCTCTCTGGTGAAGTTCATCCCGTCTTGGGTGAGGCTCATCCGAGCATGTGGAGAGTGGCCTCGGGCATGGCGGTGGTTGGGTTCTGGAGGTTTCTGGCTGCCAGGTTCTGCTTGGGGAAGGGAGGGAAACTCAACCCGCCCCCACCCTGAGGTGCCCCTCGGTAAAGACAGCCTGGTGCGGGGTCAGGACATTGTGCAGTGCTCTCCCCTGGGAACTTTATTTTACAGTCCCTGGGTCTTAGCCATTGATGAGATTACATGGCACCAGGGGCAGTTTGTGGGTGTGACTGCCAAGCTACTGGAAAACTGGGCACCTGAAGGGAGAAGGCCCAGTCCCGATCCAAGCAGGCTTAGAGGTCTCAGTCACGAGTTCCTACAAACCTGGGTTTTCCTGCCTGCCGGTCGGCTCTTGGCCATATTACTTTTCATAGATGCTGACACAGGTGACATTCTGTCTAACAGTGAATGAGGCCTTGAGTTTCTTAGACCTTGATTTTCTTTTACTGTGATATAGTGATACAGTCCAATAGTTAACCAAATGTACACTTTTTTTGCTGATAAATTGAATGCTTGATTACAATGAGAATGATATTGCAATGTGAATGGCTTTTCTTCCTTCCAGGAAGCTCTGTAGACTAGAGCTTCATCATCATATTGATAGAATTTAGTGGAAAACCCACAGACAACATCAAATGTACATTATCAGCTGCACATGTGTTTAAAGAATCAAATCAAAGCTTTTTTCCTTAACTCTCCAGTTTGGCCTTTATTTGTGTGCTTATTAATTCCCTTCCAGAGTAGCAGCTTTAAGAGGACAGAGGCCACATCTGACTTTGAAGATAATTTCTAGGTCTATCAGAGTGCTGACAAATTGAAGATAATTGATATTTAATTGATTTAAATTGATATTTAATAAACAAGTGAATACCTTTTCATGGGATATACCATTTTTGAAATGTTAAACGTTAATTGCCTTCATTATAAGTCCATTAATTGCAGTGGAATCAGTTTTTTTGGATGTTGAAACTGTTTTCTATCATATTTAATGATTATTCTTAGTTTGAAAACTGGAAGTAGACCTGGGTGTGTAGGAGAACTTGTAGTCTTCATTGCTCTTGGAGGTGATATGCAGTGTTAATAGAAACCAACAGTGAATAGAAGCTTCACCCAACAGTGGTCAAACTGCAACAATAATCATACTCACTTAATCAGAAGTATAAAATTTCCAAGTGCTTCCCATTATTTCTTGTGCATCATTATGGCTATCAGTCTTTTTCTTCATAGTTCTAATGATACATAAATATAAATCATGAATACCTGTTAGGAGTTTCAATGTGTTTCTGACAAAAAAGGAGTTTGGAATATGACCTGGCTTGGAAAAATAAAATCAAAATCAAGTCTGTTAACTGGAGAGAAAGTACAGTGGGTTGGGAGCTTCTAACTCATGTTCCAAGTACCAGAAGACTGACAGAGGGTTGTATTCCAGTGTCCTTGGAGGTTACAGGCTCAGGTTGGACAAGCTCCTCTGTGGCCATTGTAGGGGGAGATAACAGTGAAGGATTTCATTTTGGAAATTCAATGCTTGGGCTGAGGAGTGACACAAATCCCTTCAAAACACATCCATTGGACAATACAGCCACATGACACCACCCAGCACCAAGGCAATGCCGGAGGAGAAAGAGGAGAAGAGATAAGAGAGCACTGGAAAGTTCAACTGAAAAGCACGATTTTGCATTGTTGTGATTTTGAGCTTAGTTGGCTTCATCTGTACATAATGCACCAGGCTGCCTGTGACAGAAGCCTGGCTAGCTATAAATTGAATGGAAGCAATTTACTTTTCTCACAGAAGAAAATAGGAGCACTGTTCCTGGGGTGCTGCTGCTGCCCAACTATTCCTTCAGGAGTACTGACTATTTCCATCTCGTTACTCCAGCATGATTGGTTTTCCTTCTGACAGAAATCCTCCCTTTCTTCCCCAAAGACAGATGCTCAAGCACCAGGTCCCCGCTCATTAGGCTCAAGGTCGGATGAAGGGGCAAGTGGGAAAGCAAAGGGCCTCCTTTTATAATTGTGACTGTCATCCCGCTGCTCATCGATTTGTTCGAGCGGGCACCAGTAACGTCTCTCATCGTGAGACTTATTGTTACTGTTTTTGGCATATCGAATATGCCACGGGTAGCTTGCCAGGCTCTGTTGAGTGGGCTCGATACGCTCGGTAGCTTGCCGGGCTCTCCGAGAGGGGCAGAGGAATCGAACTCAGATCGGCCACATGAAAGGTGAATGCCCAAGCACTGTGCTATCGCTCCAGCCTTCCTTTAATAATGGAAGAATAATTCCATGCTCTTCTTATGTTTAATTGGCTGTACCAAGCACCAAGACTACTCCCAATAAAAGGAACCTGTGGAAATCATGTAATTGTCAATGAAAATGGAACGGTTTCTATAAGTCTAGGTCAATCGTGCCTTGCCTCTTGGAAGGCAATATGTCATTCCAACTAGATTTCTAGCACCAGAAAATGAAGAGCGAATACCTAGAGAGAAGCAATTTCCTAGTCTTTCCAAGGTTTAGGACCTTCTTTTTTTTCCCTCAGGCACAGTCGAGCCCCCTCTGTGTGCACGTAGTAAGGAGCCTGTCCTGCAGAAAGGCAGTCAACTCTCAGAGAGGCTCAGGCACAGAGACTGGACTTGGTTTGCAGTGGTGCATAAAGCAATTTGTTCGAGGAAATTTCCCATGTTCTCTCAACAATGAGAATAATAAAATGAAATGCCGACAAAGTCCTGCAAGATGCTCTTATCTATTAATATATCTTCTATCAAAACTTGCATCGCATTCTGAATATCTGTGTATGACAGACTGAGCATTGTCTTCAGGATGTGATTCCCTGACCCTCATAATGAAACCTCCAGGGCAGATGCCTATTCTTCTCCAAATGCAATATTGGTCTTGGAGCCACGCATTTGTTGAGCCCCCGTGCAGCGCTGCTTTGGCAGAATGAACAAGTTAAACTCAACTTATATTCAAAACAATGGCAATACAGAGGCTGTTTCCCTCATCAAGTCTGAAGCATCTGGAGATCCAGCTATCATGGTAAGATTTTCACATTTCATCTGTAACGCAACATGGGAACTCTGATGAAAGCTCAAATACCAACTTTTAATCAGCGTAAGGTTTCATTGAAAAGATTCTTTATCCGTGGCTTATGCAATATGTGGATGTACTGTGTATTCAACTCTTTAAAACCAATTTTACAAACCTCAGTTTAATGTGGCAGCCCCAGTATGCTTGACATACGCTTTGCTCTATACTTGTACACACAACTGAATTCAATCGTCTCTCTCATCATCTCAAGGCAGCTTGAGCCCAATAGTCTTTTCTGGCAACACCTGGGGATATGTGAGACGTGCTGGGTGTGGGATTGTGATCTGATTTGTGTTTCCAAAAGATGACTGATTTCCATGCGGAGGAGAAAAATAAACAGAGACAGGAGAGAAACAGGCACCGTAATGAAAAGCAGTGGCAAAAACGGAGGCACGATGGGAAAGTAGAGACTGGCTGGTTGTAAGCAAAAAAGTAGAGATAGAGGCAGACCAATTAGGAAGGAAGTGCAGTAGCCCAGGTAAGAAATTTATGCTTAAAAAAAAAAAAAAGATTAAAATGGGAATCAGGAGCAGACAGGCACAGCAAGAGACAAGTGAGGTGAACTAACATAGCTGTTGCAAATCGTTTCTGCCCTGGCCAGGCACAGGGGCCTGGGGATCCTGCTGATACTATTCTGGTCCCTTTTCGACAGACAAAAACCTCCCAAATTGTGCTTGAAACCCAGCGGCTATTCCCAGCCATGCTTGGGCCAGTGGCTTGGTTTGTCAGTTCAGTGTTCAGGCCCAAGAATATGGAGCTACTCAGTCTTGAAGTGCTGTGTGTGTGTGTGTGTGTGTGTAGGGGTGGGGTCAACAAAGCCATACTTGGTGATCCTTGGGGGTCATAAGGTGCCTAGGATCAAACTCACAAGGCAGCACGCCAACCTGCTGAGGTACCTCCTAGGCCTGTGCACCCCAATTCCTTGATTTTCCAGTTCCAATTTATAGCCTAACTTCCCTTTCAGGTATTTTTCCTATTAGATTTCATCTCCCAAGCATATGCAGGGAATAAGAGAAACTCTTGATAAGTTAGAAACTTTTCCCTTTAGGCCAGTGGTTTTGTCATTTAAAAGGTGTGTGTGTGTGTGTGTGTGTGTGTGTGTGTGTGGTGGCGGGGTGGAGGAGGGGGGGAGTTGCTTTTAAAAGCCAAAGAAATTGTAGCTCATGATGCAACTTGCATACAGGGATGAAGAGTATATGGGTAACCTTAAGCTCCCAACAACGGGACAGGTCAAAAGCTCAGCCTTGTTCCCCTGCAACGTGAACAGTTTCATCCAGTAGCTGACCTTGTGGAGATGCCTCCCTGCCGGGGTGCCTGGGGGCTGCCACTTGGTACAGAATGTTCTGTGTGCTGTGGAAGAGTAAGTAGAGCAAAGCAAGTATGGGGGTTTCTGTCATTTCATCTTGGGGAAATGGCACCATCCGCCAGCCTGAAGGTGGCCCAATTAGCATACTGTAATTAGAATTGCTGCAATATTGCTGCCTCCCCATTTTCTTCAGTGGGCACCATGGAGGTAATGGCAGTGTTGGAGCCTGGCGAGGCTCTCCTAGGAGCTGATGAAGTCGTCTGTCTGTACCGCTTATCCAGCTGACATATAGGCAAGTGAGAGGGAGGAAGGAACTAGGAGGTAAGAAGGGTCGGAGAGAATCACATCTGCAGGCAACTGTCCAGCACTTGAAGGGCTCGATCTCAGCAGTGTCTCTTGTACAAAGCTCTTCTGTCATCAAAACACAAAAATGAAAGTCCTCATCCTCAACTCTTGGGGAGCTAGAGTGTTCTCAAAGAAGAGAGTGCCCCTGGGTCAAGAAGCACGTTGGGAAGGGTCTCAGAAGAGGAAGGGGAGGTGTTGTTGGGTCTTGAATATCTCCTTTCTGGAAAGATACCCTCCTTACCCAGATCCAGAGATTCCACATCGCCCTCCCCAAATAGACAAGCGTGTAAATGACCTTTGTAATGATGGTGAATAGCTGGGGACTATTCACATATAGGGGTGGGGGTGGGCTCAGTGGGGAGCTGGAGAATGACATTTCAGATACTTCCATATCCCAGAGGAAATAAGATAGAAAACCCTACCAGGCTGGGCCTGTGCCCTAAATCCCTCCAGTCTAGCCTGATCCAGGGGTAGAAGTCCTTTTTTATTATTGTTTGGGAAAGTTTCAGAAGCTGCTGCCCGGTGAGTCTCGTGACACTCACCTTGGCTGCCACCTCTTCTGTTCTCCTCTGGCCATTCCCTTGAGCTCTGATGTCCCGCACCCTAACCCCACACCTGTTAGAGTCCCCCTGCCCAAGCTGGCTGGCAGCGTGTTCTGATCCAGATCTCAGCCTGCAGAGCTTATGTGCTTTGTTCTCATCATCTCCTACCCAATGGCTCAGCAGATTTTGTGCCAACCTACAGCTATTGTGCCTCTAATGTGTATTCAGAGAGGACTTCATAATGATCTTGAGCTCTGCCCCCAAACTATGCCTTATGTGTGTCTCTGCTAAAATAATACATGGAAATAAGGCCTTTGCATAGAGCCTATGGGTTTATATACAATATATTCTAATTTCCCTAACAGGACATTTTTGACCCCGTGACAAGTACTTGAACCCTGCATCTTCCAGCTTACTTTTCTAATCTCTTATGCATCTTACACTCTTGCTGTTGAGGAAGTATTGCTGCCTTATATATCTTTCTGGAATACTTGATCTGTTTCTCCTGCTTGAGAGGCCCTTGTCATTTTCTGCTGGTGAAATTCAAGTTTTTCCTGCAGGCTCACTTTAGACAGTACTTCTTCCATAAGATTTTCTGAATATTCCCAATATTCCCCCCTCCAACCTGTGAGTCAGTGGCATGTTTTCCCTTTAACTTTTGTTGTTACTGAGAATGACTCATTTATATACTCATTCATCTCCCCATTCATCATCCACCCTCCATTCCATAATCCATTCATCTAAACTCCTGTAAATCCTTCATCTATCCATCGACTCTCCCTCCCATCAAACATCCATCCATCCATGCATCCATCCATGCATCCATGCATCCATCCATCCATCCATCCATCCATCCATCCATCCATCCATCCATCCATCCATCCATCCTTCCATTCAAAAGTAATCGCCATAATAAGAAGACAAACAGTCACAAATTCTGCTTTCACATATTTCTTACAGTCCAGTGGAGGTAGGGAAAAGGGGAAAAAATAGCCAGGTTATAAAGAGACTTAATATTTAACATTGAATATACAGAACCAATTCAACCGTGCCTGAGCCTGATGGATGAACTGGACACTTAGACATTTTCTTATGCTATCAGATAGAATGCCATGCAATTTATCGCAAAGGAGGAAATGATCACTTCTACTGGAAAAACCAAGGAAATCATACAAAATAGGAACCCCATGGGCATGAAGACTGATCACTATCCTCAACTTCTCAGTAGAAAGAAAAGAACTCAAATGCCCTGTGAAGTGAGCCAGAGATTTCTGTGGGCTGGAGGGTGAGAGGAGTGGGTAGGTATGCTTCATGCTCAGGACACTCATCTCCCAGCTTGTCTCCCTCCTTAAGTCCTGGCTCCAATCTGTCCTGACATCTGCCTGTGTTTCTTTGGCCCTCTCTGGCCAAGGCACCCTTGTGCTTAGGGTGGGGCTGTGACTTTAGTCCTCCCCTGAACTCTGGACACCCAGGTCACTTAGCTCACAACATTACTGCTGCCTGTGAGTCACCAAGATGCAGCATCAGAACCCATGTATATGCAAGAGTAGCCACTGGCTGATTCTCTCCATTGCTCCCCTGTTTCCCCATATCCTTTTGTTTTTCGTTTGACCCAGAAAGTAAGATCAAAAGAGCAGGCGGACTCTGGCCACTGTGTCCTGAGAGCCTGGACCAGCCTTTGAGATCCTATGAGTATGAGGATCCATCACCAGATTGTCCCTCCCCAAATCTCCATCTTTTGTTCTCTTACATAGGAAGTGGAGCCAAGAGACTTTTCTGCTAGGACTCAATGTGCTGATACTTTCCTAACAAGTACTTCTCTGCTCTCAAGACTCTGCTGCAGTGACTGAGAGGACTGCAGGCTGAGGATTCTCAGGCTGGAATGTGAGCTGGAGGAGGAGGAGGAGGAGGAAGAGGAGGAGGAGGAGGAGGAGGCGGGAGGAGGCACAATGTCCTGACCCATTCTTGATTGCAAGGAAGAGCAGCTAATTTCCTCCAGTCAAAATAGACTGAGAGGCTCTCTTCCACCTCAAGGCCAGCTGATTTTGATTCTGCTTTTCAAAATATCAGACTTGAAAGTAATCCTGCGAAGAATTCTCATCTTCGACCATTGTCACTTTCTGCCTCTTGAAGGCTGAGAATTCTGCCTGGCGGCACCTGTGAGATTAGAGCCTTTCAGACATTGGCATTTACTAATGGCATCTCACTTAGCCACCTAGTGCCACAGGGGTAGGGGCTAAGGAAGGATAGCTGCTAAGAACAGTGGGTTCGAGAGTATGTCTTGCCTGTAGGATGGGAACTTGCTTGTCTGTAATTTCCCATTTAGTTCTGTCTGTCTGTCTGTCTGTCTGTCTCTGTCTCTGTCTCTCTTTCCTCCCCTTCCTCCTCTCTGCCCCTATCAGGCCACCCTTCAAATCACAAGACAGATGGCACAGGCACCCATGCTTACTCTTATCCAAATTGCTTGGGTCTTGACCACTTGTATCCACTGCTTCAACTTGGACTCAAAAGCCCGTTTCTCAGGTCCAGTGGAGGTACAATGTCCTGTTGCTTCTCTGTAGGATCCCGAGATCGTGTCTCCAGGAGATCATGTCCTCAGTTGGGCAAGATATTTAATCTTGTTTATTTGGATCAAGATTGATTGTGCTCAGGGGCTAATCCTGACTCTTCTCAGGTGTGATCCCTGATAATGCTGCAGGGATCATATGTGGGGCTGGGGATCTAACTAGAACATCTACAAGCAAAGCAAGCGCCTAACCCACTGTACTATCTCTCCGACTCCTGAGCATGCTATTTTTCAGTGTGTTCAGAGGTGTAGGATCCATGAAGTAATGACTCCTCCCTTATCTTGGATCTTGGGCTCCTATAAATGTATTCATTCCAGCAGCTGAGAACCCTCACTCCTTTGGTGGGAACTCAATTCTGGGATCTCCCTGAGAGGTCTGGGGGAGTGCTTTCATGGGAGTAGAACCGGAGGCCTGAGCATTTGCCTCTTTTCTCACAATACATAGTTCTGACTTTCTGGGGGATGAATGTGGGCTATGGTTTGGGGAAATGTGAATTACTCTATATTTTAAAACTCTGATGCCGGCAGCATCGAGTCTCAATTATTTTCACTGGTTACTTTGGGTCAGGCTGGGGAAAAGGTGATGACTTGGATGCATAAATCTTCACCAGCCGCCTCTGGAGCTGAAGGCATTTGACATAGCCCAGGCCTCTGAATCACTGACTCTTTTCTTGTTTCAAAACTGGGAAGAAATTGCTGCTGGAAGGGCCAGGACAGTGAATGGTGTGGCCCTTGGGTTCTTCTTCTTAGTGGAGGGAAGTAGCCCTCTCTGCAGAGACAAGAGTCCTAGGCAATGCATCTCTCCTGTAGAGCATAAATTTTAACACAGGCATATTGCAGGACCGTGTCAATGAAACAATGGCATTCCCCATGCTTGTCATTGTTCACTCTCTTCACAATGTCTTCATGAGGCACAGAGCTGTTTGATCCACATGGAAGACTTTCCTGAAGAAGGCTGCCATGTGCTGGTCAGGCTGCCGGAAGCAGAGAAGCATTCTGGTCAGAATGACATGGCTGAAAGCCTGTGGTCTTCATTGATTTACATTTGGAAGCCATAACTCCTTATCTCTGTTATGTGCCTGATAGCACACTGTCCGTTTGTGTAATATACGAGTCAGGCCAGAATGGATGCCAAGTCCTAAATAACTAGTGTGGGAGTGTTGATCTGTGCTGAAAAGTCAGTGGGGAATTCAGGTAATGGAGCTGTGTGCTCCTTTTTCTCTGTCTCTGGAGAAGGCAAGACCAGGATTGCTTCTCTGTAGGGTCCCGAGGATGAATCATTTATGCTATCAAAGTTCTTTGCGATCCATGGATACTACATAAACACGCGGCATAATCATTATGAATTATAAGTGAGGCAGACGGAGGTTTTAAATTAAATAGCACCATTGTATTATTTTTCATCAGGATTCAGAGCAGCCGACCTTCCCAGCAGAAGTAACTTAGATAATTTGATTCTCTCACTTAACCAGGACTGATCACTGCAGGGATAGAAATTAATTTCTTGAAAAACAGCTGCAGGTTTCCCTCCCCACCAGCTTCTCTCTCTGAGCTTGGCGGATGTGGGCATAATGAAACTGGGACAGAGGTTCCACTGGGTGGCTTGTTAATTCAATGGGGGTCCCCAAAGGTGGTTCTCCAATTTGGGGCTTAACCTGAAAAAATGGTCAGAGGACTTGAGTGTCCTCTGATCAGTGTCACATCTGCCCAAATGGAAGTTTTAAAGCAATGAGGTATACTCACCCCTATTGACTGGGCGCATGAACAGAAGGAGGTTCAGTCTAGCAGAGGGTTTGTCTAAATAACCCCAGGATGGACACGGGTGGCGATAGCAGCATCCACCATCTGTCCCTGCCAGGGAGATTGACAGGAAGGTGGCATGTGAGGGGAGCTCAACCTTCGCAGTGTTGTTGACAGGTTCTGCTGCATGTAGCAGGATGACAATTGTGCCACTGAATTGGTCCTGGGTTGTCAGGATGGATTAGAAGCAGAAGCTGTGAGTCAGGGTGGGCAGAGGACTGGGCAGATCTGGGGAAGGTGGAAACTAATGCTTTCTGAGGGCTCCCCCTGTGCAAGTGACATCTCACTGCCTGCCACCCCTGGCATCTGCCACTCAGAGGCCAGGCAATCTCAGTGGTGGGACTTAATGTCTCTGAGCTCACATTTACTTTTGCATCAGATAAAGGCATCGGATAAGGTCCCCTGTTCTTCTGCAATTGTACTGTGCGATCTGCAAGCCCCATATCCAAAGAGGACTAAGGTTTCTCCAAAGATGCTGTGCTGAGGTCATCAGTCAGCTCCTGCCCATCTGAATATGATAAGAATTTAAATTCTTATCATATTCAAATAAGGCATGCTTGGACTAGGGAGATAGCTCAAGAGGGAACAGTCATCCCAAGCATGTACCAGAACCTGAGTTTGGTCCCTCAGGCTGCATGTCACCTCTAAAAATAATCCCTGCGATGGGGACAGAGTGACAGTACAGTGGGTAGTGTGCCTTGCACACTGCCAACCTGGGTTAGATCTCCAGCAGCACATGTGGTCCACCGAGTCCTGTCGGGAGTCATCCCTGAACATCACTGGGTGTGGTCCCAAACCCCCAAACCATATAGAAACAAAAAGAAACCCCTGTGGACCAGAGAGATGGCACAGTAGGCAGGATACTTGCCTTACACATGGCCCATGTTTGATCCTCAGTACTGCATGTGCCCCCATCCAAGCACAGTGAGGAGAGATGTCTGAGCACAGAGCCAGGAGTAAGCCCTGAGCATACTGCTGAGTATGGCCAAACCTCCCCTTCACCACCACCCAAAACAAAAACCCCGGCACCTTTCCTTCATGTTCTAGTCCAGTGATTCCAAGACCTTAACCCTATTCTGAGACAGGGACTCTTCTGAAAATAGAATGGAAAAGAGTTTTATGGGTAGGATAACAGATGGTCTCTCCCCAGACTCAGCATTTAGATCTTTGCTGCTGGTGTTGGGGCAGGCCATTAGGAAGGCAGCCTGGGGTCGAGGGAGAGGGAAGTTCTCTGTGGCCACAATGCCCTCAGTCCCACCCAGCTGACCTTGCTGACTGCTCATAGTTTCGGCCCACATCGCCCCTTCCTCTCTGGGCTGCACACCCCCAGCACAATTACTGATCCCCAGACCTGCCCACACTCTCCTTCAGAAGGACAGCAATTTTTGCATACTTGCAGCCTGGTCAAGCACGTCTGATTCTTACAGCCCAACCACACTGTCGTGTCTTCCTGCCTTTTCTTTCTGGACCTGCCTCTCCTCCTTTGAAGAAACCTCCAAGGTCAGCTTGGAACTCATGCTCAGTGGTCAGCAATGTGACTGTCACTGGGGATCAACAGTGCATTCAAGCCCTGCAGTCACCAGTCACCGGGGCTTCTACACAGCATGGGGCCTGTCATGCCGCTTTCTTACCTTTCAGCTTGCCTCTCACTTTGCGTTCCTGGATCGGTCCCTTTAGAGCACAGTATCTTGGCTCACTTTGGAAGACTGGAGGAAAAGGCAGCATGGCGGTGCTGAGGGGCTTTCCTACCAGCGCTGTGACAGCTTCCTGGAAAGAGCCAAGTGGCCAGTTTGCATGTCCAGGTGTCTCCCTGTGAAGGGTCTTGCTCCCCCAAAGAGTGAACACAGAGGAGTGAACAGAAGTGTCAGCTGGCGTCTTCGGCTTTTTCTGCATGAAGGAGACTTAAAGCCACCCACTGGGAACTCAGAACCCTGAATCAACACAGGGAGGAAAACCACCCGCCAGCCAGTTACATCTGTTAAAACCAGCTTTTATGTTCCTATCCCAAGGACAAATTGTACATTTGTGGCTACACCCACCAGTAGCACCCTCAGGGAACCAGAGTGTGACAGCCTCCTTCGGAAGGTGGGAGGTTATGCTTCTCCCCCACCTGGTTCACTTAAATAGGAACACATTAAGGACAGTCCCCAAAGAACACCACATCCCTCGCTATCTTCTCTGGCCACGTCTCTCTGCAGAGAGAAAGAGTCTTCCAGATAGTTCTGCTGCTTCTCTGGGGAAGTAGGGTGTTGGGTAAAATTAGAAACTCCAGGAAAAAAGAGACTATGACCTTCCGGCCTGTGTCATGGTTGCTGAGACCCTTTGATCTGCCAGGCTGAGTGTTTTGTCTTAGGCTCTATCTCAGGCTCTGTTTCCTTGGCTCTCTCACTTAATTGGTGATTTGGGACCATTGATGATTGATTAATTATCATTATCTCTAGGACCCTCCTAGAAACAGGAAGAGTGAAATAGCCATAAAACTATAGGGCACTTGGGAATCAGACCCAAGTAACAAATAATAAGTAAATAATACAGCCCTTAATTAGTGCTTTTCTTTACCCATGTTTCTTTGCCCATGTTTCTTTGATGGTCAGTCTCCCAGGATGGTTCATGTGATATGTCCATTTCATTGGGTCCCAGGGTGGCCAATGAGCTGGTTAAATTATTGCTGGGTGGAGTATGACTGAGGAAGAGGAGGAAGCTGCTTTGGACACCAGCAGCCCGCCAGCAACCTGCAGTATGTGACTTGAGCGTTTCCGTCAGGTCCCCCGTGAGGGGGCCCAGCGTTTCTCTTTTTTTTAATCTCTCTCTCTCTCCTTCAACTTCTGAGCACAGCACAGCCTTCACCCCACTTCTCTGAGCACAAAATGGAGAAACGCACCCAAATGCGCGGCGCGGCTGGCGGGAGATCGAGGGCGGGGAAGTACCGGTCTCCGCCCAATCGGACACTTAAAGAGAGTGCAGCCACGTGGGCTTTCCCACTTCGCCGCGCCTGCAGCCCCAGTATGACTGAGGAGGACAAGGGAGCTTTCCCACTTCCGCCCGTGCGGGGGGCCCGGTATTTCTCTAGGTTTTCCCATCTTATTAGCACCATAAAAGGGTAAAAGATTGTAGTGATAGAATTTCAGGCAGAATTTTCCCTGGACTTTATACAGAAACCCAAAACCGCGCGGCCGCAGCAGCGGCCGCGCAACCTAATGTCATCTTAGTATCAGCAATATGTAATGGTTCCTTCTTAATGGGTCGGACTTTTGTGGGAGATCCTAACAAGAATAGTAAGTCTTTTGTTGAAATATTGAAGGCAATCAAAGTGGTAGCCATCTCTCTAGACTGAACTAAGCTATATCCCCAAGCCGGCTGAGAAGAAATATCCTTCTTTCTCGGGAAGAAACGCGGCGTGGTGTCAAACATAGTGTGATGTCCATTAAGCAAACAGACCTGGTGGCGTGGGAATGGGATATAGGGGAAAAATTATGTACATGGACCAGCAGGACGCTGGTGGTATCTCGAGCCGGAGCCGATATCAGCGCAAGACCTTTGGTTCCAGAAACTGCTTGCAGACACTCTACTAGACTATCAACTAAGCCAGAGCCCCACGCTGGCTGATGACGGGAAATAACCATCCTCTTCGGTTTTTTTTCCCTTTGTCAGACAGCGTGGCGATTACTAAACAGGCGTGAACTCGGTGGCGCGGGGCAAGGGGGGGGAAAAGAAAAGTTATGTAACAAACAGCGGGACTTAATATCTCTATATTCTTAGCAATGGAGAACTATCAAATGCCTCCTTGGCAATAGGACTGTCTTTTTCTTTTTGGGGGGAAACCCCAGCAACGGTAGTGAGTTGTGTGTTGAAACATGGAATGTAATCGAGATAAGCGTAAACGAAGTGAAACTTATCACGTACAAGGGTGGGGACTGGGGAGGTGGGAGGGGGCGGCAGATATACTGGGGAGGTTGGTGATGGAAGATGGGCACTGGTGAAGGGAAGGGTGTTTGAGTATTGTATAACTGACATAATCCTGAGAACTTTGTAACCCTCCACTTGGTGATTCAATAAAAAAATTTAAAAAAAATTATTGCTAGGTGGGACTGGAGAGACAGTACAGCAAATAGGGCACTTGACTTGCACGTAGCTGACCTACGTTTGACCCCCAGCATCTCAAATGGTCTCCCAAGCATCACCAGGAGTGATCCCTGACTGCAGAGGCCGGAGTAACCCTTGAGTATCACCTGAGGTAGTCCCCTCCCCCCCCAAAAAAAATATTGCTGGGCATGTCTGAGAGGACGTTTCTGGTTCGGATTTAATGGGTCCCACTTATAAATTTCTCATGCAGGCAGATGTCACTCAAACTGTTGAGACTCAGCAGACAAGTTTGGGGAGCACGAATTTGCTCTCCAACTGACCTAGGAACTGGGTCACTGACTCTCTCTTGCTCTGAGCTTCCCAATTTTCAGCCCTGAACTTTGCAGTCATTCCTTAGACTCAGGCTGGAATCTGCACCATCGGCTCTCAGTCCTGTGAACTGCACCCCCTGGTTTCCTTTCCTGCTTGCCGACAGCAGATCATGGGATTCTCAGGGTCCACACTTCGGGTGTGGTGATTCCTCAGTGGAAACCTCATTATTTCCATCTATCTGTCCCTGGCTTCTGTGTTTTCCCCTCCAGAGCCATGCTGTGGGCCTTCAGGCAACCTGGCATTTCCATCCTCTTCCTCCTTCTCCCTGAAAACTCTGCTTGAGAACTCAACTACAGTACACATTTTTAAAAACAAAGAGAAAACAAAGTGAAGACATCTCCTTCTCCTGTAGTCCTGTGGTAGCTGTGTCCCACTGAGAACCAGGAGTCAGTTTGTCCACCCAAGCTTCCCACACTAGTTGTCCCTGTTGAATGACCTCCATCTCTCCCAGATGGATCCTGGCCCCCCTGAGACTAGTCATCTTCAAATGGGCCACAGAGATCAGCCATGGGGTGGAGGTTGGGGCCAAAGGACTTTGAGTTATATCTTCACACAATGAGTCACCTCTACTTGGGGATGTGACCCAGCATAGAGAAAAGGAACACAGCAGGGAAGGAAAGTGACATGCAGAAAGTGACACACACACAATGTGCTCCAGAGCTTGTCCTGGGACAGCAGCAGGGATGCTGTGCTTGCAGGTCATTGGCTGAAGATCTCAGGGCAATGGTGCCTTCCAGCTTGTGGGAGACCTGCTTGCTGTCCAGGGGTGCAGAACCCCACTTTTAGTTCCCTGGCACATGGAGATGATGGATCTGCTAGAAGCAGGATTGCAGAGGCAACACGTACAGGGGTAAGGAAGTGGGTTCCCAGGGAAGGATGCTGGCAGGGACATCCATGTTGAGGAGGAAGCTTCCTTTCTTATTTGTGGCATCTAATATGCATACTCTTATATGCTGGAATCTAAATGGACCCTAAAAGATCCATTTAGAACCAAATACACTTTGCTAAAGTGTATTTGTTTGAAGCAAGGCCCCATGGCAGATCCCAAGCAAAAACTCCCCAGTTGACCCTTCCATGGATTTCTGATCAATAACCCTCTGAGCAAAATTAAATGGTTGTCTTAAGCTGCTACATTTTGGGGGTGATTTTCTGCTTTGCTGCTTGGCATTGGTGCTCAGAACATAGACAATGACAAGTTGAGTAGTGCACGGGGTGGATTTCCTCTGAAGTGCCCACAAGACAGAAGGTGATGCTGACTGTGACACCTTTCCCATCCTCCCTGTGCCTGTCCAGCATGCCAGCGACACTTTTCCTCCCCTCCCAGGGACTTTGACTGTTGGGACTTAGATTTTTCTTGTATTGGCATCTGCACGGACTTGAGACTAGGTTTAAGGGTTGATTGACATCTTGTCTCTTTCCACTACAAAATAAACTAATTTCTTTAATCTCACACACTATTTCTCAAAAAAAAAAAGAAAGGTTATTGATTGTCACAATTCTCTAGACTGGGCAATCAATGCACACCAGTTTAAAGGACAATAGATGATGGATGGGAATACCATGGAGTGACTTGCTGATATGCTGCGATAATTCAGCTATTAGAAAGCTGTACTTTCTCTAAGAAGTCAAATCAAATAAGATTGGGGAATTTTATTTTGTCAAGATGAGTGGTTATATGCTTGTGGGTTGACATTTGAAATTTCTCATTAAAAGAGGCTCTTATTACTCGTGATAAACACAAAGCCTATTCATCAAAGAAGTCTCAAGTCCTGCTCTTGTGGAATCTCAGCCTCGACAGCCTCTTGGAATGTATTTTTCCCAAAGTGTTAAGAGTAGATCATAGATAAAATAAATAAAAGTCCAAAGGAATTCTAGAAAGTAAAAATTCAAGGCATATTTGAAGTCACAGTCACTGTCACTGTCATCCAGTTGCTCATTGATTTGCTCGAGCAGGCACCAGTAACGTCTCCATTGTGAGACTTGTTGTTACTGTTTTTGGTATATTGAATACGCCATGGGGAGCTTGCCAGGCTCTGCTGTGGGGATTAGATACTCTCAGTAGCTTGCCAGGCTCTCCAAGAGGGGCAGAGGAATCGAACCCGGGTGCACCTGCAAGGCAAACACCCTACCGCTGTGCTGTCGCTCCGGCCCCCATATTTGAAGTAATAATCTATATTAGGTAGGATTACAGTTAAAATTAGAAACATATAACCAAAAGATACAACACTTGAGTGGTTTGGGCTGACTAGAAAATTCTTTCCCAGTAAGGCAAAGGCCATCTGGGGCTAGTGTGACAACTTCTCTAAATTATCAGCTACGGAATTCTACTCTATCTAATGTGTGGCCCTTTGATATCAGAGAACTTTCAGTGCATGTGAGTATAGGGGATAAGGGTTCAGAGCTGGCTCTGCCCCTGCACAGTGTAGGATGGAATTCTAGATACTGAACCAGAGGAGTGATAGTACACAGCGGTTGGCCTTTCACCTTTCACTCGGCCGACTCGTGTTCGATTCCTCCGCCCCTCTTGAAGAGCCCGGCAAGCTACCGAGAGTATCATGCCCTCACGGCAGAGCCTGGCAAGCTACACGTGGCATATTGGATATGCCAAAAACAGTAACAAATAAGTCTCACACTGAGAAACATTACTGGTGCCCGCTCGAACAAATCGATGAGCAAAGGGATGACAGTGACAGTGACAGTGAACCAGAGGATGGTGCGAGTGTCTCATGTTTTCCTGGTTCCACGTCTTCCTGGGTGTGCAAAAGCTGGGAAAATCCAGGCTCCCGCTTCTGAGAGCCTTTTGGTGATCACAGTGGGATTTGCGTGGTGGGTTTGGCTGGGTGATTGGCCAGAGAACCCCTCCTTTCTCTGTTTGCAATCTGAGGGGGGCAAAGCAAAGTAAGAGGGAGAGAGAGGAGCAATCTTTGATTCCTGAGTTTGGAGAAATGGTGGAGTATGCAAATATCATCTCCCCCAGGGCATGTTGTGAATTAATATGCTTTTGTAAAGAGGAAAAATATTCATCCAGGGAATGGCCCTTAGATGCCAAGGGCAAAGACAGATTCGCAAATTTGCACCCCTGAGTGCCCTTCCTGGAAGGCCACATGGGAAGTTCTAAATCTAACCTTTGGATTCTAACTCTGTCCCCAATCAGGAGCAATTGGATGATTTATTCTCTCCATGCTCACTTTGCTCATGGGTGAAAAATACTCACCTCACAGATTTGAGGGATTTCCACAGTCTCGTGGATACATTATTCTCCACTCTTAAGTGTAGGTTGAGTATTGCACCCAAGATGATGTGCCTTGAGGCAGCAAAGTGATGTTTGCAGATGTTATTCAGGCTCTTAATTATTTAATGATTAATGATTATGAATCATTAGGTAGTTCTGGCCAAAACAGTGAGCTCTTTAAAAGGATCTGGGCCCTTTCTGAAGTGAGAGGGAGCTGAGATGAGAGGAAATCTCTACACGACAACTTCCTAGTGATTGACTTTGACCTTGTCAAGAAGCACAGGTGGCCTCTAGCACTGAGACTGACCTCCATACACAAAAGCAAGAATCTTGGACCTGACAGTCAACAACCTAGATGGCCTGGGAAGTAGATTCCCCAGAATTTCCATGAAGAAACATATTTAGCCCAAACCTGGTTCTGGTCTGGTAAGAGCCTGAACAGAGACCGTCTAATACTAGGCCTAGACTTTCCACCTAGAGTCCTGTAAGCTAAGGAGTATGTGCTTTCTTGGAGGTTCCAAATCTGGGGTTATTTGTTCTTTCAACAAAGAAACTCTTGATGGCCATAAGGAACAGGACATGCCTTTAGACATAGACAACTGTTTTGGCATCCTCTTAGTTTTGGAATAAACCTAGCACCTTAAAATCTTAAACTTGTGTTAAAACCAAGCTGTCTGCAGGAAGGCCTTCCTTCTGGAGGCCTAAGAAGATCTTCTTTGTCTTTCCCATGATGGTGCCTGTGTCCCTTGGTTTGTGGCCTCTTCCTTCATTATTAAAGCCAGCAAAGGAGGTCTCTCATGACTTCACATTTTTGTTTGCTTGTATGTTTATTCTGGGGCTACACCAGATGGGGCTCAGGGCTGACACCTGACTCTGTGCTCAGGGATCGCTCCTGGTAGGCTCAGGGGAGCATGTGGAATTGAACCCCAGTCAGCTGCATGCAAGACAAATGCCCTACCTATTGTACTATCACTCTGGCCCTCTCACGACTTCACTTTGGAATCATAGCCCTTCTGTTTTCTCTGCTTCATCTAAGGGCGTCCATGATAAACCGGGATAATGTCCTTCCTTGGGTTCTTTGGATTATCAGCAGAATTCCATCTGGTCTCTAATTCCCTTCTGCTCTGGGACATACTCCCAGGTTTCAAGGACTAAGAATTGAACATCTTTGCCAAATGTTATCCCATCCACCATAGTTGAGGGTTCAGATCCTCAGTTTAGCCTCTTACTGGCTGCATTCTGGGGATAAACTTCACTTCTTGGAGCTTAGCTTCCTTTTCTAGCACTTGGAGTTAACCTCGTGTTTCTGCAGAGTTCCACATCAATGACAATGAATCCAACCAATACAGTTGTCTAGGGGCTGTTCCAATAGCCCCATATGCTTCTCTGACAATGGGTTACTTTTGATTTGACTCTTTGGTCTGTCTTTGTTACTTTTCTCTGGGGGGTGGGGATGGGCCTCCAAGAGTGTGGGGACCTGGGAACCGTTCCTACAGATGTCAGGCCAATGGTTCAGTCTGAAGTCTGATGAGGCTGTGGTTCCCTGGTCCAGCAATGCTGGGGGATACCAGGACCAAACCTGGTGGTGCTCAGGAACCTCCAGGGTCATATCTAGTGCTTGGGGTCTGCAGAGCTGCCCCTAGAGTGCTTGGGGCCTACATTAGGCCCCAATCCCTGTGTATGCAAGGTGTGTGTCTTAACCAGCCTTCTCAGCCTTCTTTGTTGCTTTTTAGAGGCATGTGGCCCCACAGAACCACATGATTTAGGGAATATTCTACTCTCTATTCTACTCTCAATATTCTATTGGTGGTAGGTTGGATATAGCAGCAGTGTGAAAGGTCACTTTCTTTACGTTTCTCTTCAAACCCTCGCTGCAAGTAGGCACAATCAAGTTCAGGCCACTGGTGCCCGGGGTGGATTATAGACTGACAATGCTGGTCTCCAGGGCAGCCTGGTGTGCTAACTCAGACTTGGTGCTGTGAACACAATTGGCATTGTGAAGGTTAATGACCAAAGGACAAGCATCAAGGAACTACACTGTAGTTTGTCATAGTTTCAGTGATGAATGTGGGCCAGCACCTAGACTGATGCATCCCCAGCACCTGTGGTTTCTCTGCTTCTGCCACTGAGAGGCAAGAATTCGGAAACAGTGGAGGCTCTCTTCGGAGAGGAATGGAGCAATTTCTTGGGAACTTTGTCGAAGCTGTAACTCATGAATCCAAGACAGTGGGTAGGCCTGTCACAGTAGTGAATAAGGGGTGTGCTACATGTGTGCACTCTTGTGTCCATACTTGTGCATGTGTAAACACAGGTATGCAGACAACGTGTGTGGTGGGGAGGAGGAAAGGCGGGGAAGGGTATGAGTCCAATGACCTCCAGGCCTCCCCTGAGTGCACCAGCTCAGCAGTGATAAGCCTCAAACACGGACGGACATCAGCTTCTCATGGTCTGGAGACTGGACCTGCAAACTCAAGGGCATGGGTCTCTGGTCCCCCAGGTCCAATTTCTCTTCTTGGTTTCTCACCAGCTGTCCTCCTGCTGCATGCTTACATGATGCAGCAAGAGAGCAGCATGTTCCTGGGGTCTCTTCTCTTAAGGACACCAAGTCTATGCTGGGGTCCACCCTTAGAAGGAACATCTTCCTCACACCCACTACCTGAGCACTGTGGGTCCATGTGGCCTGAAGGGACATTTTACTTGAACTTGGCACTGAAGAAAACTTCCCTGCTTTGTCGCAAACCGACACACCTCTTTACACGTGCTCCCACGTGCTTACACGGGGCCTCTGGAACAATGAGTCAGAGATTCTTGGCAATGATTTCCACATGGAAACTGGAGGATACTATTTACAATTCAGAGCAGGCAATGAGTATTGGTGGATGACTTCTAAATTTGGAGATGATTCATGTAATTTGGAACAGGATGGTTTCAGATGGCGTAAAAAGGAAACTCAGCAGGTGGGCCCCATGTTCAATGTCCTTTGCATTTCTCTAAAAAGAGACAGAGTGTTGCACTCTGGTGGCTGCTGACAGGGCAGCAGGAGGTCGCTGGGAAATGACATGAGCTTGGAACACTGCGGGCCACCCTTTTGTGTGTGTGCCTTTCTCAGCTCTGGCTTCACTGTCCCTGGAAACCCAACAGGAGCCCGTGAATCTATTTCATGTGACCCTATTCACCCACCCAGGAGAAAGCAGAGAGAATGGGAAGTCTTCATCTGATTTTTGTGACCTCAGTCAGGCCCCATGTTGACCTGGGTCAGCTTCCTCTTAAGTTGTTTGGGTCATTTTCTATTGTATTAAATGGTTTGGGCCCGGGGATGTCAGAGGTGGAGCAGAATAGGTGAAGATGCAGCTTCACATAGGACTCCGGAGCTAGAAAATGTTGAGCCAGTACTCCTGGCCGGATGTTCCATGAGCTGCCTTCCTCTGCAGGGTGCCTCTGACCAGACACCTGGGTGCCTTATTAGAATTGCCAGGGAATTGTTCTGAAGATTCCCTAGCCTAGGCAAATCCTTGGAGATTTGGATTCAGGATTTGGAGCACGGACTTGTCATATGGATCTTGAATACATTTTAAGCCTAACGATTCTGGCCCACACCCAGGTCAATTCCTTCGACCATGGAAGAACTTTGTGTGACCTCAAGTTCAGCATGATAGTTAGGGTTGTTAGGGGGGAAGGACTGGTTTCACAGCTATATGGATAGGCAGTGGCCCCACATGTCTGCTGGGTGGGGTGCAGCATCTATGAGAACACATGTGCTGAAGGTGGAGGATAGGAGACATTCCTTTGGAGTTTGGTTCCTCCTCCAAGAGAAAGCAGAGAAACCATTCTCCTAGAGAGTGGGGCTCTGCTTTGTGCTCACGGAGTGTCCTGGCAGGAGAGGGTCTCCCGTTCAGAAGTGATGAAGAGCATGACCATGGGGCACTCAAGTATCCACACAGGTGACTGTGCATTCACGTGCAGGCCACTGCATATTCACATGCAGACCACTGTGTATCCACACGCAGGTCACTGCATGTTTTGTACAGGCCACTACATATCCACACACGGGCCATTGCGTATCTACACATGGGCCGCTGCATATCTACACATGGGCCATTGCATATCTACACACAGACCACTGCATCTGCACATATGGGCCTCTGCATATCTACACACAGGCCACTGCATCTGCACACGTGGTCCACTGAGGATTCACACACAGGCCACCACATACCAACATGAGGTACCTCCACATGCAGGCCAGTGTGTGCAGAGCCAAGCCCTGTGTATTGTGACTGTGGGGAAGGGAGGCTCGTCCTATCCATTCATTCAGCCTCTTCTTCCCAACTTCTCGCCATATCTTTGAACCCTGCCTCATGGAGGCACAGATCAGAAAGCAACAGGCACTGCTCAATCTGAGGGACAAAAGCAGTAGCTTGCTGGCAGTGTGATACAATAAGGGCATCAGCCAAGTGACCTGAGAGTAAGAATGGCACCCAGAACTGTGCCTGGCATAGAAGTTGCTCTCACTAGATGCTGATGGCACTGATTTCTGTTCTGGTCTGGGGGTTAAGACAGCTACCGCTGAGCATGGCACTGTAGCCCAGTGCAGAGTTCCAGGGCAGCCTATTTTTTCATCTAACTGGTGTCCTGCCTCCCCTGCCAATCTGCCCTGACCCATTCTCCAGGAGGCTGCCAGAGAGCACTTTGTGTCTGTTCAGTTGTTGCTATTGTTGTAGAGGCCATGGTACTTGGGGTTCAGGGTCTCTCCTGGAAGTGCTGGGAGTGGGGTGCCATGGTGGTTAGGATCAGTAGACAGTGCTTGCTCTCTGACATTCAAGCTACATCCCTGGTCCTAGAATAAGCTTTTCAGATAACATGAGCCCATACTTGCCCTGCTGAACCCCTCTCTGTGTGTCCTGTCCCCGAGAGCTCAATGGGTCCCACTTTCCTTAGCCAGGACTGACTGGGAGTGGGACCATGCTGTCTCCAATTTGGTACCTGTAGGATAACATAGCCTCAGGTAGTTTAGGTTTATTGGGTTACTCCCTTTACAGTGCTCCCATTCCTCTGTGTTTATTTGTAACTTCTTTCTTAGTGTTCTGTGGACTTGTAAATATTGTTTTCCTCTTCTCCTTGAGTCCTTTGCCTAGTTTATTCAGAGCAATGTCCTTTTTGTATGGACACAGGAAGACAGCAAAAACTACCTGGGCATCATTTGACTCTACATGATATTTTCCTCCTAAGCATCTGTTCTCTCGACCTAAGCCACAGTTGCCCTTACTTCCTAGCACCTCCAAAAGCAGGGTCCCGACGAGGGACGAGACGGACCCAGGGCAAGTGGTGAGTTGTGTGCTACCCTGGCATCGAGATGGGCCTGGCCAAAGTGCCTAATGCTTAACTATAAGTTAAGAGCTTGATCATGGACAAATGTTGTCATGATCTAAACAGTGATGACTAGATTCGGACCCTGCCAGGGTGAGGAATGATTAATCTGGCCTGAGTGCTGTAGTCTGAGTCTGTGGCAAGATGTTGCCAGGAGAGCTGCCTTGTAAGCCTCAATGTATCTCTTGCTATGTCCATACAAAAATAACTAGTATTAAGATGTTAATAAGTGTTTGGACTAAGGAGAAAGAAAAAACCTAAAGAGTCAGGAAGGGCTTTTTTTTTTTTTTTTTTGCTTTTTTTGGGTCACACTTGGCAATGCTCAGGGACTACTCCTGACTCTGCACTCAGGAATTACCCCTGGAGGTGCTCGGGGGACCATATGGAATGCTGGGAATTGAACCCTGGTTGGCCACATGCAAGGCAAAAGCCCTACCCGCTGTGCTATCTCTCCAGCCCCAGGAAGGGCTTTCTTATGTTGATTTTGCTACCTGGCTAGGTGTAGCCTAGAGGGCAAGGTAGGAGAGACAAGTAGGAGGAGAGACAAGAGAAGTGAGATAGGCTGCAACAGATCTAGAGAGAGGATGGAGCTGGGAGTGCGGGAGATGAGAGAGATGGAAGATTGAATAAACGGTAACTAATCAGCAACCAGCTTGGTCCTCGTTCTTCCTTCGCCTGTCCTTGGCCAATGGACGTCCCGATCCAGCCCATACACAGCGGTTCCAGAGCACCGAACGCGGGCGGTGAGACAGAGCCTCCCAGAGAGCCCGTGAGTGCACACACCCATCGGTGTGCTTTAGTTTTTTACAGTACCAGTATCCTCGATTTCTACTCACCCTCAGGCTCAACCATCATAGCCAAGCAAGTGCTGGTTTGTGTTTAAGTCATGTTAGCTTCTGTCCCTAAGTGTCACTCTGTTGGCACAGTCATGAGACAGGCACTGGGATTCCACTTTCCAAAGCACAGCAGTGGCTGGGTATTAGGAAATCCTCTTTGAGGATGTGACATGGAGGAGGTGACATGAGGAAGGGGACAGGGAGACAAGCCTTAAGGAAACAAGAAAATCCCAGTTGAAGGGAGCCACTTAGGTTCCAGAGAGGAAAAGTTTTCAGGTTTGGGGGCTATCTGGGCACATTCAGGGTGTTAGAGTCCAGAATCAACCACCCCTCACTCAGGGACAGAGAACAGAGCCGATAATGCAAATCACATAATGAAGTTTATTGCTCCAGCTAGCTGGGGCCCAAGTATCCACCCGGCACAGCGGGTTTCAACAGGGACCCCGAGCACTAGGTTCAGCAAGTTTTTATACTTTCATTTTGGCAAATCAGCATTACACAGCAGATTTCTATTACTTATAGAATACACATATTTTGTTGTTGTTGTTTTGGCCCACAACATCGAGCCTACTCCCTGACAGTTACATTCCGGAAACCTAATCTCATTCTGGGGATGTAATCTTTGACAAAAGCGTCTGGTTTTTCTGCTTTTGTTGTTCCTGGAAGAGGCCTAAGTCACTCAGAGCCGGTCATGGCAGTTCTCCAGCTAAGTGGGTCCTACCAAGGGGAAGTGCAGAAGGCAGAAGGGGACCTGGGATGACGGGAGACTGACACTGAGATGGAGGACCCACACAGGACCGGAGTCTGTCCTCAATGTCAGAGGGACCACCGGCTGTAGGTAGGACAGAGACCGTGTGTTTCTGAGACCCTCCTGGGTGGCAGGGTGAAACGGAAGGGGCAGGAGCCAGAGCCACGTGCACAGGAGGTGACCCGGAAGGAGAACACAGCGGAGGTGAGCAGTGCTCAGCCTTTCCTCAGACACTGGCTATAGGAGAGAAGTGAGACCCCAAGACTCATGCTGCCTTTACTGTATGGAGCACAGAACGGATTTGCTTAGTGCCCCAGGAGATGACATCTAGGTCAGGACTGTGAACTTGAATGGGCTGCCATGTCTTCCATCAATTAGGTTTTTGGGTTTGATGATCCACACACATATCCCAAGGCCAGGCCCGCCTGGGGGAAAATGGCCTTTGTTTCAGGAGCAGTCCCCACCTGCATTCCTGTCAGTGTCCCCTGAACGCATCTCAGGTGCCAGGGGAGAATGAGGACTCATGTTTACTGTCAGAGGGAGGTAGGGAAGGGTATAAGAGGGGTGTTGTCCCAGGGAACTTGCCTGAGGAACAGTCTTGATATAGATGATGTTGGAGAGGTGACAGAGGGTCTCTGTTCGTTCACTATTTCCAGGTTCTACAAAATTTTCACCTGGATCCCAGGAACCAGATCTGGGCAAATCTGGGCAAAGGTGGAGATCCCAGGTGAATATTGGCAGAAACAGGAAAACTCACTGCTGTCAAACACAATAGAGACTTAGTGCTATACACGTAGTGTGATACCCCACATTTCAGGGTTAATGTTGGAGGCTTCTGGAGATGACTCACTTAGGACAGAATGTAGGACTGCACTGTCTGGGTAGTTATGCTGAGCATCCCTCTGTACCTGAAGTGATGTGGGAGCAGTGACAGCAGGTCTCTGTGTTGGCCCACGATTGCCGGGTCCTTCAATATTTTCAGAAATGAAAATATTAAGTAGTAAAGATGCTCAGAATCAAGACTTAGAAGGTAGAAAAATATTGGAAAGTAGAAGAGAAAGGAAAAGGAACTATCTTTGTGGGGAGGAACTTAGTATTTAACCAAGTTAACAGGTCGGTGGTGTATGTGTGTGTGTGTGTGTGTGGTGGGGGTGGTTAATAGGAAAACTGGATCTTTTGACTTATAGAGAATGTGAGGAAGTTAAAAATGAAAGGGTTTTTTGTGTAGCATTGCAGCACTGTCCGACCTGTTTTTAATCGATTTGCTCGAGTGGGCACCAGAAACATCTCCATTGTGAGACTCATTGTTATTGTTTTTGGCATATCGAATATGCCACAGGTGGCTGCCAGGCTCTCCGAGAGGGTTTTTTTGTATAGGTCCTTTCAATTAACATAAAACTCTTTGCTTTTTTTATGGATTGACAAGAGAGTTACGAGAATGCAAGGATCTTAGAGAGTTGTCTGTCCTCAGAAATCCTTGGGAATTTTCCGTTATCTTAGCCTCTGGTGAGCCTAAACACTGGGACAGAATTTGATGAAATTGGATCATTGTTAACTTCCCATTTATCAGAAGGCAGCCAGGAATTTGCAGGAATGTTGAAAGTGTAGGAGGGGACAGTAAAAAATGGGACCACTAACAGCAGCTGGCAAGGGGAAATGGAAGCTTCCTCCTTCAGCAATGGGGGGGAGGGCTTTATAGCTCCTGGGAGCTGAGACCCCCACCCCCACCTCCAATGACTGCAAACTCTCCTTTGAAGGCTCAGACATGACTCCCCAGTGGGTATGTCTGCTGCTGGGCTGGTGGAGCAGAATCCCAACCTCCTAGCTTTCACTCCAGGGGGCCTTAACCAAGGATCCTGGCATCCAGGGGTGCCCACACAACCTCCAAAAATCCTCACTGTGGCCTCCTTACCCATGTGGTCTGTTTCACATTGAAAATGGGTGCCTAGCGTCCTCTACAGCCTCAGGGCTTCATATTGCCCTGAGCTGGGAGAAAGCTTATTGCCAGGACACCAGACAGCACCCCTACCCCTGCCCAGCCCCCCAGCCCCCACTGCAGCTAGGGGTGATGCTCAGTCACTTTTTTTTGCCTTTTGGGTCATACCCTGCAATACACAGGGGTTACTCCTGGTTCTGCACTCAGGAATTACTCCTGGTGATGCTCAGGGGACCATATGGGATGCTGGAAATTGAACCCCAGTCAGCAGCATGCAAGGCAAATGCCCTACCCACTGTGCTATTGTTCCAGCCCCTCAGTCACCTTTGAAACTGTCATCACAGCTGTCCACACTGAGAGATTAAGGAACCCTGTCTGGTGCAGACAGAGGGACAGAGATGAATAAAGTGAAGGAAAGAGAAGTTTATTGGGGTGCGCTTTCTGGTGGACTCTATGAACCTCCAGTGGGCTAGAGCCGCACCCTGGGAGAGAGACTAAAGGGGCTCCTTGGGCAGAGGGAAAAGGGAGAAGGGAAAAAAGACTGGTGGAACTGGTGTGCTTGGTCTGGCCTGTTATCTGTAGGGGATGGATGTGAGGAAGCATGGAAGGCAGCCTGGGGGCTTCCTGTCACCAGGTGGGCCATAAGATCTGTCTTCCATGCTGGGGACATCAGCTGGGAATGTTGCTATCTCATCAGCCAGTTGTCCTTTGGTCCTGGTCACCACTTTTGTCCAAACAAACCTTACACACACCTGCTCAGACTCAGCCACCAGACATCTGTGCGAGGCTGTCTGAGAGCTAAAAGCTGGGCCCAGGTCTTGGGAATCCATTTGATTTAGGCAGTAGGCAGGCAGATAGGGAAGGCGCTGGCAGTAAATTTCCTGGGAAGTAAGAGCTCTGAAATTGCAAAGGCCGAACTTGCAGAAAACAGCAGCTAAGGCCCGATGATAAGACCCTCAGCTGGGAACGGACCCAGAGGAGGCTGGACCCCTCTCCAGCAGAAACAAAAAGCCAGGAAAGGAATTTCAAAGAAGGCCATCACCACTCCCAAAGCCCTAGGCAACCTCCTTAGCAACAGACTTTGACCTAGGTAGAAACCCCACAGGGGGGGGGCAGGTTGGAGAAACCCTATACAAGCCCCTTGAACCAAAGGAGAGCCCACACATGCTGCTGAGTCCAAGTGCTGTTTCTGCCCACGTGGCCGAACACATGCGGTGCCTGAGCACATGTGTCGCCTGCATGCCTGCATCTCCCCTCTTGAGGTGTGTGCTTTCATGCTTTCTTGTCTAATGCTGGGATGTGTGTAGGGACTCTCTCTGCCCTTGGAGAAGCCTGGGTTCTCTCCTGAGCATGATACTCTCCACTCTCTCACACTTCCTCTCCCTCCTTCCCTTCAAAACTTCCAAATAAAATCTTTTTATTTTATTTTTACTTCAGTTTTTACTTCAGAAGCGGAAAACTTCCGTTTTACTTCAGAAGCAGTTTTACTTCACTGCTTGTCTACTCCTGAAATTCTTCGAGGCAAGACAAGAACCCAGTACCCTTAGGTCCTGGGTGGCAGAGGAGGATGGGGATAAAGTGACCTTCTTTCTCCTCCCCACTTCACAGAAATCACCAGTGGGGCCCACCGGCATCACATTGTCTCTCCCTACAGCCTCTCAAGCCCCACCTGGTAAGAAAGAAGTAAAGTTTCCCTTCTTGTCTAAGAGGGACACAGCTCTTTGGGAAGGTGACATTGACGATGGCTGGGGAATAACCATATCTGAGCCAAAGGTGAACAAAGATTTTTTGCTTGTTTGTTTGTTTATTTTCAGGCTCCTGGGGGCCCTGGGTTCACTTCAGGACAACCCCCAGCTCAATGGTACTGGCCCTGTGGCTGGGTGCTGGAACTCAGAAGTGGTCGCCAGAGTTACCCCTCAGGATGCTGGTCACCACCAGAGCCACAGCTCTGCTTCCAAGGGTGGTGTGGTGCCGGGGAGTGAACTCAGGGCCTCGGCTAAGCCAGGGATGTGCTCTACCCCTTAAACTCTCTCCCCAACATCAACCTCACTGTCACTGTCACTGTCATCCCGTTGCTCATCGATTTGTTCAAGTGGGCACCAGTAACGTCTCTCATCATGAGACTTATTGTTACTGTTTTTGGCATATCGAATACGCCACGGGTAGCTTGGCAGGCTCTGCCGTGCAAGTGCGATACTCTCGGTAGCTTGCCGGGCTCTCCGAGAGGGGCGGAGGAATCGAACACGGGTCGGCCTTGTGAAAGGCGAATGCCCTACCGCTGTGCTATCACTCCAGCCCCCAACATCAACCTAAATATTTTATTTTCATTTTAGGGTTTCATTGTTGGAGCTGCTATGGTTGTGATTTCATGGTGCCTGGAGGATAACTATGATTGTGTGTGAGTCCCCATGGATGGAGGCTTCTGCGTGCTTATTCTCATTGTACACACGGGGAAAAAATGCTTAGCCATTTTTAGGATGAGGCAGAAAAAAACACAGGCCAAATAAAAACCCACTCTACTCCTGGAATGAGGCAGGCATGTCCTAGCTACCTGAAAGGCTTGGGAATGGGGCTGGAAGGGGGGGTTGGATTATCTATATCTATCTGGTCTGCGGAGTTCAGGGACACTGGGGTTGCTGCTAACAGATCTGTCCTGCACCTCTTCAAGCCTACCCAGCTCCCCTGGGTGGCCGTTATTCAGGTCCTTCTCCCCCAAACTTGATTATGAGAACTTGAGCTTGAGAAAATCCTTTATCTTGAAGTTTGGGTCCTCCAAAGAGACTCCCTGGTATGCTTTTGGGCCTATCCTCCCTCGAAGAAAAAAACATTTGCTTACTGGAGGCACCAAGCAGTTGCAAAATCTTCTGCTGTAATTATCTTATCTCAATGAGGACAAAGAGGGTTTAAGAGCACTAAAGTTTTAAGTTAAGGAGAAAGAGAGGAAAGTGCCTAGGGTTGTTTTGGTTTGATGGTGATGTGAGCACATGAGGGGGGGGGGGTTTCACATCAAAGGAAGTTTTGACTGTCATTTGGTGGCTCTGCCCCAATCTCTGAGACTTCAAGCGCCCCCTCCGCTGGAGATCCTTCAGCTGCAGATTCCCACAAGCACAGACAGCCCCTTACCTTGGCAGTTCTCTCCCAGCACTGCAAGGATGACACAGAAGCTGGAGGAGGTGCTGAATTTGTTACCTTCCCTTTGTCTTAACTTCTTCCTCTGTGAGCCTCAGGGCTCAGAGCAGGAGGAGAACTGAGTGAGTAGCTGCAGCCTAGACCCAGCCCAGATGAATGGCGGGTGTTCTCTGGATGCAGCGATAGTGGGAACTTTGTGCGGCTGGGCCCCACGGTGCCACCTTGAGGTCAGGGATCCTGAATCTGGAAAGTCAGGTGGGGAGAGCAGACTCAGAGACTCAGTGATCAAAGGTCAGTGGAGCGTGGAGTCCTTGCACCCACTGGACAAGGACTAGTGGGAGCACCTGAACACTAAGAAAGCTCCTGGGGGGAGGCTGCAGTGGCCATGCTGGGGGCTTCTCCAGAAGTACCTCCATCCCCTCTCTGAGCTCCCAATGTGCATCTCTTTCTCCCTGCAGGTCAGCCTGGAACCTCTGCAGAAGGAGGGCGGGCCTCCCTGCCAGGACTGATGCTGAGGACCTAGAGCGTCCAGATAAGAGTCTGCAAAAGGGTGCGATGACAAACAAGAAGCTGTATGTCATGAGAGTTAGGAAACTGTAAAGAAAATTAAGAAAATGTGATGGGGACTGGGAAACTGAAACTGACCCCCTGAGTTAAACAAGAGAAGGGAGGGAAAAGCATCAATTAATGACCCCAGTCAACTGCGTCAAGGGACCACCAGCCCACCAGGTTGATGGGAGCACACTGGGCCCGACAGATTTATGGGAGTGCATGGGAGAGAGTACCTGCAGGCTGCACCCCAAATGGGCAAGAAATACTGACACTGACTGTTTTTCTTTGAGCACCAGAAGGCCACACCATGTGGGAATGATGTGGGGTGATGTGTTGACTGTTTTTCTCTTACTTATTCCCTCTGTACCCCCCCTGTTTCACTGATAAGAATGTATGTAGATTGAAGCTCACCTTTAGAGGATAAAAGAGACCCTCGCAGCAAATGGGGCTCCAATTCTCTTTCTCTTCTGACTTGGGGTCCTCCGTGCTGAGCCTCTAATAAACTCACTATCCTGTCTCGAGCTGTCCCTCTCTCTGTTCATTCACAGCTCGCGCCCACACAAAGGCAGCCTAGGCCTGGGGACCCCTGGAATGCTGCACTTCTGAGGATGGGAGAGGTGAGAAGGCAGCAAAGTCTTCAGCACTCAGTGATCCCGGAGTCAGTGGTGAGGAGTCCTTGGCCAAGGAGATGAGGATGGGGCAGGGTTGGGAAGTGATTTCAAAACTGCCCTCCCATCTGCTTCCTTCCTGCCCCCAGCATATGCATTTATGGGAGGAGCCTACTAGGGGAAGATCCTCTGGCTATGAGTCCAGTGGACGTGGTCTCTGTGGCTACCTCCTTTCCAGGTCACAAGCAGTGAGCCTGCTGCTAAGGCAGCCCCCTTCCTCACTGTCCTCTAGCCAGGTCCAGCCATCACCACAAGGCAGCCAGCTCAGATGGAAACAGTCCAAGGCACAGGAAAGAGGCCCTTGGGGATTTGGACTCTATCCGTGAGCTCTGTGACATGCTGCTGATCCCTCAGAGCCTCAGAATGTTTTCTGCACCAAACAGGGCTGAAAGCAGAGCACAGCTGATAGAGTTGCTACGAAGGATCAATGAGATCATGCACAGAAGCACGTCAATCCAGCACCACCAGCTACGTAGGAAATGCTCAACCCCCTGAAGTTACTGTGATCACATAATCCATATTATTGATAGTCATGTTCCATGTCTGCGTCCTGCACTCAGAAAAGCAGAGACAAATATTAGAGCACAATGCAGAGAGCCAGCAGGAGGAAGAGCTGCTGGAGCCACTGAGATTGGAACAGGACCAGGCTAGGGCTTCTGCCATGGGCCTTAGGCTAGTGCACTGCCCTGGCGGGGTGGGGAAGCAGGAGTGTGGGAGTGTCTGCAAACTCCCCACTGACCTGGAATGAAGGTAATAATGGTCCATTGAGGGTTTCAGGTGTGTCCCCAGGGACTTAGTAAAGGCCGAAAGACCCTGGATAGCTGCTGGGATCATCATGTTCCCAGCAGTGCATGACGGTTTGCACAGTGTACCCTTGCTGTCACAGCGGAGGGCTTTATGGGCAGAAGTGCCAAAGGGCATAAGGATGGTGCCCAGCACACCCTACTGAAGGTACACAGGCAGGGTTGGGGGAGAGTGGGCACCAGAAGGAGCCCTTGGGAGAAAAACTACAGAAAACTTCCTTGTTGAAGAAAATAGTCTTCTTCAGCCTGATGATAGGGAAATAGGTTCTGTTTCCTATTCCCCCATCATGAACAGCCGAGCAGGCAGGGATTAAGAGCTGGCACAGATGGACTGTTGCACCTGGACTGTGAGATGAGTTCGGGACATCCTTGAGATAATCCTTGCTTTGTGACTGCAAAATGTGCCAGAATGTCCTTGAGGTGGTCCAGACTTTGCTTTGCAAAATAACATGTGTGACAGTTTCTGCATCTGTATTCTCCAGCCAGCAGCCTGCAGAAGTCCCATCCTGCATTATCTAGATATTCTCTAGAATGGAGCTTTTGCCTTTGTTCAGGGACCAGTCTTTGGAGCGTGAGCTCTTCTGGGTCCACCAGTGTCATAAAACTGAGTGCTTACACTTCTCAGGACATGCCACTTGGGTTTCTGCTGATTCCCAGTGAGAAGTTCTGCAATACCCTGACCGGGAACAGGCAGTGGGACAGGCACACACATGCTTGAACCTGCTCCCTCCCCAGAAAAGTAGTAACACTCCCCTCAGTCCCCAATCTGGGCAGACAGAGGCAGTGAGTGCTACTTACTTTAGACACAGGGAAGTCTGATGAGGCACATGGACTCAAGGGTTTTGCCTGGACAGGGACAGGACCCTGATAGACTCTGAGGGGTTTCAAGCTGAAGGAGGAGGTCCTAGGTGTCTCAGGGAGGAGTGAGTCCCCCCCTTTCCTCTAAGGGGGACTCTGAGGTCCTCAAGGGGAGCCATTTGGGAAAAATCTACTGCTTTCCCCAGAGACAAGTCAGCTCTGGGCACCTCTTCTGCAGGGAGTCAGCAACCCCCAGAGGGTCCTGCCTGGGGTAGGGTTACAAAAGGGGGGCCACTATCCTCAGTTGTCCAAACTGGGGTGTTGGTGGAGAGGAAGCAGTGTGCTCCTTCATCATAGCTGGGACTCTTCTAGGCAAGTTTTTTTTTAATATGATCCCTCTGGGGGAAAGCGCTGGAGCGAACAGTGTACTCAGGGCTGGGAGTGGGGTAGGGGTTTCAGATGTGTCCTCAAGGATTTATTAACAGGGGCTTTTTGTGGCCCCAGCAGTGCTCGATGGTCTGCACAGCGTGTTCCCTTGCTACCTGGAGAGGAAGAGAAAAAGGAAAGGCGAGAACAAGCCTCCTGCCCAGTCCATTCCTGCTGATGGAAAATTGGGGGGTTGTTATATTGGGAAGGTGCCGTATTCATCAGGATGCTTGGCCAGTCCTGAGGAGCTTTGCAACCACCCAGCATGTCATCCTGCCCCGGACAGTGCAGTCTGGTATAGCTAGTGTGAGAAAGAGTTAAGGAGGTGGGTACTTCTCATTAGAGGCAGCACCTTCCTTCCAACCTCCCCCAGGACTTGCAATGTGCCCCACATTCTACACCTGGGGATTGGGGAGTGAGAGGCGAGCCCAGCACCCCTGATCTCCTAGGACACTGCTAGAATTGAGTCTGTGCTTCCCATCTTTGCTGATTTCCGTGCATTCATTGCACCAGACTAGGCACTGGGCAGGCAGGCAGCAGGGACACTGCAAGCCTGGGCAGCTGTGAGCATAAGCTGAGAGGTCTATTCCCAGTTGAAGTTTGGCTGCCAGGGCTGAGATCAGCCTCATCATCACCCTTGGTTCCCAATGCCCTCCAGTGTCTTTTTGAGGAGAGGAAGAATTGAAAGGCAAGAGAAAACAAGAGTGACCCGCTTTGCAGAGTGAATACATGTCATTGAGTTACAATACCCTCTGCCCAGGCCTGGCCAGACAAGTATCTGAACTTTTTCCAGTCCCCTGTGCTTATGATTTTCGGGGAGACAGTATTAAGGGGCCTGGGATTCTCTTGTCCTAGCACTAGGTGTCCAGTCTCTTTCATGTGTATCGTCTTTGTCATCAAGAGCAAGTTGGCAAATGGGAGGCTTGCAGGTTTAGAGGCCATGTGCCATTTGTTTTGCTAATGAGACCAGTGGATTCTTGGGACTGCTTCACCCTGAAATAATAAGTGAGAGATTAAAATTGATTTCTAACCCAACACTGTCAAGAAGCATCGCTGAGCTGCCTTTGGGGATCTAATCTCTCCGCCCAGTCCTGCCGAGAGGTTGCATGTCATTTAGAGACATGTCAACATGCTTGTCCTTGATGGATGAGCTGACTCACCAGAAGCCTCCAGCTCAATCTTGGCCATGGGCAATCAGCTCCCCCAAGAAACCTGGGCTGCTCTGTGGCTGGGAATATGCACACGGCCAGCCCCAGGATGCTAGGGACTATGGGTTCCTCTGCCTCTGTCAGCTGAGCTTCCTCACACCATGTCTCTGGGGAAGCTAGCAAGAGAAGTCCACCATGCATGAGTAAACAGCAGAGAAGGGTCTGGAATTTCAGTGCTAAGATTCACGTCTAAGAGTTATTTACCAAGTCTTCATTGGGTGGAGAGAACAGAACATCCTCAGGATCTTTGGACCATCCTTAGCGGAGGAGGGAGATTTCACTGTCTCAGAGGCCTGCAGTACAAATGATAGGAAGGAAGATTTAGCCTGCAGCAAGGAAAAGATTCTAACCTGGTGTGGAATCATCAGGAAGGGGGGAGTCGGGGCAGGAGTGCTGTCAGAGTTCCAGGCTTGCATCAGCCCCTGTCCTTGCTCACCCCCCTGGTCAGGAAGCCACAGCAGAGTGAGGTTCTCCCTCAGAGCAATCCTTAGGCCTCACTCCCTATCCCTGAGCTAATCTCTCTTGGCCGTCAACTCCCTTCATTCTTAGCAAAGCTCTTCAGCCTCCTTTGCAGGCACTTCATTATTGGCTTATTCCTGAACCATTGGCGTTTTCAGGCGCATTCTCAGCCCATCTTCTCTCTCCAAGCACTTTCTTACTTTTCTTACTCTCAATTTTCCTATTACCAGGCTGATGTCATCAGTTATTCAAAGATTAGATCTGGTGGGGACCAAAAAGCCAAGTTCCAAATTGCAAGGAAGAAATGCTGCCCTGGCTTCCATTAAAGAGCAGTGTACTTGACACGGCAGTCACCTCCTCAAAGCCGTCACACACTCAAACACTCATCCTTCTGCTCAACTGTAGGATAACATAGCCTCGGCGTTCATTAGTTTTTTACAGCTGGCGTCCCTGGAGCGGGCCTGAACTACCAACTAAAGGTAAGAATAGCGTTCGGTGCACCCTACTCTAGAAAGTGAGTGGGAGATCAGGATTTTTTGTGTGTGCTGCGGATTAGAATCCAACAGCAATCCTCCACTAAGATGGGACAGATTCTGGGCCTTCCCAAGATCTTTCATATTTTCTCGAGCCAGACTGAACAGGGCAAGCCATTTATGGATTTGATTCAGTGTCTCTCCCGCAGAACAGGAGACCCGGAACTCTGCATTTCCAGAGACCAACTCCGGTCCTGCTTTAAGGTAGTTTATGCAGTTAACCCATGGTTCCCAGACGAAGGAACTCTAGAAAGTAAGATTTGGAAACAAGTTAGGAAAAATGTCTCCAAGGCATCTAAGGAAGGGACTAAGATCCCCGTGGAATTCTGGACTACCTGGGAGATTGTTAATTCTATTCTCCTGTTTTTGAAAAGTGCAGTTGATGTGGAGGAGAATATATGGAATAATACGGCCTCAGCTCCTCCCACACCTAAGTCTCGAAAGGGTTTCCATAGTAAAAATACTTCTGAGGCTGGTGAATATTGCTCTACTTCCAGTGTATTAGATGGAAGTGATGCCGGTTATGAGTCTGCTGCCACTTACTCAGATTCTGAGTCCGAGAGTGACTCAGCCAAGCGGCCTCCAGACCGCTCGGGACATGCTCCCAATCGCCCAGTCCAGGCAGAGAAGAAGCAGCATCCATCTTATCGCAGGTTAAGGATGGATTCTCTCAGTCGTTTCAAACAGGCCTGTGTCTCATATGGGCCTACATCTCCGTACTGTAGAGAGTATCTTACAGACTGGAGTAAAAAGGCCTACTGGGCACCTCAAGATTTTCACAGGGTTGCTAAGACGTGCTTAAGCCGTTCTCAGTACTTGCAGTGGAGAATGTGGCTCAGCAAGGAGGCCAAGGCAAAGCTTCAAGGCCTACGCCATGCTGGACAAAACTTTTCAGGGATTGAGTTGACTTGTGAGATGTTAACTGGTGAAGGGAAATGGCGTGACCCAGAAAGGCAAGTCACCTTGCCTCGTGCTGTTCTTGCTTATGTCCGTGACGGAGCCCTGCGTGCATGGGAGAAGGTTGATGCAGAAGCAGAATTTAAGGGAAGCTTTACAAAGATTGTCCAGAGAGCCTCAGAACCTTATGCAGACTTTGTAGGAAGATTGATGGAAGCCATAGAAATGCAGGTTGAGGGTAAGGCAACTCAGGAGCTGTTGACTAAACAATTGGCCTTTGAAAATGCTAATGAGGATTGCCAAGCCATTCTGCGCCCTATTAAGGAGAAGGAAGACATATTCGGGTACTTGGAAGCATGCTGGAATGTTGTCTCTGTTAAACATAAGGTGCAGGTCTATGCCTTACAGAGACAAGCTCAGAAAAGATGTTTTAATTGTGGAAAACCAGGCCACTTTCGTAGAGATTGCAATGCGCCCCCAAGCCGTGCTACGAGAGCACGTCCTGGGCCCTGTCCCAGGTGTAAGGAGGGAAACCACTGGGCCAGAGACTGCAGAGCCAGACTTGCACCTCCCGGGCCCTGTCCCCGGTGTAAGAGGGGAAATCATTGGGCCAGAGATTGTCGCTTTAATTTTGATGCAGTGGGTGACCCCAACTCGGGACACCTGCAAGGGGGCCAGCCCCAGGCCCCGCAAGATCAGAGGATGTTCTCAGTTGCAGCCCCTTTCCCCAGTGTGGAGTCTCAAAGCTCCAATCAGTATAATCGCTGCAGCCAGGGATGGCAGGAAGTGCAGCCTATTTCCTGCCCTGATACAGTTACTACAACCACTTTTCAGTATAGAACACTGCGGCCTTAAGCCCACCACCTCTGCATTTTCAGTGGACATATGGAATGTTAAATCAAATACAAAAAGGAGGTATTTTCTCAATTGAATGTAGCAGGAAAACTCCTTATTCGAGGAAAAGGCTATGCTTTTGTTTCAACAGATGATAACCCCACTAAGAAACTTTGGATCCCTTTACTTCTTATCAGAAGCAGAATTCAACCACCTGATTTGGATCTCAGACCTCCAGAGTCTCACAACCCTTCAAATTCCAGCTCTGATTCATCGCCAAACTGACTTCAGCTGGAAGTCACAAGGAAAGAAGAGGAGCCAGCGTTAGAGGACCTGCAGCAAAGGCCTCTAGCTCCTTACACATCTAATGAGGTCACATTAAGACCTTTCCTTCTACCCCTCTTTTACAGGTTGTGGATTGGACAAACACCAGGCCTCCATATTTTGAATTAACAATACTTTATTTTTACCCTTTCCTTGGAATTCACAGGTTCCTGAACGAGAAAAAAATGGCTTTTAACAGGAACACCTTTTCATTTCTCTCTAGGATATCCATTCGTATTGGAGCTTCCCTCTGACTCTTTCTATTCACAGGCATGGAGACCAAAACCCCAATTGCGAAAGCCTCTAATAACTTTAAAGTGTTTTTTCTCAAACATAAGCTAGGTTGCACCTATGACTGCCGAGGAACCAGACCAGAGAATGGCTGCATTCCTCTGCTGAAGTTCTCCTGCCAGAAGTTGTGATGCTCCTGTTCCAGTGCTCCCTGACTGATCCAGTGCTTCCTGAAATTTGTTGGACTCCTAATAGCTGCTTTCCAGAGACTCATTGCTGCTACCACTACTGCTGCTGTTACAAGGACAACTCTTCAGTTTTGATCCAGAAACTTCATTTCTTCAAACTGTGACTAAATGACTCTTATAATTGGTGACTCTTACCACCCCTGGACAGTGCAGGACAATTGGACTCTTTACTACAAGCACTGCTCTGGACCCAGGGTCGGACTGAAATCTTAGCACAACTAATAAGACTGTATTGTTATTTGAAATTGTGTTGTAATTTGGAATTGTTCCTCATTTTCAAATTTTGGTGTTTTAGTAAAAAGAAAAAGGGGGATATGTAGGATAACATAGCCTCAGTAGTTTAGGTTTATTGGGTTACTCCCGCTACAGTGCTCCTATTCCTCTTTGTTTATTTGTAGCTTCTTTCTTAGTGTTCTGTTGACTTGTAAATAATGTTTTTCTCTTCTCCTTGAGTCCTTTGCATAGTTTATTAATAGCAAGTCCTTTTTGTATGGACACAGGAAGACTTAACAAATGTTATGCTTTTGTAACCTGGGAGTCATTTGACTCTACACGATGTTTTCCTCCAGGGCATCTGTTCTCTCGACCTAAGCCTCAGCTGCCCTTACTTCCTAGCACCCCCAAAGCACGGTCCCGACGTGGGACAAGAAGGACCCAGGGCAAGCGGTGAGTTGTGTGCTACCCTGGCATCGAGATGGGCCTGGCCAAAGTGCCTAATGCTTAACTATAAGTTAAGAGCTTGATCATGGACAAATGCTGTCATGATCCAAACAGTGATACTAGATTTGGACCCTGCTAGGGTGAGGAATGATTAATCTGGCCTGAGTGCTGTGGTCTGAGCCTGTGGCAAGATGTTGCCAGGAGAGCTGCCTTGCAAGCCTCAATGTATCCCTTGCTATGTCCATACAAAAATAACTAGTATTGAGATGTTAATAAGTTCCTGGACTAAGGAAAAGAAAAAAACCTTAAGAGTGAGGAAGGGCTTTGGAGTGCCCTGCCCTCAGGAAGGGCTTTCTTATGTTGATTTTGCTACCTGGCTGGGTGTAGCCTAGAGGGCAAGGTGGGAGAGACAAGTAGGAGGAGGAGAGAGAGAAGCCAGAGAGAGGAGCAGTTGAGCAGTAGATCCAGAGAGAGGCCGGAGCTAGGAGTGCGGGAGATGAGAAAGCTTGAAGATTGAATAAACGGTAACTAATCAGCAACCAGCTTGGTCCTCGTTCTTCCTTTGCCTGTCCTTGACCACCGGCTGTCCCGATCCAGTCCACACACTGCGGTTCCAGAGCACCGAACGCGGGTGGTGAGACAGAGCCGCCCGGAGAGCCCGCGAGTGCACTCGCCCCTCGGCGTTCATTAGTTTTTTACACTCAACAACCTTGGGTGCCTTGAATTAACCTCGTGATCACTCGTGGTTGCTGGGGTTCTGACAAGCACATCTGCATCTTAGGCAGTAGAACAGAGAACCTGGTAAATGTGTCCTCCCAACATTTTTCTTCTATCTCATCAGTCAAATCTTAGGCTGGAAAATGTCCTCTCTTAGCCAGGATCACAGCTGCTCTGCCCTTTCTGACCCGTTCTTACAAGGGTCAGGACAATGACAGGCAACTGATATAAGCCTGCCAATTCCCAGATTGCCAGCCCAGCCCTCTCTGCTGGGCTGTAGCCTGAAATACACTCCCTGTGAATGGCTCCACTGGGACATTTCCTGTGCTCCCCAGAACCTCTCCACCATGATGCTCCTGTGTCCCTTTCCCCATTAAGGAGATGGCTCCTCCATCTGTCCTTTTTCCGGTCATGGCGATGTTCCACTCACTGTCTCCATCACACAGTCAGCCTCTACTTCTGCTGTGCTTCCTGGAGTCCTCACCTTTCTCTCTCTTTGCTTCTATCCTAAGCCCTACCACCCTCTCTGCACGGAGGGCTCCCAAACTCACCCGGCCCTTCTGCTGGAGTAGAGATCACCACTACCATGTGGTGCTGAAGGCAAGCTCCTCATGCCTCACCCACAGAGCACAGGCACATCCGGCTGACCGTCCTGCCCACATCTTCCTTATTTCCCTCAACATCCCTCTCAGCTGACACAGATGCATTTAAGCCCTTGCCTTGTCTCCTCTTTGATCTACATCACTTCTGTGCATTTCCTTGACCCATTTCACCTCCTCCCCTGTCCTTCCTCTTTACCTGACTCAGCCCTTTACTCACTCTTCCAATCTCCCTGTACAAGTCACATTTCTTCCCAAGTTCGCATGCATTGAATGCTTCCTATGTGATAGCTAGCTAGCTAGCAGCTAATATGGATCATCTCCTGGTGTTTTTTTAGGAACTCTGGGAGTTGGGGAAGGTAGAGCTCTTCTTAACCAGGTGTGTGGGAAAGTGGGCAGAGGTGAAGGAGGGTGAGAGTGTCACACTCAGGACTCACACTAGGAACTGTATCACCAGAGGTTGCCTTTAGCACTCTCACACATTAAAGTGCTCTTCCAGTATCCCGCTGCTGTTTCTGTGACTGAAATTACTCCTGGAAGCTGGCAGCGACATGAACCTGGGCACCCAGGTAGGCAGCTCCCGTTGCCAGCATCTCTGTGCTCTTTGGCATCCAGTGGGCCACCGCATCTCTGAAGTTACCTCTAGATTCTTCTAGAATCCCATCTCATACAGGATTTGACTGCTGTCCTCTGATGTAGAGTCACTGAGGAATCAGACAGCGTGTGTGTGTGTGTGTGTGTGTGTGTGTGTGTGTGTGTGTGTGTGTGTTCAGGGATCAAAACTAGGATCTTACACAGGCAAGCAAGGGCTCTGCTTCTCAGTTGCATCTCTGTCCCTGGCCTGGGTTCTTATGTGCTTTCCACCATTCCGTGTGTCCCGGGCACCTACCCTCTCAGTGCCTGTATGCACTGAGCTAAGGTATGCCCTGCGTATGGGGGATGGCACAATCAGAATAATATGCCTCATATATTACAGGGAATGTGCTGATGAATGATGGTGCCTGTCCCTCATGTGGTCGTGCTAGGAGGTGAGGCTTCTGAAAGTCGTAAGGGAGGCACCATCAGAACAAGGGTTAGTGCTGTGATGAGAAGACCCTGGTCTCCGCCACGTGCATGTGAGGACACCAGGAGGAGGTAGCCACGTGCTACCTTCAATTCAACAAGTCTGATCTCCAGAACTGCCATGACCTTGATTTTGAACTTCTCATGCTGAGACAGTGAGAAGTTGTCTGTTGTTGGAGCCGCTCCAGTCTATGGTGGTCAAGACTAATATATAAATAAATGTAAAACACTTGGGGACTGGGGATGTGGTGCAAGTGGTAGAGGCTTTAGTTGGATCCCTGGAAGCATGGACCTCCCTACTATACTCCAGCATTACCGGGTGTGTCCCCCCCAATTAAAAAGTAATAGTAGGAACCAAGAGATAATTAAAAGGGCTAGAGCATTTGCTTAGCATGCCCTATATGCCACCCCCAAGCTCTGATGAGAATAGCGCTGGTGGATACTGCACTTCTGACCCAAACTGCATCACTGACCCTATCATGGAAACACTGGACCCTAGAAACTGGGCCAAGGACAGTGGGAAAGATCTTTTTCCCTGAACACTGCTTGAGACACCTCTCCCTCTGTCCCTGCAAAAAGTTACAATATAAAAATTTTAAATTAGTAAAACATTTGATACAATGCCTGTCTTTGGTAGGCATAATAGTTGCTGCTACTTTCGTTGTTGGTATCATAATACCTTGACCACTGACTGCATCACTCATCCTTTGCTGCAAATATTTGTTTGAAAGCTCTTTCTGCCAAGGACTTAAGGATTCCTGTGGGAAGGCATCATCTTGGGCCAACTTCCCCGAGTACAACTCTGTTTAGTAGCTACTTGTGGAAAGGGAGATAGCGGCTGATCACCCCCAAGGTCTCTTTACTAGAAGCAGCACTGTCGAGTGGAGGTTAGGAACACAGCAGGTTTGCCTTGCAAAATGTCACAGCTGTACTTGATACCTGGTAGGGACTCCATGTGGTCCATGTTATTCTGGAGAAATAACATCACTTTCCATCTTCCTCCATTACTCAGTCAAGTCCTGCTCCTTTGACAAAAGGATTGGTGCATGTAACTGGAGTTGTCCAAGGACCTAAGGCCCAAGATCAGTGGAGGAAGTCTGACTCCTCCACTAGGCACAGGAAGAGCAAAGAGGCACATCAGGTTCCTCAAGAACTGGAGCTAGAAGTTCAAAACGGGTCAGAACTTTTCCTCTCTGTCCCCTGGGTCTCTCATGTCATGTTAACGTTGTTCTCTTGGACCAGCTTTCATAGTGAATCAGGAACCAGGTACCCACAGATGCTGCTCAGCATGCTGAGGGAAGAATGAAAACGCTGCTCTTCAACCTGAGGATGCAGTCTTCCATCAGTCATGACACCATGTCACTGGCTTATTTTTTTTATTTTATAAGTTAGTTCACAATATTTGATTACATTTAATATTCAAACACCAATCCCACCACTATTACACCTTCCCACCACCAAATTAGGGATGTTTCTATCCCAAACCCCAATCCCTGTCCCAAAACACAACTGAAAGAATATATTTTATATTGTCTGTTATGAAGAAATGCTTAACATGCTTAAAAAAAAAGTGTTCATATTGGAGACAGTGTGAAGATTGTTCTATTTTGTCTATTTTGGCAGGAGTCATTAAGACATTCTTTTCCCCCCCTTTTTTGGGTCACACCTGGCGATGCACAGGGGTTACTTCTGGTTTTGCACTCAGGAATTACTCCTGGCAGTGCTCAGGGGACCATATGGGGTGCTGTGAATCAAACCTGGGTCTGCTGTGTGCAACGCAAACACTCTACCCGCTGTACTATCACTCCAGCCCCACCATTAAGACATTCTATAGTATATCACTAACATGTTGCTAAAGTTTGGGTGATGTGAGCTTTGGTATATATATATATAAGTATGTATATATGCATATATATATACATATATTTCCCTCTGTGATTTTGTTTCCTACTTCCTGAACCCTATCAAATATGGTGTGGTAATTATGGAGAATGGGTAGGAAGTGCCTTATGAGGAATACGTTCAGTCATGTGTGAGGCTTGGCCTGAATGTGTGGGGAGCAGCCTTGAGCGTGGCAGTGGTTGGGTTGTGGAGGTCGGCTGCTGGGGCTGGGTCCCTCGGGGTGGGGAGGGCTCTCATTGGACTCCTCTGGGGCGCCTCAAGTGAAACAACCTGGCGCGGAGTCTGGTGGCATGGTTATGGGGGCCTCATATTATGCTCCCGTCTGGGAGAAGCAGCTGTGTCCACCTTGTCATTATTAATGAGGAAAATAGAGATGTTGATTAATTGCACACTTTATTTAGCCAAGTGGCATGTTAAAATTTTGAGGATGATCTTTAAAAAAAATTCAAATGGAATCAGTGATTTTGTTTTGGTTTGTTTTGGGGTCACACTTGGCTGTGCTCAAGAGTTACTGCTGACTCTGTGCTCAGAAATTACTGGTAATGCTATGGAGACCATATGAGATGCCTAGAATCCAACCCGGGTTGGCTGTGTGCAAGGCAGGAACCCTACCTGATGTACCATTGCTCTGGCTAGGGAATAAGTGATTTTTAAGTAGCAGAGAGAGTATGGGTATAAAATAAAGGAATAGTGTTCACTCTAAGGATAAAAGAAAGAAAAATTCCACAAGCATTTAAAAATGTTCAAGAAGCACCAAATAGAATGCTAAAAATGAACACCTAAAGTCAGTTCACATGCTCACTCTAAGTGGACTCAACCTCTAAGTTGAAAGGCAGAGACATTGATGGATTAAATAAAAAGAAAAAATCTATCTCGGCATACATTACAAATGACAAACTAAAAAATCCAAGAGTCTGAAAGCTTAAAATAAAAGATAAGCCAGGCATATACCAACCAAGAGTGAGCTGTTATGCTGAATTGAGCAGATGTTTTCTAAGGCAAAGGGAATAATTTGGCATTATAATAGCATCCACATGATGTTAGAAGTAGTAACTTCTAGAAATATATAATTTAAAACTTTGAATAGTAGAATAAGTTTCAAAAATATAAAAGAGGAATATAACTGAACTACAAAATTATTTAGGGATAATCCATAATGGTAGTTTTGGATTTGGATATCATCCTCAGTACTTAATCAAGCAGACAAAAATCTATAAGGACATAAACTAGTTAAGTATTTTCTGGGGTTCTCTGTAATACAAGGGGCATATTCTAGATGTAATTAGTGAAAATATATTTATTTGCGGCCTGTATAGAAATTTTCAAAGATTAGCAAATTTTTTGACACTATCAAAGACCCTAAACCCTTTAACTGAATGTACCCATGGCCCCAAGATTGCCTAGTGCTGCTGGAGAGAGATGGGGACTGCCTCAGAAGAGGCACTGCCCCCAAATGTCTGAAGGCTTCCTCTGGCTACTCCACGGGAGTTCTGAACTCTGTGACCTTTGCAGAAGGGACAAACAGTGCCCAACCAACGGGGGCATGACCCAGCACTCAGGACTTAGGAAAACCTCCACTGTTTCCCTCACCTGATAGACATTCACCTGAATAGTTATCGCAAAGAGATGTGGAAGACTGAGGACCAGAGTGATAGTACAGCGGATAAGGCATTGGCCTTGCATGCATCGACTGGCCTGGGTTTGATCCCCAGCATCCCATATGGTCCCCCAAGCACTGTCAGGAGTCATTCCTGAGCACAGATCCAGGAGTAACCCCTGAACTTCACTGGATGTGACCCCCTCCCAAAACAACAATAACAACAACCAAAGAGGTTTGGAAGACCCTATTTTATTTTCACTCATCGCAAAATGACATTGTATTTCTGTGCTGAGTCTTCTACCTCCATGCACAGGCCCAGCTTGGTTTGAGACGTGTGACTAGGAAACAGAGTTCAAGGATGTAGGTGGAAGTGTGAGTGCAAGTGTGTGTCTGTTGTGTGCCTGTGTTCACGAGCATGCACACCTGTGTGTGAGGAAGCAAACCTTTGCTGCTGTCTTGCCTTTCCTCGGAGCAGGCTGTGCTTGCTGTGAATAAATTTCTGCTCCTGGGCAGGTCCCAGAGCGTGGCTGGGTTTTCCTAGGGCTTGGGCAAAGGAAAAATGATTTATTTGCTTATGGATGAAGCCAAATATTTGCACACCTTGCAGTTCACCTCGTGATCACCTGGTGGTTGGCCATGACTGAGGAAGCCCTTGGGTTGTGGATGAGCTGAGCTGGCAAGCGCGTTCAACCTGCGCTGCTATTTAAACATCCCTGACCTCTCAGAACCCTCGAGAGATTAACGGAAGTTGGGGACACACTCACCACGCACACTGCTAATGTGGCTGTTGCAGCTTTGGGGCCAAGCACACAGCTACAGTAGCTCTTCCTGCTAACCCTGCTGGACAGCTGTGTCCAGTCCAGGGTGAAGGGTTCAAGTTTGGTCAGCCCATAGCACGGGACAGGGCTGCTTGAGATCCTTGGAGCAGAGGAAACGTTGTTTTCTGGTGGGATCAGTGACCTGTGTTGAGAGAGCTAGTTGGGAAGCCCACCCAAGTCTTGTTTGCTTACCAATAATGTTTCCCTATGATACAGGGGGAATGGAAGAGGGAAGTGCCCGGTGAATTTAGTTGGTCAATTTAAACCTCACCCTGGGGCTGGAGCAATAGCACAGCGGGTAAGGCATCTGCCTTGCGCGTGGCCAACCCAGGTTTGATTCCCAGCATCCCATATGGTCCCCCAAGCACTGCCAGGAGTGATTCCTGAGTGCATGAGCCAGGAGTAACCCCTGTGCATCTCTGGGTGTGACCCAAAAAGCAAAAATAAAAAAAAAAATTTTTAAACCTCACCTGTAAAAAATAACAAGGGCAGCGTGTGCGGGAGGGGGGAGACACAATGATGTGCCGTGTTGTTCTGTTGTCCACGGACACTCGGGGCAGCTCTCTCTCGCACGTGCCACTGGCATTCGTGTTCCCGCTAGCATTCGGTGTTCCCGTGCCACTGTGTAAGGACTGGATCAGGACGGCTCCTCCTTATGCTCTGCTTCTGTGTGTGCTGCTGTGCTCTCTTCTGTCTGTCTCTGTCTCTGCCTCTGTAGTTTCTCCTCTGGTCTCTTCCAAACTCTCTCTGTCTCTGCTTCTGTGTCTTCTTCTGTCTTTGTTGTCTCCTTCACTTCTGTGTCTTCCCATGTGTTTTCTTCTTCTGTCTCCCGTCAGTGCCCCCCCCCTCCCCCCCCCCCCCCGCCCCTGTCTTCTCCTTCAGTCTCAGTTTATATAGCAAATTACATAGGGCGGTGACACAAAGGTGGGCTGGACATTAGCAAATCAACAAAGAAGGGCAAGGCCATAATCTCAGGGAGATTAACAAAATCTCACTAAGGAGATTACTAGGAGATTCACTCAAGGGTGGGGTCCAAACAAGGGTGTGTCAGGGTGTGTCCCTTTCTTCCTTCCTCAGCTCTTTTTTTTTTTTTTTGCTTTTTTGGGTCACACCCGGCGATGCTCAGGGATTACTCCTGGCTCTGCACTCAGGAATTACTCCTGGCGGTGCTCGGGGGACCATATGGGATGCCGGGGATCGAACCTGGGTCGGCCGCGGGCAAGGCAAATGCCCTACCCGCTGTGCTATCGCTCCAGCCCCCTTCCTCAGCTCTTAAGCTGCTTAAATAGTTATAGTAAATTTACTTCTAATATTTCTAGTAATGTCATTCTGTATGAGCACAGTAAGAGATATATCAGACTTAAAGTTTGGTTCTTCCTGAAGACATTCACTACATATTCCAGATCACAGTCCTCAGGCCAGGTTAGTCTTCCTAATCCCAGCAGGGTCCTAGTCTCCTCATTACTTTTGGATCATGACAGCATTTGTCTATGACCATGCTTTAAGGTAAACTAAGTTCCCTGCGGCAAGGCTAAAAGGACAAACCCCATGTTATCCTACACTCACCCATGGAAAAAGTATTGCTGTATCACTGTCATTCCATTGTTCATCGATTTGCTTGAGCTGGCACCAGTAACATCTCTATTTGTCCTAGCCCTGAGATTCTAGTAGCCTCTCTTTACTTGTTCTTCCCAACAGTGCCACAGTGAAGGCTCTTTTAGGGTCAGGGAAACGAGACCCATCATTGTTACTGTTATTGGCATATCGAATACGCCACAGGGAGCTTGCCATGTGGGCAAGATACTTTCAGTAGCTTGCCAGGTTCTCTGGGAGGGAGAACTAGACAATAAGATCAATAATAAGTTTTTGGGAGCTTTGTTTTATAGTCTCTGGATCTTGGCTATTGATGGGATTACATGGTGGTTGAGGCAGTTTGTGGGTGTGGCTGCCAAGCTACTGGGAAAAGGGGAATCTGGGTGGAGGAGGCCCAGTCCTGATCCTAGAAGGCTTGGAAATAGTTTCCAATCAAAATAGATAATGGGATGGCTGGGGGAGGGATATAGCAGCAGATAGAAGGAAGTTTCCTTTCTCTCCCCTCTCCTTCTCCCTCTTTCTCTTCCTCTCACACCCCCTTCCACTTCTTCTTTTCCTCCTTCTCTCCCCTCCAGTCCCCTTCCCCTTCCCCTTTCTCTTCTCTCTCTCTCTCTCTCTCTCTCTCTCTCTCTCTCTCTCTCTCTCTCAGTCTCTTTTTCTCTTGAGGAAAGCTGGGATGATATGACAGAAACTGCTGAGGTACAGTCAAAAAAAGGAAGGAATAGAGCATGGGGATCTTGCCCACATGCACATGTCTGTGGCAGAAAAGCTGAAACATCAGGAAACCACGGGGGTACAGTCTGAGAGAGGCCAAGATACAAGATTTCAGGAGTCACACACTGGACCTGGCATCATGAGACAGAATGAGTGACACTGTACACAGGTGAAGGGAAGACCTGGGCATTTGGGGAGGGACTGGATCCATCTACTTACACTATACAATAAACTCTTAACTTCTTAACCTTCCAAACTATGCATGCAAATCTTTCATACAATTCTCAAGAACCTACCAGCACAGGAAAATCCACTTGGGAGGTAACACTGATGCTGATGTAAAAGCATATTTTAGAGCAGAAAGCACATTGACATGATATTCAAGTCCTTGGTCAAGGTCAAAGCCAAGTTCACATCATGGCTCAGCCAAGAGACGCATCTGTCCATTCCCAGTTTGCAGGATGCTCCGGCCTGCCCGTGATCTCTTCTCCCACATCACTGCCCTTGCCCAGTGCAGCTGTGCTGATCTAGAAACTTCCCAACAGAGCAAGCGATTGGCAAGGTGCTCTGGGCCCTGAGGCCTGCAGAATGGGGGGACCCCTACTGCTGATGCAGTGTTGGGAAAATGGTAACTCCAGAACTTTCCTGGATCCCCGTGACTGCTCTCAGACTCAGACTGTCCCTTCTGAGTTCCATTTTCAGGGGGATGGTCTCTAAGAGTTGGCCTTTGCATTAGTTCCTTACAGCGTGAAGTGCAAACAACAACTTGTGGGTGCCAAGGATGTTTTTTTTCCAGTCTCTTTGATGATGTCTTGGAGAGGAATGTCTTGGAGCAGAGAAAAAAGGAATGTTTACACAGCTGCAACTTAAACTCCAACAGCATTACATTATTTTTTCCCCACTTAAATATAATTTATTTTAGAACAATTTTAGGTTCATGGTAAAATTAATCAAAAGGCATCCTTGCTGCCCCAGTGGGCCCCCCGCAACCCACACCCATATCCTGTGCACGCGCGTGCACCACACACACACACATGCATACACTGAACGTCCCACTCTCTGACACTCCTGCACAATGGATGGAATGGATGAACACCTCAGTATCACTCAGGGCCCTTAACTTACCTCCCCAGTTGCTCTCAGTAGTGATATAGTACAGTGGTTCTCAAACACAGGTGCGTAAAGGTTGAAAGCCAATGGTCTACCACCCTGGTGCTAACTGTGGTCTGGGATCATTATGCAAACAGGTACTGGTCCACAGATTGGTGTCCAAACCCATAGCTTTGGAAAAATGGGTCATGACATTAGTTCCCCATCATCGGAGATGGGCTCACTGTCTTAAAGAGATAGTAGAGAGGTTAAGGTATATTTCTTGCTTGTGGCTGATCCCAGTTCTATCTCGAGTACCACATGGCTCCCCAAGTATCAATAGGTGAAGACCTGGAAAGCCTCTGTACCTCATCCTCAGGACTTTGAATTGCACTGATGGCCTGGTGAGTTAGGCATCACCAGAAGGGCATAAGCACCACTTGGGAGATGCCCCCACCAAGTAAATTGACTTAAAGAAAAAATGTTATGTCTTCTGCCTTTTCTATTTTCTACTATCAAGTTACAGGTAACCACTAGGCTTTTCCCTGTAGCCACAGTTTAGCCTTTTCTAGACTATCTTGTACTCGGAACTGAGGTGGGGAGACAGGGTAGAAAATTGAGATATATGGGGCCAGAAGGATAGTACAGCGGGTAGGGCTCTTATATCACACATTGCTGACCCAGGTTTGGTTCCTAGCACCCCATGGTCTCCTGAGCCCACCGAGAACAAAGTCCTGAGCACTGTCAGGTATGGCTCAAAAGAAAAAAAAAAGAAAGGAAAAAAGAGAGAAAGAAAAAACAAATTTTGGGGGGCATTCTGAGATATAGAAATGTTCTAAAGTGGAGAGAAACTCTCTTGCACTCTCTTGACTTTTTTTTTTTTTTTTGCTTTTTGGGTCACACCTGGCTGGCGATGCACAGGGTTTACTCCTGGCTCTGAACTCAGGAACCACTCCTGGTGGTGCTCAGGAGGCCTTATGGGATATTGAGAATCAAACCTGGGTTGGCCGTGTGCAAGGCAAGCGCCCTACCCACTGTGCTATCGCTCCAGCCCCTCTCCTCACTTCTTGAGCTTACGATAACAAAGAAACTCAGAAGAACTTGTTCTAATCATTGGTTACTGACACAAAGTTTGGAGACTGTTCAGATCTAACTTTTCTGTAAGGCCTATTGCTATATAATGAAACCTTATGAAGGATGTGGCTTAGGAGCAAGTCTAAATTCCCAAGTACCTGTGAATCTCAGCAGGGTCCAGGCTAGTCCCTTTGGAGAATTCAGCCCTAGACTTTCATCAATCCTTTTGTTTTCTTTGTTATCCTGTCTTGATCTTGAGATCTTTCTCTTGATAAGGACTAGAACCTGGGGTTCTGGTAGATATGACTAAGTTGTCTCTTCTCCAAAGTGAAGTGAAGATGGCATGAGTAAAGCCTCATTCCAGCTCAAGCCCTCTGAGTCCCCTGAGCTCCCAGTGCCCGTATAAAAGGGGCAAATACCCAGAACATGCAGTTAAAGAGGACTGAGTAGGCTGACAGCTACTCTCACTGAGTAGGAACTTATCCTGGCTTTTTTTCATTCCTGTAGCCCTCCTGAGACTTTTTGCTATGAAACCATAGAGTATGGAGCCTTTGCAGATTGATTTCACTGAACAATTTGCGTTATATTACCTCAAGATACTATGAGATACTATCAATCCTTAACATGTCCTTGCCCACTCCCATCCCACAGCCCTACCCAAGGCTGGCCCTACTTCTGTTTTTAGATTCCTCTCCCTCACTCCTCCTGCCATTCCAGCAAGCCAGGCTCTCAGTTTCAAACCTCCCTAACCTCCCTAGTAGGGGGGAGTAAGGAGCAGAAAAAAATATGTCTGATGGGCTCTGAATGCTGGGAGGAGATTATCTCTGGAAAAGACACTTATAAGGAAGCACTCTAAGAAGAGTCTCCTTCACAGCTCTTGGAAGACCAAATCTTATCTCCACTCAGAGCTAGAAGAACTTAACCCAGCATACCATTGTTTTCTGTGCATTCTCTGAGAACTTCCTAAGACCCTTCCCTGTCCTTAAAGTTGTCTGTCTTTTCAGATACATAGGATGGTCTCTGAAGCCCTGTGGGAGACAGTCTTGCTGTGTCTCAGCCATGTCTATAAAAGATATATACTTATCAATGAACCGATTACTTTTTCTTTCATTCCTCTCTGTGTGCTTGCTTCATTATTTGTCCAGTCTCTGAAGAACCCCTGGGGACATAGGATGATTTCCCTTGTGTCCCAACAGGAGCTCCTGGTTCTCTCCCCTCTGTTGTGTAGGCCACCTTCTCTCCATACCTTAGAGTCTTTCTACTAACTCCTACATGTCTTTTGCAATTCCTCACAACCATCTGTGGGTCCACCAATGTCTTCTTGTAGACCTAACCATGCATTTCAAAAGGATTGTGCTAAACACACACACACACACACACACACACACACACAATCCCTCCCCATCTTTTTACATCCATTAGGCTGCTCTCAGGGAATGGGGGCCTGAGAATATGCTAGAAAAGTCTAGGACTCCTATTCAAGCTAGAGCACAGATGGACGTGTGGTGGAGGAGGTGGGGCTGGCTGTTTTTCTCCCCCTAGAGTGGGGCCTGTTTGAGGATCAAGCTGAAGCCATACCTTGGGGCAGACCCAGGAATCAGAGTCTCCTCTTTGTTTCTTAGCTTCCCTGATGCTTCTTTTTCCAGCTCACTCCTATTCCTCTCTCAGCCTCTTCAATGGATCTTTCAACACTGTGCTCCAGACACTCATCTCATTTCCCATAACGCAATTTTTCTCTAAAATAGATCAACCCCATGGTTTAGGCTACCACTTTACTAAGTCCATTTGAGTCTCTAATGTGGACTTTCAGCCCTAATAGAAAGATTTTGATTTTTTGTTTTGGGGGTCACATCTGGCAATGCTCAGGAGTTACTCCTTCACTTCTTGGAGTGCTTGGGAGACCACATGGGGTGCTGGGGAATTGAACCCAGGTGGGCCGTGTGCCTGCTGTCTCTCTGGCCTCTAAAATTTTATTTTTTGAATTTGGATCTGGACACTTCTCCTGGTTGTTTAAAATGAACCAGAACCTTAAGCTCAGACAAACCACATTCCCAGTCTTTCTCCACCAGTCCAGCTTCTGTCGGACTTCCTTTTTCTACATTTGGACTCATCAAACTTTGATTCTTGGTGTTTTTTCTCTTTTTTCTTTTTTGATATTTCTTCATCCACATACCACCATAGCCCAACCTAGCTACCACACCTGCTCTTCTGCACAATCTCCCTCTTGCACATCTGTGTCCAATCCCCTGGCTCCTGGAGTCTCCAAACTCAGAATCACTGAGGTGTCTTCCAGAGAATTTGTCACCTGCTTCCCTTTCCCCAGATTCTGCTGCAATCCCCTAAACACAGCACCTGGATTCAGCTTCTCAGGGAATTTGTCTAATCTGCCCCTCTGCCCACACCTTCATGCTATCTAAAGTTCTCCATTGTCTATTGAAAAACTCCATAATCAGATTTTTCTAGGCCTTTCAGGGTTCGCTTTCAACCACCTTGCTGACCTCATTCACTGCTCCTTTTCCTGAATCACAGTCGAATCAGATTATTCTCAGTTTTGAAACTCACTATTTTTGTTCATACATTTATCTCATTACTTATCCTATACTGTCTATACCTGTAGTTCAGCACAAGTGCCATTTTCCCCCCTTGCCTCCGGGAGTAGAGCTCTCCTCTTTGCCAAGAGAAAATTATTTTTATTTTATTTTAATTTTTTTGCTTTTTGGGTTACACCCGGCGATGCACAGGGGTTACTCCTGGCTCTGAACTCAGGAATCACTCCTGGCAGTGCTCAGGGGACCATATGGGATGCTGGGAATCAAACCCAGGTCGGCCGCATGCAAGGCAAATGCCATACCCGCTGTGCTATTGCTCCAGCCCCTATTTTAATTCTATGCTCACTCTTTCTCAATTTATTGTTTTGTGTTAGGAGGCTCCCAAGAAGAAACACTGTTTTATTCACCATTGTTCCTTTAAAAGCAGCAGTACATACTTAAGATAGCATGTTGGAATCCACAGAAATGGAATAAAAGGATGGTGAATTTTTGAGGCTCTTGGGGGCACCAAAAGTTGTAGAGCATGCAACTTTGACCCTGCTGGGTGAAGTCAAGGTAAGTGAATACACTTATCTCAGCAGGAAGAGAATTGCCATTGCGGGGAGAGGAGATGCTGTCAGCATCCTTTTCCTGCTTGACAATATTGCCTCTGGCTGGCCCCACATGTGGACACAGGCAGGGCTCAGAGAGAGCATGTGTTGTGTTGGGTTATTCATTGTACTCAGAGCAACAGGGAATTCTTCTGGGGAGAGCAGGAGAGTGCTGGAAGGCTGCTCATAATATTACATCTAAGGCTTTTGTGTAATGTAACCCATTACCATATCCCTTGGGTGGCTCAAAGCCACAAAATCATAGAATGTTAGAGTTGGAAAGCAATTCAAAGTGGATCTTGTCAAAGTCCCTAGTTTTATGGGTAGGAAAATTCAGACTTAGAAAGGTTAAATAACTCTCCCGAGGTTACACAGAGAGGCATAAAAGCAGGATGAGAACCCAAGGGAGGAAAGAATCAATGTTTATCCAGTGCCGTGAGTCCACCAAGCAAGGCTAGACTCATAGTTGCCATAGGCGGGCCAGGAGATTGAGAAAGGTGGGGCAGTACAGGGAAGTAATGGCTGCATGATCGAGGCCCAGAGAGGTGATCTCTTGGCTGCTTGGTGCCTCTAATTTTTAAAGGTAAGTGGGAAAAGAGAGTAGCTTTTCCTGTACACAGAATATGGTGGAAGGTTTTCTTTCTAAGGAGGTTTCTGTTTACTCCATTCAATGAATGCAAGAGGCAATTAACATTTTTCATCTTGAGGAATAGTAAGTGATGGCAGAGAGGCTATGGCAGCTCTCCAAAAGAGTTTTGATAGATAGTTAGATAGATAGATAGATAGATAGATAGATAGATAGATAGATAGATAGATAGATAGATACATGGGCTGGAGCGATAGCACAGGGGGTAAGGCATTTGCCTTGCATGCAGCCAAACCAGATTTGATTCCTCCGTCCATCTTGGAGAGTCCAACAAGCTACCTAGAGTATCTCGCCCACATGGCAGAGCCTGGCAAGCTTCCTGTGGTGTATTCGGTATGCCAAAAACAGTAACAACAAGTCTCACAATGGAAACTTTACTGGTGCTGCTCAAGCAAATCGATGAGCAACGGGATGACAGTGATACAGTGATATATATACATATGTATATATTTAAGATCTGCCCTGCAGGGGTCCTAGGAGAGGGATTCAGTGGTAGGGATTAACTCAGGGCCTTCAAACTCCTACGAATGTACCCTGCCAGCTGAGCCACCTCCAGCCCTGATTGCGTATGAGATCACAGGTATGAGAACCACATTTTCTTTGCAGCACCTTATCTTCAGTTGCTTCCTGTAAGGATAAGGAAGGAAGCTGGTCCTACCCTGCTTGATTTCCTACAGAATTCTACTACTCTTTGGCAGATCAGTCATTTCCACACCTCTGAACTTTCACTGAGGGATGATCATTAACACAGATGATCAACTCACAGACTTCCCAGAACTTGACACTTTTTTGCCATTATTGGTGAAAATTGGTGCATTTTTTCTTTTTGGTTGTTTTTGTTTTGTTTTGTTTTCATTGTACTGTGAACATTGTTTTTTTTTTTTTTTCTCTCTAAATCTGTTTGGGAAGCAGGTAAAACAATGTTGGAGACTGGGAACCAGGAAGTGATGTTATCAAGGATTCTCTCTACTGCTGAGCCCTAGGAAGAAGGGGATGCAGAAGCAATGTAGGCAGATGGCACCCAGGGCTGTCATTTGGGTTTAAGATCCATTCCTAGGACTCTGGGTTTGCTGTGGAGTCCTGTCCAGAAAGATGGCAGCACGCAGGAGAGCAGATGATAGCAGCATTGTAGCAAATGTGGCAAGCCATGGAAAAGTCACCGTGAATCTCATTCCCATGGAAACAGTAATTGTGGCCTTGGATCTTGAGCACAGCATAGGTAATTAAGTGAATCAGACATTAAAATACAGCCGCCCATGTATCAATTTAATGGGTGGGAAGAGGCTCAGAATTAGAATGTGGTCATGGCACAAGGTATAATCAAAGACAACTGTGCTGCCCGGATGACTTTGCAGACCCCCAAGAACCAGCAGGTCTAAGAACCTGCCCTTGGATCTCCCACTTGAGCCCAGAGATGCAACCTAGCTGTGTTCATTCTGAGGCTGCCGCTGAGTTTCTCATTTATGTGCTGAAGAGTATGACATAGAGTCATTTTCACATGCACCAACTTTTCTCTGAAAACGGGGACAAGTTATTTCAATATCTGCACCATACCAGGCGCTGCACAGACAGAGCATTTGGTTTAATTTACAGATCACCAACTGACTAGCGGGGTCAGGGCTTTGTTCTGAGGGGTAGCCTTCAGCCCCTGAAAGGAAATCCCTAAACTCTCTGTCTTCCTTTAAAGCAATTTGACAACAATGAAAAAGATAAAACCGAACATACTGGCTATTATTTAATAGCTACTAGCCCCATTATTAAATGTGTGTTTTGTACTTTGAATTAAGTTGGTACAGAATTATCTCAATTAAATTGTTCAACCATAATGATGAGTAGAAATTGAATTCTAGTTTTAACCTAAATTGTGCAATTTAAACACACATGCATAAAAGAGATTTTTATGTACCTAGCTCAATTGATTATCAAAGTGTGAACAAATCCTCCTTCCTGAACTTTTATTTTAGAAAAAATATTAATTTCCATGTGTAATATGAGAATCACAAAGACCTTGATTGTCAGAGGATAATATTTCTTATACAAACAAGAGAAAATTAGATCATCATTAAAAGAGCCTGAAGATATCTGTTGAATGGCAAGCTTCCAGTGAAAATCAAATAAGTATCCTTATTTAATTGATATTATAAAGCAATTAGAGAATTTCATTTGCAAATGCTATTCATGGAAATCTGTACAATGAGAACACTTTTTTGGATTTTAAGAATCCCTTGTGTAGTATAACATTGGTTTCTCCTTTCTCCCTGGCCACAGGGAGCTTAAGTTTATTGGGTTGCACCCATCACAGTGCTCCTGAGGCACTCCCATTTCTCTGTGTTTATCTCTAACCTCTTCTCTGTGCTCTCTTCCCTAACCAGTTAATCACCATTTCCCCCTAAGCAGTACCTATGACTTGTAAAGTCAAATTCCTCAGAAATCTCTGATTTTTGTATAGGAAGTGAAATATTGTTTTTCTCCTTCTTTTATGTCCTTTTGCATAGTTTACTTCAGAGCAATGTCCTTTTTGTATAACAGGAAGATAGTTAATGCTATGCTTTTGTAACTTGGGAGTTAATTGACTCTGAACAATATTCACTACTGGGCATCTGTTTTCTCGACTTATACCTAAATTGCCCTTAGTTCCTAGCACCCCAAAAGCAGAGTCCTGGCAAGGGACTAAATGGACCCATGGCAAGCTGTGAGCTACTCTGGCATTGAAATGAACCAGGCCAAGTGCCATAATATTTAACTATAAGTTAAGAGCATGGTCATGGACAAATTCTGCCATGATCCAAAGAGTAACAACTGGATAAGGACCCTGCTTAGGGTTAGGAAAGACTAATCTGGCCTGAGCACTGTAGTCTGAGATCTATAGTGAGATGTCCCAAGGAGAATCACCCTATAAGCTTAATGTATCTCTTCCTGTATCCATACAAAATTACTAATATTATGAAGTAGAATTAAGATGAATGTTTAAATGGTTATTGGAATAAGGAAAGGAGAAACACACCCCTAGGTGGTATTTCGCCCTTGAGTGGATCTCCTGGTTGCAGGAGATTGTAAGGATGCACTTGCATATGTTGATTGGGCTACCCCCAATACTTGGAACATGGGCGCAAGACCAAGGCTGTGAGAAGGAGCATGGAGAGACTAGCATGGGGGATAGGAGGAGATGGGAATGAGGGGCAGAGTGAAACTGGAATGGAGCACTTAGTGAGACTGGAACAGGCACATGGGACTAAATGGCAACTGCTCACCAACCAGCCTGGCGTCTCTGTTTCTACCTTCATGAGTCGGTTGGTGGAGTCGTGATGGGGAAGCAGCTCATGGCCTCCGAACGCATGTGGCGGGCAAGAGAGACCACCACTGCCACCAGCAGGGGCTTATTCATTTGTTTTGTGATTGCACACCTTATATTTCCTGGTTTTCAGAAAGTCTATTTTGGAGCGATAGCACAGTGGTTAGGGCATTTGCCTTGCACGCAGCTGACCTGGGTTTGATTTCTCCATCCCTCTCAGAGAGTCTGGCAAGCTACAAACAGTATCCTTCTTGCACAGCAGAGCCTGTCAAGCTGCCTGTGGTGTATTTGATATGCCAAAAAACAGTAACAACAAGTCTCACAATGGAGATATTACTGGTGCCCGCTTGAGCAAGTCGATGAACAATCTGACAACAGTACTTAACAGTGCTACAATGCTATTTTGGAGGGAAAAAAAAGGAAATAAGGAGAAAACTATTTTTAAAAATTTAATGCATCTTAATTCTCAGAGTCCTGAGAGTGTTGAAGATACTTGAACTGTATTAAAAAAAGAATTGCTTTGGGGAGACAGAGACATAGTACAGGAGGTAAGGCATTTCTCTTGTCAACTCTAGTGTGATTCCTGGACCACATAGGGTCCTCTGTATCCTTCTAGAAGTGATCTCTGAGCACAGAGCCAAGAACAAATGCTAAATACCATCAGGCATAGCCCCCAAAGAAAATCAGAGAGCAAAATCAGCAAGCAAAAGCAATCCTTCTGAATTCAGCCAGAAGCACCAACAGCTCTCTTTTCTTGATATCATAACCTCCACAGAGCCTAAAGTTCTGACATTGCTTTCATTTCCCAACTTTTGGGTTGATCCTCCTGCTCTCATTGGGATTGAGAATGGCATTGCTCTGCCTCGGTTGCCCTGTAACAAAGGTTCTGCCAGGAGGCTCCAAGGGCAGCCCTATGGCTTGGGCGTGGGAGAACTGGAGTCCCAGAGCGCCCCACATTGAAGGCTTCTTTTCACACATCTGAATGCGGGGTCACATTCTTCTTCTGATTTTGCCATCCTTGAAGCCTGCAAGCATCAGGAAGGGTTATAAGAAAAACAAATTTCTGGATGATTTCTGCCTGGACCCAAGTCAGGATCTATGCAGGGGGCTGGGGGTTAAAAGGGTGGGGGTGGGGGGTGGCTAGAGTCCAGTGACCAGCTGGTCCACCAGACCAGCCTTGCAGGTGACGTTGCTGTGTATGGAGTTTGAGAATGACTGTCTCCCAGGCCCCTGCCTCCCGGCACCTGGGAACCTGGAACCTCTTTGTTATTTGTGCTTTTGAGGGAGTCCAGGGTGTGTGTGTGTGTGTGTGTGTGTGTGTGTGTGTGTGTGTGTGTGTGTGTGCTTGCATGTTTGGATTTCTCTCTATGCTAGCACGCAAGTATTCTGGGCATGTTCTCTCAACTCCACTCAAAGGCCTCCTTTGGAGAGGGCCAGACCCCTTCTTTTCCTGTCAGAATCAAAGCCCATTCTTCCTTTCCAGCCCTGCTCTTCACTCTCCTCCCTGGGTCCCCTGAACTCCGCAAGCCCTCCCTGGACTGGCCCCGAGCCCACTGAGGCACAGGAGGGAGAGTGATTGAACAGCTCCTGGTGGTGCCCAGCAATCAGGGGTTCATTATCTTGTGACACAGGAGTAGTCAAACGGAACGTTCGCTGAGTTTAAGCGCACGGAAAATTGTGCTTTAATATAATTATTTTTGAAAGATTCTTCATCAGAAAGGTTAATAAGAGCAATACAGGTTAATAACAGCACCAAGGCCGTCTCCAGCCTCTGATAATTGACCTTATTGATATGGAAAGTACCCCGTGGCTCACCTTGGGAGTGTGGAGCTCTCCCCAGTCAATTATCTTATAATGACAACTGCCTCTTCAGGGCTGGGTGCTCCTCTGCCTCCCTCTCCCCGCCCTCACTGGAGCCCTGGGATTTCTCTGCAGTTCCCTCTTCAGGAGGGCGGGATGGGGACCAGCAGCAGTGATAGCTGACATTCACCGCATGTCCTGGCTCTGCTCTTCCACACAGCTTCGTCTCATCTCCTTAGATTTCCTCACCAGGCTTGCAGGACCTGGGCTAGGCCCATTTTATAGATGGGGACATGGAGACAAGGGGAAGAAAAGGTCCCTTAATAGAGAGGGTGTGTTCATGGCCCTTGGCTAGTTGCTCAATTAATTCAGCCCTGTGGTTGGGCAGCTGCCCATCCAGAAGCATTTTTTTTTTCTTTTTGGGTCACACCCGGTGATGCACAGGGGTTACTCCTGGCTGTACACTCAGGAATTACTCCTGGTGGTGCTCAGGGGACCCTATGGGATGCTGGGAATCTAACCCGGGTTAGCCGCATGCAAGGCAAATGCCCTACCCGCTGTGCTATTGCTCCAGCCCCCAGAAGCATTTTTTTTTGTCCTGGCTCATGTGGGGCCACTGGGCAAAAGCTGAGATGAGGCCTGTGTGTCAGCCACATGTCCCAAGTGCTACAGGGTGAGACGGGGTGGAGGCATATGGAGTGATATGCAGAGGGGCACTCTAGACGGGTCCCGGCGGGTTGAATGTCAGCCATGGTACTTGGTCCTCTGGAGGCTGAGCCCTGGCTGCATGTCACCTGCTTTCACCTGAAATTGATCAGCTCCAACCCCCCGGTGCTGATCGCTGGTTACCCCCGTGGCAGGCCTGGTGCACCCCTCCACGCAGCTACACATTGCACAGTGTCAGTCACTGTGTCCCCTGCAGAGAACATCCGCCACTTTCCCTTTGGGCACCTTTGGGAACTGACCTGCAGGAAGTCAGGGCTCAGTAACAGCCTTCACGAGCAGGTCTACTGATCAGAGCGATGATCCGGGGCCCTAGAGCAATCCTGGCCAGTGATCTGGGCACCAAGACCCACTCCCCAAATCCTGAGTACAGAGCGGTCACACTGGAAGTTGCATGGGAGATGGGAGTACACTGCTGACCCTCACTCCTCCTTTCTCAACAGGAAGCAGAGATGGCCACATCTGAGGCCATGGGAAGCAAGAGTTATTTTTAACCAATAAGATATTCCAGCATCAATAGAGTTAGAAACTACTGACAGTCACTTCTGTGGGTGGGAAGGGTTGGCAACAGGAGCTGCTCGTAGGAACTGAGAAGTTCTTTCCCCCTTTCTGAGCTCTTAGGGTATGTAGTAGTCAAGCCCCAGACCGCTGCTACATGTTTGTAGTGACCCCATGTCTATTGGACAGGGAACAGGTGGACAAGAGCCAGGCCAGTACAGGTCATCAGCTCGGCTGGGCACCAGAACCCTGGGCACAGTTCCAGCAGAGAGACTAGACAAGTGACTTCATCTCCAACGTTAATGAGTGTCTCTTCACAAGCCTGAGTGGAGGTTAAATAAGGTGGCTCTGTGAATCCATTGGATATTAAATAAAGTCTTCCACAATCCCTGTTAAATAAGTTGCTCTTGGTGGAGGGATGGGTGTTGGAATACTGTATGACTGAAATCCAATCATGAACAGTTTTGTAATGCTCTAAAAAAAAAGTAAAAGAAAAAAAGAAACAAAAAGTCTTTAGACAAATAAATAAATATTTTTTAAAAAAAGAAATTTCTACTTTTCAGGTCTGAGAAATAGTCTGAGGCCTTGAACCCCTCCCCCCCACTACCTTTTATTAAAATGACTTTTAGGCCGCAGTGAATGCAGTATTGTGGGTAGGGAGGTATCACTGGTGTGTGTGTGTGTGTGTGTGTTTGTGTATGGGATAATGGGTCAATGTATACTGATCAAGCACAAAATGATCTGGCTGGGATCAATACTACTTTGAGATCAGTTCCATCTACATTCCTGATTTGGCTTTTGTGAGATTTTGCATGTGAGATCATGCAAGATAGCAACAAAAGTCCAAAGGCGACCTAAGAGGGATAACTGAGCCAAGCAATTGAGTTGGAGCAGTGTATGTGTGTATGTGTGGGGTGTGTGTGTGTGTGTGTGTGTGTGTGTATGTGTGGGGCGGGGAGAGGGAGAGGTGTTGGCATCTTTGGGAGACTCGGAAGGGGCGGATACACTGTGATGGGTGTGGTGTTGAAATTAGATGCATGAGAAAACCATTATTAATAGCATTGTAAACCACAGAATCTCAAAAAAAAAATGAAAATCAATAAAATGAGACCATGTCATGGAAATTTGGATAGAACAGGATTCAATACTGTCGCCACAGGCCTAGAAACATTCTGTTTCTTCTCAGCTGAGAAATGGAAAACCATGAACCATGGGAGAGAGTGAGGTGTCAGGAGGCAGTTCCCTGATCACTTTGGGGTCCCTTTCTCTAGCCTGGGTGGGAGGCGGGCCGGAGGCCTGCAGTGGAGAATGTGCCTATTATTCAGCCTTCCTGGTGCTGCCTGGGCTCCTTCCTGGGGTCTAAGCCCCTTGCCTACCCTATGTACCCCATCTACCCTTTCTTTGCTTTGCTGTGGTTTCCCTGTACCTTGGGCCTACAGGACTCTGAGGACATGCTCACTACCTAATGCGAAGGTGAAGATGTTCCTGTAGTGGCTGCAGAGCCTGTGCCTTCCCTTTCCTCCCTTCTCCTCTCTCCCCTCCTTAACTCTCCTTACTTCTCCTCAATTTGGGGGTTACACCTGGTTCTCAGGGATTACTGAGGCTTTATATTCACAGGTCACTCCTGGAAGTGCTGTGGGGACTATATGTGGTTCAGGGATCAAATGAGATATGTACAAGGTAGGATCCTAAACTCCGTACTCTCTCCAGTCTTGTCAGGAATTAAAAAAAATAAAATTATAGCTTCTGAATCCACAGAGAAGCGGCAGACATTCTGGTGAGCAACGCGGCCCGGACAATGCTCCGGACCCGAATCGGGGCCAGCAACACTGGGGGGCCAGAGGGAGGAAGTGCCGCCAGCACACCTTCTCCAGATGGAACCCTGGCGACACTGAGCAGCAACTAACACGGCTCCAGGATTCGGGACGGACAGATCCGAGCCGCACGGCCTTTTCTAACACCTGAAAACATACAATCTTTGAATGGAAAACTAATTATCAAATGCCTCCTTATTAGGGTTATCTTGTTTGGGGATATAACTCCCACAACAATAGTGAGTTTTGTGTTGAAATATGGAACGTAATCAAGGTGAAGAGAAAATAAAGTGAGGTTTATCAGTTATACAGTTGGGGTGGGAGGCGGGGGTATAACGGGGATTTTGGTGGTGGAATATGGGCACTGGTGAAGGGATGGTGTTTGAATACGGTATAACTGAGACATAAACCTGAGAACTCTGTAACTTTCCACATGGTGATAAAATTTTTTAAAAAATAAAAATTAAGACACACACACAAAAATTATAGCTTCAGAGAACAAAGGGTCAAATATTCATCCTAAACAAATTGTAAAGTGTCAATTTAATTGGGCTATTTTTAAAGAGGTTTACTTTATAAAGTAAAAGCTGGCTGATTTCAACTGTGAGTGTGGAAAGGTCTGACTGCAGCTGAATCTCATGAAGACAATGTTCACAAGAAACAGACTAGTTCCTGGTGTTCCATTTGCCCTCAATGGAACGAACATCTCCGAATGCAGCAACTACCTGTACGTGGGTCGAGAACTCAACATGACAAATGACCTGGCACCTAAACTGCGTAGGAGGAAGAGAGCAACGTGGAATGCCTTCAAGAGGATTGAAGGACTGGTTAAGAGTATGAAGAATCTCTGGCACATCTTTTCAACACCACCATTCTTCCTGCACTAACATAAGCCTCAGAGACCTGGGCCTTATGAAAACAGGATGAGAGTGCTATTCGGGTAACCCAAAGAGGGATCGAAAGAGCTATGCTTGAAGTATCACGTTCAAGTGAGAGAAGGAATCCAGAGTTTTGACCCCCATCGACAATCAAGAATCAGGGATGCTGTCTCATTTGCCAAAGTGTTGAAAATCAGATGGGCCAGACATGTAATGTGATTTAGAGATGACCGCTGGACTAGAGCTGTTACCAATTGGATTCCACAGGATATCAAAAGACTGCGTGGCCGCCTATCTACTAGATGGTCAGACTTCTTCGTCAAGACCCTGAATGAACGGTTTGAGGCTCTTTGTGTCCCTGGAGCGAGCAGATGCCATTGGGCTACACTAGCATGCAACAGGGGCAAATGGAGATATTACTGGCACCCGTTCAAACAAATCAAGGAACAACGGAATGACAAGTGATACAAGTGATTACTTTATAATGGTAACAATAACACAAAAATATCCAGGTAATTTCTTTAGCATTTAATTATCTGTCAAACGCTGTGCCAAGAAGACATCTCAAAGAGCATATATCCAAAGCTGGAGCAGCTCTCTGGAGACCAAGGCACCAAGGATCCCTGGCTAGATCTTGTTTCCCAACTTTCCATGCACACAAAGTAGTCTGAGGAGCTCTTTCATTTTAATTTTATGCAAATTAGGACTGACACTCAGTTGTGATTCTTAAGAGACCTGCATCCATCCCACTTACATCCTGCTTACACGGGGAGAAGATTCAAATGTCAGTTGTGTTCAGAGTTGAGTCTTTCTCACCAGGGAATAAAAATAAGTTCTTACAAACCATCTTGGTCTAAACAAGAAGCAATGAGTCTAAGTGATCCAGGCATTGAGAAGTTAGAATTCTTAGTGACAACCAGGAGTTCTAATATATAGAAGTAGCACAGAGAGTAGGGTGTTTGCCTTGCACACGGCCGACCCGGGTTCGATTCCTCCGTCCTTCTCGGAAAGCCCAGCAAACTACCGAGAGTATCCCGACTGCATGACAGAGCCTGGCAAGCTACCCATGGCGTGTTTGATATGCCAAAAACAGTAACAACAAGTCTCACAATGGAGGTGTTACTGGTGCCTGCTCGATCAAATCCATGAGCAACGGGATGACACTGACAGTGACAGTGACAGTGACAGACCATAGCCATCTTTAGTGCACCCATATCAGAGCCTAGAGTGGGTGAATGGGATCTCTGAGCACTCCCAATGGCAGCTTAGAGAAAAGAAGTCTGTTTCCAAAGAAGGTGGTTGAACATCCAAAATAGAGTGAGGTGTGTAGAACTAGAGAAAAGAAAGTGGCTGCTGAAAGTGGAAGGTCAGAATACAAGCAATTTGGGAACTGGAAAGATCCCATTCTACCAGCTTGGCATCTGGTGTACCTGTGGGTATGGAATTGAACTATCAGTCATGCTCTGGGAACCCATTATAACTCTGCAGCTGGAGGCATGACTTTCTCAGACTGGTTTCTATTCAGTTGCTGCAGGAAATCCAGGACATCAAATCCTCAGACTTCCGGTACTCTCGTTGGGTTCACACTGAGGTGTCAAGAGAGGGTTCCAGAGAGTCCAGTGGCAGAAGTAATGTGGGAACTGGAAGTAAAGTAAAATCTTGTGCTAGCTAGACTGCGGTGGTGGTTGTCCGGACTATGCATTGAGAGGGGTGGGAAAGAGCCAGAAGCAGGTCAGTCTGGAAAGAAGATACCAAGATCCAGCACGGATGAATAGGAGAACCAGATTGTAGCTTGAATCTAGTGGAAAATCAATAGCGAGGTACTGATTTCAAATTATAAAAAGAAAGTATTTGGAAGCAAAAACACTCACATTCGCACTGTCAGGTCCAAAGCACAATTACTAGAGTTAAGGAAGGGGGTAGAGACACAAAGTTTGGGCCACTTTAGCTTCCCCTTCCAGCTCTAATTCTCTGATGTGTAGGCATATCAATGTTAATAGGCCTGAACCTATTTTATATGATCCTGGAAACGCTATAGCTGTCGAGTTCCATAATCAATGGAATTGACATCAATAAGTTCTGAGAGGGTGTCTGGATCGACCTTGTCTTTTGGACTTCAGCCCAGGGTCTGGGTATAAGATGAGCCAAAGCCTGCAGGAGGGCAGGAGTTTTTCACTTTGTTGCTTTCAATGTGTATTTGGTTGTATGGGTGCCTTGAGATTTCCAAACATTAGCTACCTTTAAATCAAGTCAGGCACCTTATAAATCAAAATGATAAATGATTGATAAATAAACTGTCATTGCTACAATTAGATTTTCCATTATACTTGTATGCTATAATTTAAAATGTAATTTCCCTTGAAGCTCATAAAGGCACTGTAGTAATAGGGTGTCACAATGTATTAGGGGCCTGTGTGAGCATGGTGGCTAAGCACATACCTTGATGAACTGTGCGAATTGAGCTGTAAGGTTTAGTGCAGACATACAAGTTCAGTGTTCAAGGCGTGGTATGTTTCAGCCAGAAAAGCGGAGGATTTCAGAGGGAGGAAATCCTCCAAATGTGTGGGGGGAAAGAAAATGAATTTGCACAGGAATAAGCACTTGAGTGTTGAAGAGCTCGGGTCCAGCCATGCTTAGCACGAATCAGCTGCATCATTTTACATGCGCCTGTGCCCTGCTGTCTCAAGAAGTATTTAATGTGGCTTATGAACATTCAATCTATTTTCCACCACTGCTGTCCCCACTGAACAGGGAGAGGATTGAACTATGAATGACCTGAAAACTCAGATCTTTGGAAATGTGATGCAGGCAACTGCACTTTGGAATCAGATCCCTGGTGATTTTGATTCGAAGTGTCACATCTGCCTTCCATAAAGGAAGCGGACACATTTTGGCCAGCCTGCAAAGAGACGTGACAATGAATAAAACAGTTTTTAATCCCCAGAGGGAGAGGGAGTTCCCCAGTGAAGTTGGGGAATTTGGGGGAACACTCCAATTGGAATTTAATGGTGCTGGGGTTGACCAGCATTGTATCAGCAGAGTAGGGGTCATGGGCAGTTTATAATTTGGGGGGACTCATGCCCAGGATTTATTTCTGGGTCTATACTCAGTGATTTATGCTCGTAGTGCTCAGGGACCATGTGAGGTTGAACTGGGTCAGCATTATGCAAGGTAAATGCCCTACCCTCTGTACGATCCCTATGGTCCAGTTAATAATCTTAAGACAGCACTGTAGCACTGTAGCACTGTCCTCCCATTGTTCATCGATTTGCTCGAGTGGGCACCAGTAACATCTCCATTGTGAGACCTGTTGTTACTGTTTTTGGCATATCGAATATGCCATGAGTAGCTTGCCAGGCTCTGCCATGTGGGTGGGATACACTCGGTAGCTTGCCAGACTCTCCGAGAGGGACGGAGGAATCAAACCCGGGTCGGCCACGTGTAAGGCAAATGTCCTACCTGCTGTGCTATTGCTCCAGCCCTTAAATCTTAAGACAGACTACAAAGAAAGATCGGTGATTTCTGATTCAGCTAAATAAACGCAGCAAATTATGTCCTACTTGAACAGACATTTAGGCATATAGAGAGGCTTGGAGAGAGATTTTTCCTTCCCTACAAACACATAAAAGAACAAATAGAAACAACTTGTGGTTGCCCTTATCAGTGAGAACCATTGTTTAAAAAATACAAAAATAAAATAAAACCAGGAGATGAAGTTTAGCTCCTGGTTCCCGAGGTACCTTTCCTGAATCTGAGAGCAGTGCAACGATCCTGTGGCTGATTCTTAACTCTCCAAGGCTCGGTGTGTCTCTCGGGCTGCACAGAAGCCTTGCATGACACACACCAATGGCTGCCCCCTGGCAGCCCTGCCTCTGTCCACCCCCACACCCCAGGAGCTTGTGAGCCATCTCTGTGGATGTTTGAAGAAGGAGCAGGGTCACCCAGCATTCCACAAACACATTCAGCCCCAGCTCCCCGCTCATGGCTCATTAGTGCCACTGCACAGCCTCAGTGAAAAGTCCACCCAGAGCGAGGGAATGAATGTCCCCATCCCAGTGTTCAATTAGCTCCCCCTGTGCCTCTCTGACCTTCGGGAGGGGGAGGTGACCCCAGATCATTACTGGTACAGCCAAGTGTGGCTGGGAGGCTCTGGTTGGTGTCAGAAACCCTGCTGTCTGCCTATAATTTCTCATGTAGCTCTTTCCTTGTACCCCCAATTGGCCATCAAATGGTTCAATTGACCTTAAAATGTAAATTGTAAATTGTGACTTGAGCAAACTGGGGATTCCAGAGTGACCGTTGCCCGCCCCCTCCTCACCCTCCTCTCTTAATCTGCCCTTAGCATGACAGGTGGGGCTTTTTTCTCCATTTTTTTTTTCCTTAAGGTTTTCAATACATTTTTTTTTTTCTTGTTCAGGAGGATGCAGTCAGGGTGTCTTCCTCAAACCAGGCCTTATTAGCAAGGGTTCTTGGTCAGGCTGTCCCCGTGATTCATTAAAATAAATGGATCCAGCTTTCTAGACTCGGATTAGGAGTTCACACAATGTAAGAGGAAGCTTTTTGGAATTGCTGTTGGAACTGGGAGAATTTCTCTTTCCTTTTTCTCCAGGATGCTGAAGACAGAAGGGAGAAATTTCCCTGAAGACTCATCAGCAGCTTTGATGATGCCTTTTGAGAGGTTCAAGTGTTCACCTAGGACAGAGTCACAGTAACACATGGGTCGTGTCCACGCCAGGCTGAAGGCTACAGTTGATTGTGTCCCATTGCTCTGTCCCTTCCTAAGCCCTTTGTCCACTGGATGCCAGAATTAGAGCAGAGGCTTTCGAATGTACCTACGGCCGCCAGCTTCCAGACAGAGTGATTTCTCTGTTCTTGTCCCTAGCTTGCTTTCCACGGTCCCTGATTGGGGGTATCAGGGGACACTTGCAGGTAGGGGTCCCAAAACCCTGTTTTATTCTGTTCTACTCACATTCGGAGCCTGGCAGGCAAATTTTACAAAATAGCAATGACGCAGCTCCGAGGGGCTGTAACAATTACAAAACGTAATTTAAATTAGAATTTAGGAACGTCAGTAACTTATTTAAGAACTTAAGCACAAGATTTATGAACCTGAAAAATTCAGGGTCACAAATTCAAGAGGCCCCCCCCACCTCTTGCTGTTAGGTGTTATAGGCAGGGAAATTGAGGCATGTGTGAAGAAGTGAATCACCTAAGGCCACTTGGGCGGGTGCCAGGACTCCTACCCAGTCTCTCAGTCTGATTCCTCGTCTTTTAATTTCATGTCTGAATCCTGTGCTATTGAGATTTGAACCCTGAAGTGCCAAAATGTATAAATTTGGGCACCTTATAATTCAACAGAGATATTGGAAAAATCCTGTTACAGTTGTACTTCATTTTGCCTGAGAGAAGTTGTATGCAAATCTAATCACATTTGAAAAATAGAAGAAAATTGCTCTCTTAAAATTAACCCTACAGTCAAATCTTCCATGAAGCCATGGCTCCTTTTCTTATGCGAGTAATTGTACCCTAATTAATCCTTTTTTGTGTGTGTGACTTCCCGCCCCCCCCCATTCCTGAAGAGTGCAGCCTTCCATATTTAGAATTGGAGCAGAGCCCCGGGTAAGGCTTTATCTGATGACTGGGGGTGGGGTAGTTGAGTTGGCACCAGTCTAGGAAGCTCAGGTGTCATTTATTCTGTTTGTGTTAGGGTGGAGGTATTTAACAGGATGCTTCTGACCCTCCCCTCTCTCTTCCTTCTTTCCGTGTCTCTCTCTTTTCATTAGGAAGGCAAGTGTACTGTCCTAAGCTTTGATTGCATCTAGAGCTAATTCCCAGTTTTCCACTCTGTGGAGAAGCCAGGAAGTTGAAGGATCTAAACCACTGATTCCTGTCAATGTGTTAGCTCCCTGGAAGTATTCAGTCAATACCCAGTAGGGTTGCTGTAGCTAGAAAGTCAGAGTACTCACACACCTGCCTCCAGAAAATGCCAGAAGATTTTTTGTTGTTGTTGCTTTTTTTGGGTCACACCCGGCAAAGAACAGGGGTTACTCCTGGCTCATGCACTCAGGAATTACTCCTGGTGGTGCTCAGGGGACCATATGGGATGCTGGGAATCGAATCTGGGTCGGCTGCATGTAAGGCAAACACCCTACCCGCTGTGCTATCGCTCCAGCCCCGAAGCAGCATTTACCAAGCATCTCCTCAGACAAACTGCCTTGCTGAGAATCTTAGAGCAAGAGGCTTAGAACAAAATTTCTTTTCTGGGCCCCTAACTCCACCTGTCTAAGGATTGAGGCCAGGTCTCCTGAAGACATCTGTCTGGTTTAGTCATAGCTAACAACCAAAGATAGGGAGAAACTTGAATCATGTGTGCAGACAGAACCACTCACAGTGCCTGCGGGAGCTGGACACAAAACTCTTAGCAATTGGAGTCAGAGAGAGAGGACAGTGGATGGGGCACTTTCCTTCACACACACCAAACCCAATTGGATCCTCAGCAGTCCTTGTGGTCCTTTGAGGACCGCCAGGAGTAATCCTGAGCACAGAACTCTTAGCAACTGTCTCCAGTATTCAGTCGCAGCCAAGTCTCATGTTTTCAGTGGCTCCAAATGAACATCTTCTCCTGGAATTGCAGTTTTCTCTTCCCTCTTTTCCTCCACCCTTCCCACTCTTCATTCCATGGTCTAGTCTCCACCAGCTTCATGTGTAACATATATTTGCACTCTGCCCCTCCTTCTTCCCCACAACTGGTCCATTAGGTTCCATATCGCCATTACTTCAGGGTTACCTAGACCAACTTCCAGTGACGAGGACCTTCGTTCCCACAACCATTCCTTCCAGAGCTCCCTGTGACCCGGTCCTGTGTGTGGTGGTGGGGTGCAGGTGGGGATAACTGGCTGGGGGAACTATGGGAAATGTTTCCTCATCATCACCAGGCTCAAAGAACGAACTACATTTTCTATTACAAGCTGTGTTCCGACTCCTTCAAACCTCTGTGTGCTGCTGGGTTTTTCTCCCTATTTCTAAGTGCCTCTGTGTGTGTGTGTGTGTGTGTGTGTGTGTGTGTGTGTGTGTGTGTGTGTGTGAGAGAGAGAGAGAGAGAGAGAGAGAGAGAGAGAGAGAGAGAGAGAGTGAGGGGGGGGAGAGATCTGCTGGAAATCATGTCTCTGAATAATTGTTCTGCCTCTCAGAATTCAATTGTTTCATTTGTTCATTAACAGCTTATTCATTAAAGGACAAAGCACTCTGCTCTCTTGGAGGATCTATGGACTCAAGTGCTTTCAGAAAAGCAGAAGGTCTCTGGGACTTGAAGCACATTCTGCAGTGACTTGGAGGACCCACCCCTTCAATTCATCAGAGAGCTGGGGAAGGGGCAGTAATACACATGCAAATGAGAGACTCTAATCTTTTTGTTGAGTTGGTTCCCCCTAAGAAAATCAAGGGCTTTACTCACCTCTTCTGCTGAGATAAGATGCTGAGCTCTACTAAGCCTGATTCGACAGCAAGGTGCTCTCACTGGGGAGCACAACACAAACTTTCTAGAACATTCTTCTTATAGGAATATATTTTTTTTCTCAGATTGCTGAGCAGATATTCCCAAATGGCCTTGTCCAGAACTTTAAAAAATCTGGTCTTTTTAAGTGCTGGAAGTATAGGGTTGAAGCTATAGTATAGCTGGTATGGCATTTTCTGTGCACTTAGCCAACTCAGATTCAATCCCTGAAACCCCAGATGCTCCCCAAAGCAATCAGGAGTGATCCCTAAGCACAAAGAGAAGTAAGTCCTGAGTACAGCAGGGTGTGAACAGAATGATGCTACAAGTCGCAGTATCTGTGCATGTCATAATCAACCCTAGCAGGCAGAAATTCAAGGCAGGTAAGGACAGGGTGCAGTTGGCTGTCAGACTCTGAGAAAGCTGCAGCTGGAGAGAGGAAGCTGGCTTTGTGTTGAGTACCAGGGAGAACAAAATGTTTACTAACCGAGTTTTGATTCAGGGGCAAGCTGGGGATAGCTGAGCGGGATTCCTGTAGAGACAGAGCTGGCCAATGAGTGTTACAAGCCAGGAAGTCAGACAGACAGCAGGACATGAGACAGCCTAGAAAAGGAATCACAGCATCTATTGAGTGTGGACTGTGGTCAGAACAAGGTTAGAGACACATTGACCAAATGCTGAGTGGTAAGGCAGGTCTAGGATTCCCAGTGTCCTGCAACCCAGAGAATGACTGATCTTAGGTCTGCATGGGCAGAGAGCAGGCAATTGATTTTTGAGCTTCTTTATGATTTCAAGTTTGCCGTGGAGAGGTGTAGAGAGCAAGGGAGAGGAAGACAGTACTAGCAATTGAGAGCCTGATTATAAATTCGTGGACACTTCTACTCTTGACAAGCCCTGCAAGCTGTTTGTTATCCTGCCTGCAAAATACAGAAGGCACCAGTGCTCAAGGGCGCTGAATGACTTCCTTAGATTGTTACTAAATGATAGTGCTGGAATGACCCTTTTGGCCTCTCATTCTTTTGACAAACCACAACAGCTAATCATGGGCATGGTAATATTGATGAAGAAGCTATTAAAATATCAGTCATGTCATTTTCTGGTTCTGTGGTAATGAAAGTGTGGATTTCAAATCAAAACAACCAATTATTCCAACAACAAAATGGGTTTGCTTGAAAATAAATAGCAGGACAAAAGATTGACTGAAAAGTTTTCGTCTCATGGGGAGATACAAATACACTTCCCTTAAATAAGGCATCCGTGTGAGTCCTTATATAGCTTGGAGAGGGGCCTTTTCCAGGGCATAGGGGACTGGGGGTGGGGGGATGTGGGTGTGGAAATGTACCTCTCTGCAGATCAGAGACCCAGGGCAAGTTGGTACCTATAGTTTGGAGCATGTGTGACACTTAACTAACTTCCCAGTCTAATATGAGTAAGATTTAGTTCATTAATGTTTAGAAAATCTCATTATTGAATACATACGATATTCTAAAAAATGTTACTTTTTAAAAAAATTAATTAATTTTATTTCTATTTTAATTAATCATTGTGAGATACATTTGCAGACTTGCAGACTTTCATGATTGCGTTTCAGTCAAACAATGTTCAATACCCATCCCTCCACCAGTGCCCATTCCCACCCCCAATGTTCCCAGTATCCCTCCCCCCATCCCCACACCTTCCTAACTCCTGTCTCTGTGGCAAGCACAATCTCTCTTTCCCTCTTACTCTATCTGTCCTTTTGGGTGTTATGGTTTGCAATATAGGTAACAAGCAGCCGTCATGTTTTGTCCATAGTCTACTTTCAACATGCATCTACCATCCCAAGTCATCCCTCCAACCACCATTTATTTAGTGCTCCTTCCTCCATCCCAGCTGCCTTTTCCCCCAGTGCATGAGATTGGCTATCAAGGCATGGGGCATCACTCTTATTTTAACTGTCCTTAGGTGTTAGTCATATTATTTTATATTCCACAAATGAATGTAGTCCTTTTATGTCTGTCCCTCTCTCTCTGTCCCTCTCTTTCTGACTTAGCATGATACTCTCCATGTTGATCCACTTATATGCAAATTCCATGACTTCATTTTTTCTAACAGCTGCATAGTATTCCATTTTGTAGATATATCAAAGTTTCTTTAACCAGTAGTCTGTTCTTGGGCACTCAGGTTTTTTTTTCCCCAGTCTAGCTATTGTAAATAGTGCTGCAATAAACATACAAGTGCATATATCATTTCTACTGTGCTTTTTTGCATCTCCAGGATATATTCCCAGAAGTGGTATTGTTGGGTCAAAAGAGAGCTCGATTTCTAGTTTTTTGAGAAATGTCCATATTGTTTTCCAAAAAGGCTGGACCAGTAAGCATTCCCACCAGCAGTGAAGGAGAGTCCTTTTACCCCTGCATCCTCGCCAACTCCGGTTGTTTAATTTTTGGGGGAGATGTGTGCCAGTCTCTGTGGTGTGAGATGGTATCTCCTAGTTGTTTTGATCTGCATCTCCCTGATGATTAGAGATGAAGAGGGTTTATTCATGTGTCTTTTGGCCATTAGGATTTTTTTTGAGAAAGTTTCTGTTCACTTAATCTGTTCATTTTATCAATGGGATTGGATGTTTTCTTCTTGCAGAGTCCAACCAGTGCCTTGTATATTCTTGATATTAACCCCTTATTGGAGGGTTATTGGGTGAATGTCCTTTCCCATTCTGTAGACTGTCTTTGTATTCTGGTCACTGTTTCTTTTGAGGTACAGAAACTTCTTAGCTTAAGATAATCCCATTTGTTTATCTCTGTTTCCACTTGTTTGGCCAATGGCGTTTCGTCCTTGAAGATACCTTTAGCTTCAGTGTCGTAGAGGGTTTTGCCAACCTTTTCTTCAATGTACATAATAGATTCTGGTCTGATGTTGAGGTCTTTAATCCATTTTGATCTGAGTTTTGTGCATGGTGTTAGGAAGAGGTCTGAGTCCCCCCCCTTTTTTTTTTTGCATGTAGCTGTCCAGTTTTGCCAGCACCATTTGTTAAAGAGACTTTCCTTCTTCCACTTCACATCTCTTTTTCTCTTATCAAAGATATATGCTCATATATTTGAGGGTATGTGTAAGGATGTTCAGAAACAAAAGCCCAGGTCCAGATGGATTTGCTAGCAAATTCTTCCAAACATTTAAAGAGGACCTACTGCCAGTCCTTTTCAAGCTTTTCCAGGAAATTGAAGGGACAGAAACTCTCCCAAACAGTTTCTATGAGGCACATGTCACCGTAATACCAGAAGCAAACAGAAAATTATAGGCTGGTATCCCTGATGAATATGGATGCAAAGATCCTCAACAAAATATTAGCAAATAGAATCCAGCAATTCATCAAAAATATCATACATCACAACCAAGTGGGATTCATCCCGGGGATGCAAGGCTGGTTTAATATTCGGAAATCAATCAACATAATCCATCACGTCACTGTCACTGTCACTGTCATTTCGTTGCTCATCGATTTGTTCGAGCGGGTACCAGTAACGGTTCTCATTGTGAGACTTATTGTTACTGTTTTTGGCATATCCAATACGCCACGGGTAGCTTGTCAGGCTCTGCCGTGGGGGCGTGATACTCTCAGTAGCTTGCTGGGCTCTCTGAGAGGGGCGGAGGAATCAAACTCGGGTCGGCCGAGTGAAAGGCAAAGGCCCTACCACTGTGCTATTGTCAACATCACATCAACAACCCATCAATCCTTCACGTCAATCCATCACGTCAACAAAAGAAAATACAAAACCATATGATGATATCAATAAATGCAAAGAAAGCATTTGACAAGATCCAGCACCCATTTATGATGCAAACTCTCACCAAAATGGGTATTGAAGGAACTTTCCTTAATATAGTCAAAGCCATCTACCACAAGCCTATGGCAAGCATTATCCTCAATGGGGAAAAACTAAGAGCCTTCCCTCTAAAATCAGGGACAAGAGAAGGATTCCCACTCTTACCACTGTCACTGTCATCCCGTTGCTCAACAATTTGTTCGAGCGGGCACCAGTAACGTCTCTCATTGAGAGACTTATTGTTACTGTTTTTGGTATATCCAATATGCGCGGGTAGCTTGCCAGGCTCTGACGTGCGGGCTCCATCCGAGAGGGGCGGAGGAATCGAATACGGGTTGGCCATGTGAAAGCCGAAAGCCCAACTGCTGTGCTATTGCTCCAGCCCTGCTCTCACCACTACTATTCAATATAGTACTGGAAGTACTTGCCATAGCAGTTAGGCAAAAAAAAAAAAAAAAAGACATTAAGGGCATCCAAATAGGAATGGAAGAAATAAAACTCTCACTATTTGAAGATGACATAATACCATATTTAAAGAATCCTAAAGCCTCTACCAAGACACTCCTAGAAACAGTAAACTTGTACAGTAAAGTCACAGGCTATAAAATCAATACCCAGAAGTCCGTGGCTTTCCTATATACAAACAGTGAGACAGAAGAAAGTGATATGAAAAAGACAATCCCCTTTACAATCATACCTCAGATAATCAAGTACCTCAGAATCAGCTTAACTAAGAAGGTAAAGGACCTGTACAAATAAAACTACAAAACACTTATTAAAGAAATAAAAGAGGACATGACAAAATGGAAACACATTCCCTGCTCCTCTCCAATAACTGTATTGGGAGAATTAACATTGTCAAAATGGCAATACTCCCCAAATAATTATACAGATGCAATGCTATCCATATATGGGTTCCCATGAACGTTCTTCAAAGAAATTGATCGAACACTCCTGAAATTCATATGGAACAACAAGTGCCCACGAACAGCTAAAGCAATTCTTGGGTAAAAAGATGGGGGGGCATCACCTTCCCCAACTTTGAATTGTACCACAAAGCAGTAATAATTAAAACGGCATGGTATTGGAACAAAAACAGACCTGCAGACCAGTAAAAATGGTTTTCTTTGATTTATTCTTGACAGAACAACCGAAAAAGACAAATTTTCTATCCCATCTCCTTCTTTACAGATGGAAATCTGAACCGTAGCAATTACCTTGCTGGTAATGGCACAACCAGAAGGGAAATCTGAAATGGGTGACTAAAGAATTCCTAATGCTGGGGCTGGAGCACAGCGGGTAGGGCGTTTGCCTTGCATGCAGTCAACCCGAGTTCAATTCCCAGCATCCCATATGGTCCCCTGAGCACCGCCAGGGATAATTCCTGAGTGCAGAGCCAGGAATAACCCCTGTGCATTGTCGGGTGTGACCCAAAAAGCAAAAAAAAACGAAACAAAACAAAACAAAAACAAAACAAGAATTCTTAATGCTATGCAGCAAACATGCACTTACTGTGTGCATACCATGGAAAATACTTAGATTATCAGACAACTTGTCTCATTGAAAGCTCACAATAGATCCATGGCAAAGGCATACAAGGGATTATAACTTTATCTTTTCCTATAGAAGTATCTAGTTGCTCCTGCCTTACTTACTTTTATAGCCCAAATTCCCTTAGAGGCTTGAAATGGGTCTTTATCATGCATTGAATCCCCATACGTTTTTGAATCTACTTCTAGACTTACTCCGTTGGTTGTTGATCTATCTTGTGTATTCATTTTTTAAAAAACACACTATTTTAATCCCAAAGGCATGATATCATGTTTTAATAATTGTAGAGTTTTAGTTCTGAAGGTTAAGATTAATTAAGAGACCTGAGAAGGTACTTCTGAGAAAGGTGTTTAAATTTAATTAAGAGAAGCAAGAATGAGTAGCCACATTAAAAAAAAAAAAGTCGAACACAGAGGAATGAACTACAGCAAGTGATGGAAGAAGAGAAAGAGTTTGGAAATGACACGGGGTTATGGTTCCAGTCAAATACTATAGGACCTTAAGGTTTGATCCTTCATGTAATCTGCATTTGAAATATTGCCTTTGTCTGAAGAATGAAGAATGGTGTCCAGGAGTCAGAAGCCCAAGGTCAGAACTCTGGACTGAGGTGGACTGGGAAATTAAACTGGTGATAAGGATAAGTACCAGACAGATAGGAGAGTACTGGAGCGAATACAGGGGCTAAGAGAAAGACTATGCCTTAGAAGGACTCTCGGGTCTATGTTGGAACAATTAGAAAGATGATGGAAGCACAGGTTTAAGGATACTAATACTTTTGTTTAGATTAGGGCATTTCTACTATTTCTTCTTTACATTCCAGTGGTAACTCAAGCAGGGCATTTAAGACCACATGTTGGTAACTTGTAAGGGGAGATCATAAATTTTGGAGTCGTAGTAATGTAAAGTATATTTGAACTATAGGCTGGATATGCCCCAGGAGATTTTAATAGCTGGTAGATACTTTACTATTCTTATTGATAGAGCTTAAGGCTGCTTAGCAGAACAGCGATTTCATTCATTCACCTGAATTCGAGGTGTTTTGATGGAGTCTAGATATTTTTTAAGCAGAAATTTATTAAAAGCTTGCTTTTCATGAGATCATGTCTTCCTAAATGTCTGGTACTCTTAATCCCTGAATACAGGAGTGAGAGGGAGATGCAAAAGAATTTTTAAAATGTATCCTTGTCCTTAGAAACCTATGTTCGATTAAAAGACTTGAAAAAACATGAAAATTTTTTGTAATGTATTTTTCCATGTAATTTAGGCATTTGAGGGGGAAAAAGTTGAATTCTAGAGAGAACGCAAGGAATGTCCTTTCCCAAATCTTTTTGAGTTTGCTACGACAAGTCCACATTATAAACCACAGTTAGAGTGACACTGCAATTAAAGGCCTCAGAAGTGGCTTCCTATCCTGGACCCAGAGACCCCCAAGCCTGTCAGAAGATCTTAGCCTCAGTAGTGGTGGTGGGCGGGGAGCAGGATAGGGCCGACATGTAGACTGCACAAGGCTGAGTTACAGAACTGAATGCCAGGAAGTCCCAAAATCTGACTTGGTTCTCCCTAGAAGATTCCAGTCCACTCTTGATTTTTATTACTCTCTATAAAATATGACTACCATCCACTCAGCTCTGAACTTAGAGATGCTTTTTGTTTGTTAGTTTGGGGGCCGCAGCTAGCTGCACCCAGGTTTTGCTCTTGACTCTGTACTTTGTACTCACTTCTGGTGGTGCTTAGTGCGCCATACGGGGTGACAGTGATTCAACCTGTGTCAATGTGCAGGACAAGTGCCCTACCCACTGTACCCTCTGGCCCAAACCACTTACTCACTACAGAGGGACTCTATCTGAATTCTGTGGGTCTCTCTAAAGACACAACCTGTATGTGACAAGCTATATCTTCTCCATCCAAACCAATAGATAGATAGATGACCCCCTTCTCAGCACCCACATTCAGTTTGTGTGGTCATCAGCCAGAACCCCTGTAGCCAAAACCTGGATGGAGTCCTTGTCCTCTCTCACCATGACCATCATGCCAGCTCGGATTATTTTCATTTCCTTGGTATTGTTAAAATGCCTTGATTTTTATCTTATTCCCTGGGTTTTCAAGCATTGCTCTAAATCAGGCCTTTATTATCTTTTCTTGTTTGATGGTTGTTGACTAACTGGTTTCTTGAGACTAATTTTGGGGGATTTTAATATACCTTCTCACAGTAGCCAGGGTGCACATTCTTGATATTCATTGTGTCATGGAAACACGTTTCAGGTGGTGCTTATGAGGTTCAAGGGCCCCTTCCAGCTATTCTCAGCCAATCAGGCCAGGCAGTAGAATACGAGGGCCCAGAGGATATAGTGCTATGTGAGTCTTGTGATGCTGAAGATTACCCAGGTCACCTAGGCAATGTTCAGGGACCTCCAGGGTCACACCCAGCAGTATTTGGGATATCATGTGATATTGGGGATCAAAACGTGGTTAATTGTGTGCAAGTCGTGTACGTTAACCCCTGTACTAGCTCTTGGACCTGTGACAGTGCTCCTTTTTCACAAATACCTTCCCTGACTATTCATTTGCCTTACAATCATCCCAAACTCCTTATGGATCTCTGCTTATCATTCTGGCTTTGTCTCTGGTTCCTTCAAAGTAATGCCAAGTGACTTGGTCCTTGCTCTCATGCATCATGGACAGATGATGATACTTTGGCTGTGAACTGTTCTTCACCTTCTCTCAGCCCTAGGCTCATCCTTTGTGACCAGAGTGGGGGTGGGGGTTGAGGGTAGAGCAATACCTTCCAGGAGTCTTCCTAGAGCTTCTGATCTTACTCTGATATTTCTATCTTAGCATTGGATAAGCCACTGGTTGAAGTCTTCCTTTCTTATACCTCCTGGATTTCTACAGATCTTGTCCAAGAATAACACAGTGTGTGACTCAAGGTATTTTTTTAATTCTAATACCCATCCCTTCACCAGTGCACTCAAGGTATTTTTTTAATTGAATCACAGTGAGATACAGAGTTGCAAAGTTGTTCATGATTGGGTTTCAGTCATAAAGTGCTCCAACACCTGTCCCTTCACCAGTGTACATTTTCCACCACCAAGGTCCCCAGTTTCCCTCCTGCATCTCCCCTCTCCACCACCTGCCTCTATGGCAGACACTTTTCTTCTCTCTCTCATTCTCTTTCTGTCTCTCTCTCTCCCTCCCTCTGGGCATTATGGTTTGCACTACAGATACAAAAAGGCCATCATGCATATCCCTTTACCTACTTTCAACATTCAGTTCTTGTGCAGAGTGATCATTTCCAACTATTGTCATACTGTTCCCTTCTCTATCCTAACTGCCCTCTACCCCCCACACTTGTGGCAAGCTTCCAACCATTGACCAGTCCGCCTGGCCCCAGTTTTCCCTGGCCGACTCAAGATATTTTTGAATGATCTGTGATCATGTTCTAAAAAGAAAGGGGTGGGATCAATTTTATTGATATATTATCTCGCCTATGTAGTCACATATCCACATCTGTGGATTTGTGGGTAATGTGCACTGGTGCCACTGACCATATTTCAAGTGCGTGGCAGTCACAGGGCAGCTAGTTGCTGCTGTGTTAGCTCAGCTTCAATGGCAACCTCACAAGGACAATGGCAGAGGCTGTTCACTTTAGAGTCCATGGTCTCTTACTTGTGATTCTTTTTTTTTGGGGGGGGAGGGGTCACACCCAGCAATGCTCAGAGGTTACTCTTGGCTCTGCACTCAGGAATTACTCCTGTCAGTGCTCGGGGGACCATATGGGATGCGGGGGATGGAACCCATGTCGGCCGCCTGGAAAGCAAATGTCCTCCTCGCTGGACTATTGCTTGTGATACTTGGCTCCCTGTCAGCTTCCCGAATGACCACATTGGCTGGTGCCTGGGACACAGCCACCCCTGCTGACCCTAAGATAACACCCTGGAGATGGCACTGAGCAGGTGGGCTAGAGAAGTTTAGTGGTTACACATTGTTGCTCTGGCTGACCCATGAGCTTCACAGCTTGGTGGGGAGGTGAGTAGTTAAGTTCCCACCGAATAGGGAAATTTTGGCCTCGCTTAGGTGAAAGTCATTGTGACTGGCTGAGACAGGGGCTTCTGGAAATTCTTTGTGCTGCTAAAACACTCCTCAGAGTCCAGGTTCTCCCATAGCAAGCCGTAACTGTGGAAATTGAAGTTTAACATTGGCCATGATGAAACCCCCCCCCACCCTCGCTCCCCACGTGCAAGCTGGCTGGGAAAGAGGATGGAGGAGGCAGGCTGGGGAGCCTGGGAGGGTGTTTTCCAAGCCTGCTCTCCAGAAAGAATCTTTCTAGAAGTTCCCTGTGGTCTGTCCTCAGGGGAGCAGCTGTGCCCTTGACCCTGAAGCTAGTGTCCCCTCCTCCACTGACCAGAGTCCTTACAGCAGTGCGGGCCAGGCTGCTGGGTGCAAGGCTGGCAAGCTCCTCCCAGAGCAGCACACAGCGTGCTTGGCACCCTGCCAGCTCTGGAATCTCTCTGTTTTGTGTTCCTCACTCATAACTGTTTATTGTGACGGGCAAACACTTGTTTTGAAAGCGTGCAGGCATACTATTAAAACGCAAGTGTTCTTGACACAGTCAAGCTGGGCTGTAAAATATTTATCTTCTTGAATGACAAGTGCTGGTTTTTCTTCTTCCTTTTCCCCTGACTGTCTTCTTTCGTCTTTTCTTTCTTCTGTTCGCCCTTTCCTCCTGCCTTGGTCAGTTTCCTTCTTCTCTCACCAGGTCCACCCCATGCACCCAGCCCCTGACCCCACCCCCTCAGAAAGGGTGACCTGCAGTCACATCTTCAGGCCTCCAGAAGGGTGGGTGTGAGCAGAGGCCAGAAGTGAGGGACACTGATCAGTACTTTTTTTTTTTTTTTTTTTGCTTTTTGGGTAATACCGGCGATGCACAGGGGTTACTCTTGGCTCATGCACTCAGGAATTACTCCTGACAGTGCTCAGGGAACCATATGGGATGCTGCAAATTGAACCTGGGTCAGTCTTGTGCAAGGCAAACACCCTGCCGCTGTGCTACAGCTCCAGCCTCCTGGCCCTATGTACTCTTCCCCCCCACAGTTTCTTTCAAGGCATTATCTCCTATAATACAACATAATGCCACAATCAGGAAATAAATGACACTAGTATAATCAATAGGTCTTATTCATATTTTATGTGTTTGTTTGTGTGTGTGTGTGTGTTAGTTGTTCTCTAGAGCAACTTCTCTTGGAAAAGAAGGGGATGTGGTTTAAATTCCTCTTGTCTACACGTGGAACATTTTATTGCAGTTCCTGGGGTTGAATCCAGGGTCTCCATACAATTGAGGCACCCAGAGAGAGTCACATTCCAGCCTGCAAACGGGACTCTGACGGTGAACCTTCAATGGGCGCCGGTAGAGGAAAAGACTCTTCTAGGACCAGCTCAATGGCTTGTGAAACTCCTCTTTGATAAGGTGTAGCAGCACCAAGTGATCTATAGTGTTGCTCCTCCCTTTCAAAAACCGTGAAAATGAACTGATTGGGAGAGTGTCTTTAACATTCCAGGGAGACACGGGGTGTGTGTGGTGCAGGAGGGGTGGCAGCAGGTCACTGTCTTGGTCTATGATCCCAGGTTCATCAATACTTTCTTTCTTTCTTTCTTTCTTTCTTTCTTTCTTTCTTTCTTTCTTTCTTTCTTTCTTTCTTTCTTTCTTTCTTTCTTTCTTTCTTTCTTTCTTTCTTTCTTTCTTTCTTTCTTTCTTTCTTTCTTTCTTTCTTTCTTTCCTTCTTCCTTCCTTCCTTCCTCTCTCTCTCTCTTTCTTCCTTCCTTCCTTCCTCCCTCCCTCCCTCCTTCCCTCCCTCCCTCTCTTCCTTCCTTCCTTCCTTCCTTCCTTCCTTCCTTCCTTCCTTCCTTCCTTCCTTCCTTCCTTCCTTCCTTCCTTTCTTTCTTTCTTTCTTGCTTTCTTTCTTGCTTTCTTTCTTGCTTTCTTTCTTGCTTTCTTTCTTGCTTTCTTGCTTTCTTTCTTGCTTTTTGGGTCACATCCAGCAATTCACAGGGGTTACTCCTGGCTCTGCACTCAGGAATTACTCCTGCCAGTGCTCAGGGGACCATATGGGATGCTGGGAATCGAACCCGGCTCGGCTGCATGCAAGGCAAACGTCCTACCCGCTGTGCTATTGCTCCAGCCCACATCAATACTTTCAAGAATAAAAATTCTGAGTAACGAAGATGCTCAGACTCCAACTTAAAAATAGAAAAATTTATTGAAAACTGGAAGAGAAAGAAACTCCTCAGTCAGGGAGGAACTTAGTATAGGACTATGTTAACAGTGACTCATATTTGGGCTAGGGGTGTGTTTGGGGGGTGGAGGGAGGTATAGGAAAAGTGAGTCTCTGTGTTTCTTTTGAAAATTCGTATTAAGATGCTGGGAATTAGAAAGTTGAGTTTCAGACATACAATGTTCAACACCAATTCTATCGCCAGCCAATGTCAGCTTACCTCTACCACGTCCCCAAACTCCCTCCCACCCACAGCTTGCCTCCTTGACAAGGCACACTTTCCAGTTTGGTTAGTGTCATTTGGATCTCCTGCTTAAAGTATTGTTGGTTCTGTGATTCAGATGTATAATATGTCATATCTTTTTACTTCTGACATGTCTAAGGCCCCTGTCCACTGTCCCTGTTACCTCCCGTTCACCTCTCCTTACTTCCTCTTTCAATTTCCTTCCCCCCTCCCCTTCTCAGTTCATATAGGGACCGGCGTAACTAGGTATCCCCTCTTTGATAACTTCCATATCCTTGTCCTATTATTTCATATGGACTAGAGCAATAGCACAGCGGGTAGGGCATTTGCCTTGCACACAGCTGACCTGGGTTTTATTCCTCCCTCCCTCTTGGAGAGCCCAGCAGGCTACCAAGAGTATCCCACCCACATGGCAGAACCTGGAAAGCTACCTGTGGTGTATTCGATATGCCAAAAACAGTAACAAGTCTCACAATGGAGATGTTACCGGTGCCCCCTGGAGCAAATCGATGAACAATGGGACGACAGTGCTATTATTTTATATATAAGTTGTGAGTTCAAAAATGTACCTCCCAGGCCTCCCCAGCAGAGGAACAAAGAGACGAGGAACTTAAGGATGATCAAAATGGCCTGTTTAATGCAGAGCTATAATTTAATGCTATAATTCTCTAGTATACTTATAGAACACTTGAAAGTGTTTGAGGTATGGAACTGCACATAGGTGTGATTGATCATTTACAGAGGTAAAGCGTTTTGGTGAAGGAAATTCTCTTTGGGGGATTAACTGAAGGAGATGCTCTGTCTCCCAAGGACATCTATACTGCTTTTCTCTTTCCCTCTAGTTGTACATATTAAACAATTACATTTACTTCTTATTAATACTTGCAGTTATTTGGATAAACACAATAAGAGATACAGATCTGGAAATTTAATTCTCTGGGTTCCGAGGGCAAGCAAGGCTTTTACCGTAAGTCCCAGACTAAGTCCTCAGGCCAGTTCAGCTTGCCTTTCCCCATGGGAGTCCTGTCCCTTAAGTCATAACGGCTTGCATCAAGACTGTGCTTTTATGCTTTCTAGTCTGCCCCATTTCGATGCTGCGGTAGCTTTGCTGCTTACCCAGGTTCATCCCACTCCCATGGTGATACCTCCTTTTGTGAGGGTTAGAAACTACAGCAACCAAAGCCTGAGTCAAGAAATTATTACTGATGCCCAGGATTAGATATATTTCAGTAAACTCCCAAATATTAGGAGCACAGCATTAATGATCTTTCTGTGTTATAGAGCAAAGAACATTGCTCTATAGTAAAGTATGAGAAGCCTATCGGGGAAATATGAAAGCAAGTAATTCACTATAACAACAAAGTTCAAAGTTACCATAAAGTTTCACTTATAAGTAACCTGCCCTGGCTTGGGGAATTGTGAGAATGAGAAGTAAAGCCTAAAGAAAAGGTTAAAGATAAACTCAGAGGATTAGGGGTGCTCATAAGAGCACTGTAAGCTTCTCTGTTGGGGAGAAGGTGGAGGAGACAATTCACTGATGAAGCTGAAAACACTTAAGGTTAATATCCAATACAAATGTGATCAGTGATAAGGGAGATCATCCGATTTTGTGTTTCTTGTCAAAGTATCAGAGGATTCCCATTTGTTTCCCAGAAATCTTGCTAATTCCAAGCTCCTTTATGTTGCTAAGATTAACATCTTGCATTCTCTATTAGGCTAGTGGGGACCATCTATTTATTTAAGACCTTTTGGGTTACATATTTGACCATCTTTCTAGGTATTGTCCCCAATCTCTTGTCTGATTTCCATCCCCAGTCTTAACTTTAATTTCTACAGGTGGATGCACTTTCTCTTCTACATGACAGCAATTGAAGTTCAAGGATACAACTCCAAAACTCTCTGCCCATTTCTTCTTCCTCAGATTCAACGTTTCCTCTCCAGTTTATCCTGGTGTGAAAGTTCACTCCCTTCCTTGGTTTCAGTTTCCATTGACTGAGTATCTTAAATTGTGGTGCTCCAAATTGGAAATAATAAAATGTGGGTGATGCCTTGTCAGTCTAGGAATTAATAGCTCAGAATACTCCTTTCCTCTGGATGAGCTTTTTTTCTACACACAAACCTTGCTGCCAGTCAGATGTCTTCTGCTGGTATTCATATGTGGTCTAAAACCACCAAAGCTCCTATGTCTGTACTATCTGTGCTGTCCTGTTGGATTTTTACCTGGTGTCACCTATTGTTCCAATCTCCTTTGAAATAATTCTCCATTACATTGCAGGGCAATGCATTAGGGGAGTTCACTGTGCTTATCGTTTTAGAAGGTATCTGTAAAGAAAAAATTATGTGAGACAAAATAGGTCACTATTCCCCTCATGTAATGGAACACTGCTTTGTTGGATGTGTGTCACTGACAATTGAGTCCATGAGTTTTATTTGTTAGGGCTTAAAACAGAATACATGTTTTTGTACAATTCTGAAGGTGGAAGTACAATGCCAAGGTATCAGCAGGGACGTGCTTCTCTACAGGTAAGAGTCTGTTCAGTCACCTACTTTTACCTTCTGATGTGGTTGACAGTCTAGACTTGCCAACACATAGCTCTTAGCTCAGCTTCCTTTGTCATGTGATTCTTTTCCCTCTGTACATGTCTATTTCTGCCTCTTTTTTTTCCTTCTTATACCCCCACATATATACTATGCCCTGTAATCTCAGGATGCAATCTTCTTTGGAAATAAGATCACTGTATATATAATTAGCCAAGATGAAATCTTACTGAAATAGTATGGATCAATATTCCTGATCTTTGTAGAAACAAAATAATATTTAATAATTCCCTGTAAAATAAAGGGAAAGAAAAGAAGGAAGAAAGGAATGAATGAAGAAGGAATGAGAAAGAGGGAGGGAGGGGAGGTAGGAAGGAAGGAAGGGAGGGAGGAAGGAAGGGAAGAAGAAAGGAAGGAAGGAAGAAAGGAAGGAAGGAAGGAAGGAAGGAAGGAAGGAAGGAAGGAAGGAAGGAAGGAAGGAAGGAAGGAAGGAAGGAAGGAAGGAAGGAAGGATATTTCTAAAAATGCATGTAGAATTAAAATCAAGTCTTAAAGTTAGTTGTTTTGAAACAATGATAGATGTGCAAAAAGTTTCAAAACACAACATAGGGGTCCTGTGTGTCTCCTCTACCTTCTAGGAATAAATGTCCTGTGTGATTACAGAGCTACATCGTAGCCCAGAAGTTGGCACTAGAATAAAGACTGTATTCAGACTGCCCATGTTTTATATGCACTTCTTAGTGTATGTGTTAAAGTCAAGTGTTTGCTGCAGTTGAGGTCATGTTTTATGTGGACACCTTTGAGATGTTAGATCTGTTTGATTTGATGGCATCCTGGCATCAGAACCAGGAGAGGAACTGGCTGTGAACACCCCTAAGCACTTAGTTGTTCACTCATCTATAAAATTGCCGTCATTCTGTTGACCTGCACTTTTTACAGGGTTGAGATCATGACCAGAAGAGGACTTTGTAAAATGTAAAGCACTGCATACAATTAATCCTTATTAGAATATCACACTCTTAAAGACACTTAATTTGCATCAAACAGAACACACTATATTTGTATTTACTGCAAGCAAACATCTCATGTTACTGAAAGAAAAAATTTTAAGCCTGGTTTCTCATGTGCAAAAAGCATTCATTTGGTAATTAAAACAAAACAATCAAAGGAATGGGAAAAGTGCACTGTTGATAAGAAAGCATACAATGAAAGAAGTGTTGGCCAAGTAGATTTTTGAAGCACTTGTTGAGATGAATGCCACTTTGTGGTCAAGATCTCACAGCAATTAAATCAGATGATCAAGTGAGGCTCAATGATGACTCTTGTGAGACAGAATAGGAAGAAGCAGTGAATGTTAATGCTCAAAATGATATCCTTTTGATATCCTTGCTACTAGGCATTCAGTTAGATGAGGAGTTTTGGAGGTGGGTTGGAGGTGGGTGCTGATAAAGAATCTGCTCTTAAGAATGGGAGTGATGGGCTAGGAAGGTTCTGTGAACTGAGGAAAGAGACCCAAAGGGTCTAATGATAGAGCTGCAGGGTTTCTGACACTGGGAGCCATTAGTGGACTCTAAGAAAGACCCCAGGGAAATACTTGGCTCAGGACTCTAGATAATGGTCCAAACAACCTTCATACTTAATTATCTTCTGAGAAATATGACTGCATTAGAGGTTGGAAACATAAAGAGCTTCAGGAAAAGGTTTAGAGAAGCTAATGAATAATAGATCTATTGAGTGTTATTAAGAGGAAGATAAGGATGTTCAGAGTGCTACCTTAGAGGCTGACATGAAGAACTACGTCTCTGTCCTTCCATAGCATACCTCTGGAGGGATCCTGTCAAACAGGGAACATGAGACTAGAGGCCCAATGTGCTGATTGTGAAAAAATCAGACATAGCTTATGATGCTCTTAAATTCGAGCACTTCAAATTTAATCCATATTGAGAACCAAGGAAAAACAGATCTGTTCAGTAAAGAAGCAATACTTTGAATATGGGAAACACCTTTTTCCTGTCACTAGTCTCTCTAGAGAAACAAGCAAGGGTAAAACTTGGGGTTTAGGTAGAATGCGGGATTCCATTTTGTCGCAGTGCTGACATCCTAGAAGCTGATTTGAAAAGCAACTGAGCATTGAAATGTTGTTTGACCATTAGACCCATGTTGAGTGAATGAGATAAGTTGTGGATATCACAGGCTTACTTGACAATTGTAGCCTGACAGGATTTTTATTCTTTTGTTGTTATTGTGGGGACTACAATGGCTATGCTCAGGGGCCACCGAGGCTATACTCAGTGGTGCTTGAAGAATTATGTGATGTTGAGGACAGAAACCAGAGCAAAGCATGTGGTCTATCAGGTGAGCTGCATCCATGGCCCAGCATCTCAATTATTGGGGTGTAAGTTGAGTCTCTCCACTCCTATAGAGTGCATGAATTATCAAGAATCAAAGCATGAGAACTAAATTATCTCCCAGTTTCCCCTTCACTCCCCAACTCTTTCCATCTCTCACTCCACCAATAGCAGAAGCCTGGCAAATACGATGGCCACCAGTGCCAGACTTGGATGCAGCTCAGAACTGGGAAGTTGCACCAGCCAGAAGAGACACTGATACTGGTTTACACTTGGGGAACACTTAGTGGTAGAGTGAGAGTTAGGGCTGAGATAAAAAAGATCAGTCTCTAGGGGGCAGTGGGAATGAAGAAGGCTTGCAGATCCATGGAAAGAGTCCATGAAGACAACAGCTGCAGACTCAGTTCTCCTTGGGAGTCAGTCTAGACCAGTCTTTCTCAACTTTGTTCTGACCTCGGCACCCTTCTGGCCTTCTTTTCTTCTTGGCCCCTCCTTCTGCCTGTTGACACCCTAGTCTCATGCCATGCCTCCGTGTTTATACAATTTTTACCCATGTCCCTTGGAATACTCGGCAGGCACATAGGAAGGGTTCCCAGCTGTGAAACATGGGTTTAGCATTTTGGGACTGAGACTGTGTTCTCTTGTATCATGCAAAGGGACATGTCAGCTAAAGGAGGGGAAACCATGTCTTTTTGTTACTGCCTTGCCTCGATTGTGTGGGATTTGGAATTTTTTCTTTAGAGGAGTTTGTGTGTAGCAAGAACAAGCATGAGGTTAATAGAAATGTGACAGATTTTTCAGAAGTTAGACCTGCTTTCTCACACAAGTGCTTATTTTGCTATGTAGTGGGAATGGCAGCTCAGTCAGTGGGGATGGAAGGCGTGGAGGGAGGCCTTCATGGATCCAATTTGGGTAGTGTTGGCGATTTTGTTTGTTACCCCTCTGGCCTGGCTTCTTCTGGAGCATCTTTCCACTAGTCAAGGCCTTGGTGTCTGGTTTCCATGGATCCCTCTCCGCACCATCCCCTGCATCCAGTCCATAGCCTTTGGGTTGAGAGTTCCCAAGGTTAGGCCAGTTTTCGTGGTTCACTAGGACTGGCAAGACTAAGCACAAGACTGTCCTCAGAATTCTGCATTCTGACAGTGAGGGAATCCGAAGCACCATTGTCAAAGTGAAAAGGCTCATGGAATGACTCTGGAGGAAGCCAGTCTACAGCTTCCCAGAGTTTGTTTCTTTTTTCCCCAGTGTAGCCAAGCGGGGAGACTATAATTCCTTCGGCAATGAGTCTGCTTACCATTATGTGTCAGGGAAACTAATTATTAGAGACTCAGTTTCCAAGGATTTTACTTGGAGCTGGTCAGGAGGCTCCTCTGTATGAAACAGGATGGCATCCCCAGAAGAAAAGCAGGGGCTTAGATCAAGCCACATGATGCAAACATCTTAGGCCAGGAGAACGGCCTAGGTCATTTAAAGAAGGTAAGACTCCTCCTCAAGCCCAGGTGTCCACAAGCCAGCCACAGGCCCACCTTCCATACTCTGGGCTTTTAAGGATACTTCTCTCTAAACTAGTTTCTCGTGGTATTTTGTGCCAAGTCTGTGCTTACGGCATACTCTCTCCCTAAGGAGTCTCTGAGAGCTTGGGAAAACCAAGAAACTCTCTTGGACCCAGGACCTAAAGAAACCTTCCTACAGGCTCTTATTTGCTAGTACCCCCTGGCCTTTCTGAGAACTCCCTGGAATAAATCACCTGAGACCCTCAACCTCATATTCCTGAGGATTTCGCTGTTGCTTTTCCCTCCTCTTCTGGGCAATGGCTAAGGAAGACTGCAAAAATTTCTCAGAAAACCCCGCCAACACCTAAACTTCCTGCCCTGCAGATAAGCTCTTCATTCCATACTTAGATATTTTTTTTTAATTAAGAAACAACAAAACACATGACAATAGGAGAAATAGGGACAGTGCCCTCCTTTCTTTACAACTACTTGTCACCTCTTTGCCAACATGGAATAGCACAAAAGTAGCAAGTAAATGTTTTTGGGGCAAGAAAATCTGTGGAGATGGTCCAATAGAAAAACTAATGGGCTAGATACTTCCACTGCCACGATTTGTCCCCTGCTTAAGCTTCTCTAAAATCTTCCTCATTCTTGTCTGGCATTCTGCAGGATACATGTTAAAAGCCTCTCCACTAACTCATCCATTAGTCTTGGGGAAGGTATGGTGGTGGAAAAGACAGTGTCCTTTTAAAATTTTAATGGCAGTGTATGCTCTACTAGGGTGCTGTGTTACCTGCAATCCAGCATTGGATTGTTGTTAGGCCGCCTCAACTACCGTTATCTTCTCATTACATTGGAAACCCAGGCAAATCAAAGCACCTGGCTTGTGGTGATGCAGAATCTGTGTGCTTACACTCATGCACTAAGCTAATGAATAAAATGAGTAGAATTTAGACCCATTGGGGCAAATATCAAAGTGTAGATTGTGCTATTTATCTCTATGTGGTTGTTTGGCTTCTTGGAAGAAATGGATAGATGTAGCTGAACTCAATCTTAGAATCCGGAATGGATATAAGAATGTAAATAAACATGTATTTTAGATTTCATCAAATACATTTTGGTATGATTGGCAGGAACATTAAATATGTGATAGATATTTAATTCCTCAATTTTTGAAAAAAGACCCTTTCAACCTGTGGAAATACTGTCAAGTTCTTGAGACACGGGTATTTGGAGTTTTTTCGATGACTTAGATTAAATTCTGATTCTTCTAAATGAATATTACTTTTTCCCAGTGCTGAGCTCAGTCTTTCTATTTTTAGAGGAGCACAGGGAAAGGGTAAATTGCTTAATAGTTGCTGAGAAACAGATAAGCTACAATGAATTCAAGCTGCTGTGTTCCTTAGAGTTAGTCATCATCAATATCATAATACTGTGATTATTTTAGTATCTCTTCTAGAAACAAGTAAGTAAGGATGAACTGTCCACCTCATTTTTAGGCAAGACCATGATTTAGAAGCAAGAATAATCCAGGCCTTTTAAAACTAACTTAGAACCAAGTCATAAATATTCCATTGAAACTATCTGAAATAGTGAGAGCTGGTGGTGAGTAAACACTTGTTTAGGTCAGATGCTTTGCAAAGCCATGGAACTTGATACTCTCAGCATCCAGGCTAAGGTTCCACTGCAAGTGCTACTCACCAAGCCCATGTGCTTGATTTGATCATTCTCTGCTTCCCAGACCAGATCATTTCCTGTGACAGGGGCCAGGCTCTAGGGCCAACATAAGAACTGCTGAAGTCAGTTCTGGGATTACTGGAGACATCAGACCATCACAGCAAAGGGATATTGGAGTTAATAAGCATCATAGTGATGGGATACTGGAGTTCTAGAAAGGCCAGAGGACATTCTTGGATAATCTAACATTGTGTCTCATCCCTGCCCCCCCACCCCCACCCACACTCTGCTCCCCTGCCCTGGGACATATTTCTGTCTGTTTCAAAGCTTCAGTTGTCTGAGAATGAGGTTCATATTGTCAGGGATCAGGAGGCATTCACCCATGTCTTCATTTCTTCCCAAAGTTGTGTCTGTCTGCCACCCAAGAGGACTCAATATGACCCATCTGAGTTTGCTCACTACTGGTCATGTACACATTTCACTTGTGTCTACATGTGTATTTACATGTATGTATACATGAATGCAAATGAATGTAATGTCTTTACCTCAGTGATGAAAAGAACTCAGTAAAGAAAGAGATGTCTTTGTGGTTAATTTTGACATTAAATCACTTATTTTCAGGGACTCCAGCTAGATTCTAATTGTTTTTGCAGTTCATATTACATAAGTATCTTCCTTCTATGGCTCTTCTGAACTTCAGAGTGAAGTAGTCCCAAGGGCTACAGTTCTCAAGGCAATGGTTAAAGGTCCCTTTCTCATTCACTAAAGTAAGCAAGCAGGACTGCTAAAAAGAGAAGTAGAAACAGCATAAATGCTTTGCTGTTAGAAGATGAAATCATGAAATTTGCATATAAGTGGATGAACGTGGAGAGTGTAATGCTAAGTGAAATGAGTCAGAAAGAGAGAGACAGACATAGAATGACTGCACTCATTTGTGGAATATAAAATAACATAATATATGACTAACACCTAAGGACAGTAGAGATAAGGGACAGCAGGATTGCTCTGTGGTTTGGGAGCCTGTCTCATGTGCTGGAGGGAAGGCAGTTGGGATGGAGAAGGGACAACTAAGAAATAATGGTTGGAGAGCTCGCTTGGGATGGGAGATGGGTGCTGAAAGTAGACTAAGGACCAAACATGATGGCCTCTCAGTGTCTGTATTGCAAACCATAATGCCTAAAAGTAGAGAGAGAGTAAGAAGAAATGTACCTGCCACAGAGGCAGGGGGTGGGATGGGGTAGGGGTGGCGGGAGAGAGAGTGGGAACATTTGTGGTGGGAAATGTGCATTGCTGGAGGGATGGGTGTTCGATCATTGTATGACTGAAAAGTAATCATGAAAGTCTGTAACTGTATCTCACAGTGATTCAAAAAATATATATACTTTTACCACTACCAATAAAAAAGAGAGCTGCTTTAATTCATAGTGCTTGAACGCAAATCATTCTGAAGTTGCAAATTGTGAACTGTCTACAGTCAAGCCCACATTTGTCAGGTTGTATCCTGTGATGGGAGAGTTTCCACAAAGACCTGCTAGTTCAGAGAGTAAAGCAGAAAGGTCTCAAGAAGCAAATATCAGTACTAGTTGCAAAGCAATATGTGTTCCTGGGGTGTGGGTTTCCTCTCCTCTAAATAGCTGGGTTGTTGTCTGTCTAGAGAAGCCAATGGAAGCAGTTGACTATGGCTTTCCCTGCTACTCCCCAAATCTGGACATTTGTTACTTGCCTCACTATGGCGCACACTGGTTGTTCTACATGCTTTTAGAGCTTCAACTTGGGCTTGATGCATTTATGAGAGCAGTTGCTGGACAGGCAACTACTCTTGGGCTTCAAAGAGGAGGTCAGGGCAGGATGCCCAGACTGTAGGTAAGTTCTTTCTCTTCTGAGCAACAAAAACCTCCCAAGGGCCTGACACCCTGGAGGAATAGATGGATTCTAGATTGACGAGCCATTCCTATAGCTCATTGCCGATGCCTTGAAGCAAAAGCAGATTCATTTCTCTGTTCTCAACTGATGGGGCAATACTATAGCCAAAGCTACAAGGCCGCAGCACAGGCAAATTATGCCTCAGCAGTTCTGCCAGCACGCTGGGTTAATTGCCTCTGCAGAACTCTTTTTGATGCAGAGCAAAAAGAGAGAGAGAGAAAAAAGATTTAGACTTTCAGTAATCTCTTGGGGGTGATGCCTTCAACCACTTAAAGAGAATATAAGAAAAAAAAAAACCTCTAGAAATTTAGGTCTCTTTTTAAATTCTTCCCAGGCTTGCTCCATCTATCATCCAAGCTGAAACTGCTCTTATGATATATTGTACATGGAGCTCACACTACATCATCAGCGTTCTGACAGTGCCACGGTTCCGTAGTAGGTTATAATGCAACGTAACAAATTACAATGGTGGACATTGACAAATTCAGTTTGGGGGGAGTTTAAATTAATTTTGGGCCGCTTCAAGTTAGCTTAAAAAGTTATTTTTAAATAAATCAGAGTTGGATGGGAATAGAGAGCTCTGAAGATGAACATGTGCGTGGAAAGGAAGTTCAGGTGCCAATGTGATGTGAGTCTTTGAGTGGGACATGAATGTAGGTAGACCCAGATCCTTGCCTGCTCTCCTGCTAACAGAGGCAGTCAAGGGATCAAGAGCTGATCTTATAGGCTGAGATGTGACTGTCAATGACTTAGAACTCCCCAGGATATTAGGGGCAACATAAAAGACAGCATTCTATAGCAGGGTATCTGACATAGTCAATAGTCCTAGTAAAAACAGGGATTTTGAATACAGATTACAGCGTTGGTGTGGTCAAGTTAAAAAGGAATGCAAATTAGTAATCCAGAAACCTGGGTGCTATCTCCAAATCTCCCATTGCTGACCATATAAACCCAGGTGTCTCTAACCCTCTCCTCCTTTCTCTGCTAATGACAGGAATTAATAAGCTGTCTTGCATGCTTTGCAGCCCTCATAGGAGGAAAGGGGAAGTGCATAAGAAACGTTTTTATCTTTTGAAACAACGGAATCAGACTTGATTGTTGTGACCACTGGTCCTGTCGTAATAATTTTGCCTGTATTTCAGAAAGTAAGATGTTCTGGTTAGCTGTAGGTCCTGCTACCTAATATAAACTGCGTCCTCATGTCCTCCTAGTTTGGTTTTTTGTTTTTGTTTTTGTTTTTTTGCTTTTTTGGGGGGGTCACACCCAGCGATGCTCAGGGGTGACTCCTGGCTCTGCACTCAGGAATTATTCCTGGAGGAGCTTGGGGAACCATATGGGATGCCAGGGATCGAAACCAGGTCGGCTGCGTGCAAGGCAAACGCCCTACCCACTGGACTATCGCTCCAGCCCCTCCTCCTAGTTTGGACTGGAAGAACAATGTCTGGGGTTGTGACAGGGCATGCAGCTGAAGAACTGGAGGCTGAAATGCAGCTGAGAAGGGAATTATCAGAGAAAGAATAGATGTACTACATGACACCCTAATGCAGGCAAGATGGCCCGCCATCTTGGAGAGTTGCTGCTTCTTTCTTTTAGAAGTTTAAAGAATCCACATCAGTGAGGCTTCCCCGACACACACCCCAAAGAAATACTTAAATCTCCGTGCATGGGGGAATCAATTAGCCATAGTGCCATGTTCAGGTAGACTTTAGATTAGCTCGAGACCACTTCACTATAGATAATTAACCTTCGTACCCAAATTAGCAGTGAAATAAGCCAGTTATTAGTTTTCATAATGAACAAAATTGAGTATTTTGGAAAGTTAAACCCCTAGAGCTTAAATTAAAATAAGCATCTGGGAGAAATCCCAAAAGTATACTTCAATTCATTAATACTACAAATTCCACAGTAGATTGAACTAGCAATGTGTCTTCTCTAAAGGAAATTGAGTCTCTCAAATAATCATTTGGATTGACCTCAGAGAGTGATTCTACTTAATGCCTGGAATTTCAAAGATGAGCTGAATAACTGAGTTGATGTCTTTTCTCACTAAGAGTCAAGTGGCAGGCAGAGAAGAAGAAGAGCTAGGCATGGCACTAAAACAAACATATGGTCTTATTAAAGGTCCAACAGAACGTTGTCTGAACTTCAGCTCAGAGGATACATAATCAGTGGCATAACTTTGAGTGTGAGTATCTATGTTGTGTGTCACTGGGCAAAAGTGTCAAGGGCACTTGGTGCCTTTGGTCCAAGCTATGAGATTTTGGAAAAGCCATGGGATTTCTTCATTTCTCAGTTTCCTCTCTGATGAACAGAGAACAATTTTGACTGCCTTGCTCAGCTCCGTGTTTGGAGGGTCAGTTACACAAAACTCTGACATTAACCTGTTTTTCTCTTAGCTAAAAAATAAAAAAGCTTCACTATCTCCCACCCAACAACCCTAGCTTGCTAAACAAAGGTGTAAAATTAGGCGGTCTTGGAAATTAATAAACATTTGTTAACCATTTCACATAAATGAGGTCAGTGTTCTCACAAAACTCTGCCCTTTCTGTAATGTTCATCACTTGCCTAAGCTGACTCCACAATGAACTGGCAGAAGCAAAAATTCCCATTCCAAAGGCAGGGGCTCATCATCACCCTGAAATTCAGGTCTGCATGGACACTCACTTTGCCCTAATCCACGATATCTAACTCTAGTGCTGGTAAATGTCTCATAAGCCCACCAATTGCTTGTGAAACCCAGAAGCTTCTTTTTGGATAAGAAGTCAGGAAGAAGGGCAGACCTACAATCAAATCCATCTGCTCATTTCCTGTTTGCAACTTTTATAGTCTTCATGGTCTAAGAGCACAATACCTGGTCCTGGGCAGTGAAGCTGGATGGTGAAACCTGTGGACACACAAAGACCCACTGACCTTCCAATAAAGGGCTAGGAATTTCCCTTCAGTGTCCTAGTGAGGATTTCCCAGAGACCAAATCACAGATAAATGGTTTTTAGTTTCATCTGGAGACAAATGAGTATTTCCTTCATTTATATCTGGGACTGGCAAAAAACCAAGATGTCCTCTTTTAGCACTTTTCTGTGTGTGCAGAGCCCCATGGAGTGGACATGAGTATTTGTTCTCAGAGCAATGCCTGGCTTTTGAAGAGATGTGTATTTTCCTCTTAAAAGAGAAATATGCACTATGCTATACTTATATGATCTCTAAAATTTTAAGCTCAAATGATGTGCACTATACAAGCCAGTCTGTCAGCTTCTGACTTCTAGTATGCATGTTGGGTGGCATCACCCAGAATCAGGCATAACTGATATTGTGGGGGCACAGAGGGGTCATTTTAGCACGTGGCTCCACTTTACAGCTTCCATTCTTGATGAGGAAAGGAATTGGGCTGGTAACTGTGTGACACAGGGTCCTGTGGGCTGCCCATGGAGATATGTGTTTGGACAGTCACCCTGTGCTTATTCTTTCCTGCACGGAGGAAGAAGTCATGTTAGCAAAGTTTTCTGTGAACTATGCAAGTGCATTTATATCAGACAACTATAGGAAAGTGCAGACTATGAAAAATAATCAAGGTGAGGTTGCACTGGTGATGAAGATAAATTCAGAAGGATTTTTCATGCACATGGAGAGACTGAAGTTCAGTATTGGAGACACGGCGGCCTCTAAGAGAAGACAGGATAATTTATTGAGAGAAAAAGAAAGCAACACAACAGAAATTCAATGAATATTTGCCCAAGTATTCAAAAGGAGGCTGCAAGCAGATGCTGTAGATTGAGCATACATCCCCAAGGGACAAAACAGTATAGGAAGAAATCAAGACTGAATCAGAACAAGATGATGAAGAAATTAGAAATTCTAAAGACAAACAGAAGCTGGGATGTCCATAGAATCTCTATGAGGATCCAGAACCTGGAAGGTAGGAGACAAAGAAATGAATAGTTCCCTCCCCATGCAGGTCTGGTGCTGGACCTAGGCTGGACCTGGGCTGTAGATACCATTTTAGCATCAGTGTGGTGAATGGATTGAGGGGCAGCTGGAAGCAAGGTAGAGCATCAGAGCCACAGCCAGGCTGGAAGTCCAAGGGACTACGCAAGCAAAACAGACTCACTCAACAAACTAGTTTGCCAAATTTGGCCTTTTGGTTGGTATGGGTATGCCTAGTGCCATGAGAAAAGCCCATTAACCTTAAATGGTCAATATTTAAGATTAATTTCTTATTTACTGAGGGCAAACCAAAACTTAAGAACGGGGTCCAGAGCTATGAGTGAAATGGTTGATATGGGGGGAAGAGCAGCGAGTTTTATGAAAAGTGACATCTAGTAGTTTCTCCCTAACTGCAAGAATTGTGTTTCTGTCGACCAAGTCCCCTCATCACCATTAGGGATGATTTAGTAGGAAGGGGTCTAAGAGTTGACTTAGTATGGAGGGGTCTAAGGGTTGATTTAGTATGGAAGGGTCTAAGAGCTTGCAGAGAAAGTAGGTAAAGATCAAAGCCTTCTCTCTCTCATGTAAACACATATATAATATACATGTATGTGTAGACATGTATCTATATATAATAACATATGTAATGACATATCAATTTAATGATATGTGTCTTAACTTAGTGGTGGTGTTATTTTTAATTTTCTTTAACATACTCCTCTACTTACAACTTTCCCTATTTAATGGTCTTAAATTTGCTTTCCTTTGCTGCAGTTACTATGCATGCTAAAGACCTTACTCCAAATTTCCTCCATCCAAATGTTCAAAGTGCTACTGATTTCACAAGAATTCTATCTTGTTGGGTTTCAGTATGATGTTGTACAACATACAACTTCACTTAGCCTCTGAAATTCTTCTTTTGTGGAGGAGTTGTGGGAGAGTGCTGAGAATTGGAAGCCAAGACTTTTCACTTGAGAAATATGCTTTCTACCTCTGTGCTATATCCCAGCTCACTTCCAAAACTTTACATGCTGTTTTAAAACACTTGTTTCTATCTGCAGGGTTTATACATGTATGCAAGTTTATTCACATTGGAGCAAAGTAAGACTGAAAAACCTGTACACCCATTTCGGTGCATTCTCTAATGTCTGTCTTTATTTCTTCTCATTTTCCTTTAACTGACTCAGATTTAGTGCCACAGATTCCACTTGTGATCCTAGGCCACCTATGATCCTACACAGTTTTCTCAGCTATCCCCACCCTCATTTCAGGGCATATCATTAGTATATGTAATCCTCAAGAATGTAACAGAGACACATTCACACCTGGTTTTGCATTCAGGTTCCATGTTCCTGTGGACATTTGTCTTGTTTGCATATTTTACATCTGACCTGCTGATTTGTATTAGTCTCTTTTTTGCAGCTGTATAAATTATTACAAACCTAGTCATAAAAGTCTTGCATGGCAGAGCCTGGCAAGCTACCCATGGCATATTTGATATGCCAAAAACAGTAACAATAATGGGCCTCATTCCCCCGACCCTGTATGTGACAAGGATGAATAAAACGTTACTGGTGCCCGCTCAAGCCATCGATGAGCAATGGGATGACAGAGACAGTGACAGTTATAAAAAAATATCACATTCATTGTCCTACCATGCTGCGAGTCAGAAGTACAAACTGGGTATTATCATGTTCTATGAAACATGGATACTGTCCCCTGGGCTGGATTCTTCCTGCAGGCTCTGCAGGAGAGACTCACTGAGCCCATCTTTGCAGCTCCAAAGACTGCCCCAGTTCTCAGCTCTGGCACTGTCCTCTCTTCAGAGGTTCAGAACCCTCAGTAGTAACTTGAGTCTTTTCCCACCTCAGTCGTTCTGACATTGAGTATTCTGTTCATGTTTGGAAGACAAAAAGGACCTTTGTGATTCTATTTGGTTCATGCTGATATTAGAATAAACTTTCTGTCTCAAGGTAAAATGATGAGCAGTCTCGAATCCCAACTGCTTCTGTAATTTCCCTTTGTCATAGTTAAAGCATAACTGTCTAGCTTCCAAGTTCTTGGTTACCGCTGACTACCAGACATCATCCACGTTACAGGTTAATAGCTCTTCATTTGACAGCTTCTGTATGTTTATCTCTGAGGGCTGCAGCAGCCACATAATAGGCATCTCCAAGTCCTAGACAAGCAACTCCAATTGCTCTCACTGCCACTCAACTCCTCTTGTTCTACTCTTCTCCACAGCCTCCACTCTCCCCATCCCTTCAGTCTCCTCCACTCTCCATTTCTCCACCCTCCATTCTCCTCTGTGCTCTCCCACCATCCACCACTCTCCCCTCTCCTCCATTCTCTTTCGCTCCTTCCCACATTCTGCTGCCACTCTCCACTAGCCCCTGCCAGTCTCTGCCAGTCTGTCTGCATTGTTTGCTGGCCTATACCTTCTTCCTTCCCTCCTCATTTCTCTTGTATGCCAAACTTCAGCATTGCGTGAGTCATCTCCCGATCTAATCTCTGCAGTGGTGACCTGTGTTTAAGTATGCCTGTTCTTAGCTATTTTTGTTATTTGATTGGCTATACCTTACACAAACAAGGCTTAGTTTGAAAACCAACAAGTCAAATCACTCATGCCTTATGCAACAGAGGTTTTGTAAATTGACCGACTGGATTGTCTTGACTATCTGCTCCCCTTTGCCCTAACCACGTCCTTCAGAAGACCATGAATCCCAGTACAGTTGAAGATTCCATGGATATCTTGGCAGCAGAGGGCAGTTTTCCTCCTTCCACACATATGGATCATTTACACAGTTTCTGACTCTGAGACATACTCTTGTCTTCCAATGCAAGAACTACCAATGCTGGAGCTGGAGTGATAGCACAGCAGGTAGGGCGTTTGCCTTGCATGCAGCTGACCTGGGTTTGATTCCCAGCATCCCATATGGTCCCCTGAGCACCGCCAGGAGTAATTCCTGAGTGCAGAACCAGGAGTAACCCCTGAGCATCACCGGGTGTGACCCAAAAAGCAAAAACAAACAAAAAAAGAACTACCAATGCTTCACACCAGTTTCCCCAGGCGCAGGTGAGGGTCCTTCATCAGTCTCCAAAGAAATTTTGCATACAGACTTGGTAGTCACAAGAAACAAGGATGAGAACATTTGTATGACCTGGGAAGAGACTTTCATGACTGCCTAGATTGGTGGGACCATCTACCAATAATCTGGAAATCCCTCGGCACCACCCTCTCAAACCATTTTTTTTTTCCAACGTCTTTCAAATACTTCCCTTTCCCATTGACAGAAAGCTGTTTGTTACATAAACTTAGCTCACAGAAACCAACCAGCAAACTGGCAGATGTGTAACCTTGGAACAGAATGGCTCTTCTCTGGTTTCAGTTTTGTCTTGTTTTGGCCACACCCAGCAACGTTTAGGGGCCACTCCCGGATCTGTGCTCGGAGGTTACTCCTGGAAATCCTCAGGGGACCAGGAAGTTTTCATAATTGAACCTGGGTCTTCTGCATGAAAAGCTTTCACTCTACCCATTGAACTCTCTGGGCCTGGCCTACTTGTTCATGTAACACCTACCTCAAAAGCTTCTGGGAGGTAACACGACAAAAAATAAATAAGTGAAGGTGCAAAGATTTAAAGGCAGGACTTGGTCAGTGAGAAATATTTAATAAGTGGGTTAAGGGAAAAGAAGATAATGGCCTAATTATACCTCTGTTTTGAGTGCAGGGATTAAAATTTCTAAGTGGCTTCAGGAAGAATCCAGGTTTAAACTGGTTCCTAAAAGTACGAACCATGTGCGTCTTTTCCAAGTTGTTTACCCATTTTGAAAAGCTCTGAGTGTCATTCAGAGGTTCGCTATAAATCCATGCTTTAACAACAATTAACTGAGACAAAACTATAAAAAATTAAATAATAATAATAATAATGATAATAATAATAATAATAATAAGATCAAGCTTGTCAGCTTAAATGTCATGAAAAAAGCCAAGCAGTCTGCTCCCCCTTAGGACCACTGGGCCAGTGATCTGGGGAACAAGTTTCAGAGCAGCCAGAGCTGCTCATGACCCACTTCTCACCAGCCAAAGATAAACACTCTTTAGATAAACGCTCCTTACCCTTGACAGTGGTCCAGATAGAAGTGCTTGACTGTGCCTCATGCACAGTGGCACAGACTGATTGTTGACGAGTCTCCGTGGAGAGGCATCCTTTTTGAATCAGCAATGGGGAGAAAACAGCTTAGCTGGTGAGTCACTTGCCAGTTCTACCTCTTCTTTCCCAAGCGCAAAGCAGAGGTGTGGACCCAGGAGAGCTCGAATGGATGGAGCACTTGCTTCCTCCAGGTTGAGATATCACCCATCTCTTCTGATCATGAATGAGTCCCTGGACTCCTGGAAGCTAAGATCTGAAAAAAAAGGAGGGGGGGATTAAGCAGGGTGGCAGGAAACAGTGCAGTGGTGTGAGGAAGGGGCAGAGGGAGCCACCCCACCAAAATTTCTAAGTGGTAGAGACATTTTTAGCACACAGACAACACATGTGTGGTGCAGCAGGGAAGT